>NC_054054.1:63362020-63665050 GCF_017639655.2 Falco naumanni
AATTTTAGGAGTTGTCACTGGCTCAGCATAGGTTTAAGCCTTCAAACTATTCACAACAGCGTCTTAGCTTCTTATTTGAAGGTGGACGCCAGGCTTCTCTAAAATAACCATTAGTACTTGTAGAATAAGCCCAGCTGTACAAGGTTCACTAGGCAGATATTGGTAATTAGTTCTGAGTTTTACTGCAGTTGAAACACATTACTTGTTTAATGAGTTTTGAAGTGCCTAAATGTGTTGCCTTCTTAATTAAAAATTTATGCTATGGGGCAATCAACAGTTTCTCTTTGTCCAGTCAATAAGAAGGCTTTTAGACATATGAAAATAAAGTTAATCCATAGGGGAACATTGAGGATCAGTAGCATGCATGAGGGGAAGTCTCTCATTTTCTCTTTTTGGAAATTAGCAAAAACATATTTGAAAACTCCTTAAATGAATAAGTTAGCAATGAGATTCAAGGAATGTGCTAAGAAACTTGGAGAAGATATTGGGAGATATTTTTTTTTTTTTTAAATTTCAGTTTTGTGGTTAGATCTGTTGCATATGTAGAGCCATGCAGAAATAAGCTTGAAGGTGATAGAAGCTAACAGTGATAAAGAATTCAGTGAGACTTCACAATTAACAAATAAAGGGTTTTCTGTCACTCAAAAATAAAACATCCCTGCACTTCCTTCTCCTTAACGTAATTCAAATTAACTATGGACCCAAAGGTGGGGGGTTTTGGCAGTAGGAAGCTTAAGCTCCTCGTTTTCCCATCAAGGTCTGTGTACTGTTTTAAGACATGATTAACTATTCCTATTCTTTAGACTCAGAAGAATGCTCTGGTGCAGGCTTAGGGCAGCTGATACACCCAGAGGAAAATCCTGTGTTCCTCCTGCACTTCAGAGTGTACCCCAGCAACATGTTCAGCAAGTTTAGCATGTAACCTGAAGTTTCTCACTGAAAATTATACACATTTTGATAGTGCCTGTCTTTACAGAAAACATAGTGAACACACATTTTAAGTAATTTTGACACATATTACACACACACCGAGTTTTGGTTAAGCAGCCCTGATTCAATATAGAACTTGAAGTTTAGCTTTCCACCCATACTGGAAGCAGTGAACCCGTTCTCAGTTTATTTTTTAATTGAGGTTTATTAACATAGAACTATTACCAGCAAAACCTGTATAGTAAAAATGAAAATACAAGTAGCTGGCTCATTAGCTTAAAGTTAAAATTGTTCATCCTGCAATTTTTTATATGCAGTCTTTGGTAAGTAGCTAACACAGCTGCCTTGGCTAACCAGTCAAGTTATTTTGAGAGCTTTGTGGAAAGGTTTCCAATTTTGTATATAGATTATGTATATATATATAAAAGATATATATATACAGACATAAAAATCAGTGCTAAATATAAGCAATGAAGAAGGGTTCCATCATCACATATGGCAAGGAGGGAAGGGATCTGGGGAAAGCCTGGACAGAGAGCTGCCATATTGACATGTATGACAGAGCATTCTTTGTCTTTATCACTGTGGTTGCACAAAGTAGAGAAAAGGGAGTGCATAACAGTTTGCCTCTTCTTCCTCTGTGCTCCTAAACTACCATTTTAGATTTAGCCAGTGAGATGTAGTATACAGTTGCAGTACAAACACTACTCTGTGTAAGTTTTTCCACAGATGTAGATCTTGCATTTGTAATGCTGTCTTTATCTAATCTAAACTTATAGTTTAGAAAAAGAACATGAGTTTTTTCCATGGGGAGAAAACAAATCAGTCACTTGGGCTTCACTTTTCTCCTAGAAATCCTGACCACAGGGATGGCAAACCCCCACCCTGTTCCCATTGTTAGCCAGCTGCCCTAGCAGCATTGTCAATGGGAGATGAATTAGGACAACACTTCTGAAAAACATACATACTTTACCTGAGAAAAGTGGAACTGTAAAAATTTCCAATTTTGCAAAGCATATAGTCTAACATTTTAATTATGTCAGGAGAGAATAGGCAGCAATAGCAAAGCAGATCTAGATATGTCTTTCCTAGTCAAATAAAAATCCCTATGGGAACTGAAACAGCATCAAAGAACATTGCATCCCTAATTATTATATAAGCTTACTTCAATAGCCAGCAATGTTGTAATTTTGCTTTCAGTAGAGCAGTAATTATGTTCTGGTGGAAAACTGCATTGCTTTGTTTTGTAGTAAATCCATTTTGGGCAGAGATAAATTTGCTTACTGTAAAATAAGACTTAGTTGTGAAAATATTATTTTCATTGTATTTTACTGAACCGATGAAAGACACCTTTCCTGTTCATTGTACGACCAATGCCCAAAGAAAGGAAGCTCCTACGAAGGAGTAAGCAGCAACTCTAAAATAAACCAGTATAAACATTTGCCTTCATACTTTATTTCACTTTATAAAGATTGCTTTCTAGAAGTTAAGTAATTAGCTCTGACTTGAATGTCATTGAAAAGTGTTAATTATTTTATGAGTTTTGAAGAGTTCAACTGCCTTTAAAAAAAAATAAATCCCTAACCATACCTTGCTTGGAAAGTGGCAGTCGTCTTCTAGAAAAGATCCATACAGTGTACACCATATTATTTTTTTTTTAATAACAAAAAGCAGATTTTTTTGAGTTGTTCATCCATCACTAGGAAAACAGCAAGATATTTGCAAGGTCATTCGAGGGCGGGAACCAGAAAAATCAGAGTACTCTCATGAAAAGCTGTGATCTGCTATTTAGGATGAGAAGCAAACTGGATGTTTTGAATAACCAGCTTCTCGTACCTTCACACACACTCACAAACACAGACTGTAATGGAACAGAGGAGATACATGAAATGATCTTGAAAACACACAGACATTTATGCAACGCAGCATAAAGAGACAGAGGAGAAAAGTATCTAGGAAATAACAGCTGGGGGGTGTGCTAACACACTTAAATGTCAGGAAATGAACTGCAAGGTGCCAAGAAGTTAAGAGTAAAGGTTCAAAAATCTGACACATAAATTTTTAAGATCTAAAAATAACTCCCACGCTGCTTAGACTTCACTGTGTTTCAGAGTTTACTACAACTAGATATCTTGAAATGTAGTAGCTCCTCAAATGCAGAGCAATCATTATAAGATGCTTATTAAGAACTAAGCAAGAACTAATTTTGATAGAATTTGATAGGTATACAGCAGAAATCACTATGGGAACTAGAAATTGTATTTCTTGAAAAGGTACGAATATATCTTCTAAGTGGAAGAAACACTTAAAAAGAGAGCTTTTGTGGTAAAGTACATTTGTTCCCAAGTCTATGCCTTAGAAGAATAGCAGCATGTATTTGTGGGGTAAATACATCAAAAGTCAATGCCCCTCCCAAACCCCCTTATTAGTGTCTTTCAAAGGAAAATAATTCTGAAGCATTAACAGTGCCTTTTTTATCCATAGTTCTGAAACCAATTGGCTGAGGATGCCAGCTCCTTATTTCACCAGCTGAAGGTGTGAAGTGGCTTCCCTGAGCTATTATGGGTTGCTGGTATTACAGCAAGGGTGGAGAACTAGTCTTATGACCCCTAGCTCTTTTCCACATCCACTAGGCTTGAATTCTCCACTTCCCAAAGAGAACAACCAACCATATCCAAAACGCACAGAGGGCTCATAAAGGTAACCAGCTAGCCAGAGTCTCTAGCAGTGAATCAGGTCACACAAAAATCCTTTTGATAATTTAGCATTGGAAATACCAGGTCTGTGGAGAAGTGTCTTTCTGTACTTTCTAAAAGAGTGGCACAGCCACACAATTTTCTTCCAGAAGGAAAGGACAAGATATAACAGAGTCTTTCTCTATTGTTTTGGAACACTATCCACAATGACCTTGCTCTTTCTTGTCATGTTAGGCACACTTAGGATGCTGGTTTGACCCTAAACAGCTGCTGTTTTAACTTTAGCATCAGCTAAGCCCCACACAGCTGCGTGTTCTATCCCCTCAGTGAGGCTGGGGAAGAGGATCACAAGTGTGAAAACTTGTGTGTTGAAACAGACAGTTTAAAAAGTAAAGCAAAAGTAGTACACACAAGCAAAGCAAAATAGGAATTCATTCACCACGTCCCATTGGCAGCCAGATGTTTAGTGCCATCTCCAGGAAAGGAAGACTCCATCATGCATAATGGCTACTTGTGAAGATAAATGCCAAGCTCTGAACATTCTTCTTCTCCCTTCTTCACAGCTTTTCATTGCTGAGCATGATGCCATATGGTATGGGGAATCCCTTTGGTCAGTTGGGGTCAGCTGTGTCCCCTCTCAGCTCCTCGTTCACTATCAGCTTGCTGGCTGGTGGGGCAGGGTGAGGAGCAGTGAAGGTCTTGATGCTGTGTAAGCACTGTTAAAAAAGAAGTGTCAGTTTAATGGTATGGTGTGATTCCAGCCAGCAACGCTGCCTTGCTGCTTTCCTGTGCTTTCCTAGCTTTCTGCATTTATTACCTTGACTGTGAACTCCAGAGGTAGGGCTCACCTTTTTGGATTTTTTTCCTGTTTAGATGGATTGCAGTTCTTGAGAAGAGTCCCTAGATCTTGCTTGATATTGTTGCAACTGATTAAGATTAGGATGATTTGTGAAAGTGACTTCCCTTTTCACTTAATAACTCAATTTTATTAAGCAATTGAAAGAAGGCCTAAACTTAAACTTCTTCAAGCTTGTTCTCTTTAGGTTTTCTTTTTTTTTTTTTTTTTTTTTTTTAATAAGTCCTACTTTTTCGAGAAGACTTTGGGTAATCATGGGTAAAACGAAAGCCAGAAAAAATCCTCACATATGCATGGAAGTCCTTATGGCCTTATTGCCAGAACTTAAATATCTGAGTTTTCTGATTCATTTTAAAATGATTCTGGATATACTTCACTCTACAGAACAAAATACAGAGCAACCTTTAAGCAACAGGTGATGAGTACAAGCGAAGCCATCCCAACCCAAAGCAGGCACTGCAGTGCAGCTGGCCATGCTGCAACAGAATGGGCACAACCGCTGCAGCTCTTCACCTTTGTCCATCCAGCTGAGTCAGTGCCTCATTTGGTCAAAATCACTTCAGCAAGTGAAACAGAGGATACTGTTGGCAATTTGTTCTTTGCCATTCTACACTTGTGACTGGCCAAAGTGATGAACAGCAGACTTTGTCAGACACAATGCCCAAACCAGCAGTAAGTTTTCTGAAAATAGGAGAGATTTTTTTTACAAAAATTACCTTTAAAGAAAATAAGGCTGAACTCTTAAACCCCACATATGTAGATTCTTTATTTTCAGCCCAACAGCTCTCCTGCTGGAGATTGCAGGGAATCCAGACACAGTGACAATGACATTGCTCCTATACTTTTTTCAGAGATGAACAGATGTAGTAAAGGAAGAAAGTTTAAGCATAGAAAAGTGTTTGAAACAAATCCAAATTCTCCACAAAGAGGATCAGAGTTTCAACAAATTTGTTGATTTCCCTTCAGGAAAAGCAAATGAAAAAAAAAAAAAAAAAAGATTTCATGTCAATTCAACTGAAACAAAAGTAATTTCTGTACACTGGATGATTAATTCCTGATGTGCTTAACTTAACTCTACACTTCTCTGTTGTGACACACACAGACTGCAAGAAAGTAGTTCAACTAGGACCCCTAACTTGTAGTGACAAATGGGAGACCCAAAGCTGAGCCATGAGCAGATACAGCACTAGATGTCTATCAGTGACACTGGTTTCTCATCAGGTGCCAAACGGAGACTAAGGCATTGCTCTGAGAAATTAGAAGCTATCAGATCTTGTGTAGCTTCATAGCAAGGTGTAACACAGTATTTGGTGTACTTACTATTCTGAATATGATTTGAATAATGATGATTATAAAGATGTTGTGGTTAATAATAAAGAGGTCACAGCCACTTGCTCACTCCCCCTCACCCGGAGGGATGGGAAGGAAAAACAGAAAGGAATGTAAAACTAAAGGGTTGAGATAAGAACAATTTAATAGGTAAAGCAAAAGCTGTGCATGCAAGCAATGAAAAACAAGGAATTCATTCACCACTTCCCACCAGCAGGCAGGTGTTCGGCCATCCCCAGGAAAGCAGGGCTCCATTACACATAATGGTTACTTGGGAAGATAAATGCCATAGCCAAATATCCCCACCTTCCTTCTTCTTCCTACAGTTTATATACTCAGCATGACATCATATGGTATGGAACACCTCTTTGGCTAGCTTGGGTCAGCTGTCCTGGCTGTGTCCCCTCCCAATTTCCTGTGCTCCCCCTCCCCTCCCCCCCAGCCCTCTGGCTGACAGGGCCCAAGGAACTGAAAAGTCCTTGATTTAGTATAAACATCACCCAGCAACAATTAAAAACATCAGTGTCCTATCAACATTGTTCTCACATCATAGCCAAAACACAGCACTATTAACTACTAAGAGGAAAATTAACTCCATCCCAGCTGAAACCAGGACAAGAGGAAAAAGATCTTGGATCAGGATGACCATAATATTTTCAAGATCATCATACCCTTTGTCGAATTATCCTTTCATATAATCATCCATGTGTAATCATTCAAAGAAGATCTTTTAGCATTATCAAAATGTAACAAGAAAGCTGATATATGTTTTGTCTTTCCTGCTGAAATTATTATTGAAAATTTTACATACCTGTAGCTTGCTTGTTTTACAAATAAATTACATTCTCTGTTGGATGGCTTTTCTAAGTCTGGTAGATTACAGTCAGTAGCTTGCTCGATAATTCTTTGCAAGGGCAGTGATTGTTGTTAATAGCTTTTTTAAAAGAGAAGCTCTTCTTTTATTTGCAATGAAATTGCAAATTTCATTGTTATTTGCAATGAAATTGCAAATTTCATTGTGTTAGTTATATAAAAAAGTGTTAGAATATTACATTAAAATAATCACAGGATATAATTTTATTACATTTTACTAAAATTATTTTATTAATATCACTAATCTCTGAAAACTTAGTTTCAGGATAAATCTACACATACAGGTATGAAACTGCCAGAGCTGAGATGGGAGATTTGCACCAGAGATCTGTAACACCCTTGAAGTCATTGACATTTCATTCTTTGCTGAGCGGCTTGAATTAAACATCGGTAGGGAGAGGAGGGGGAAGAAGGGGAATACAAGATATACTTTCTTCCCTTTGAACTGTGAGCTGAAAACTCTTTGCCCCTTATGAGTATGATTGCATATAGTGGAGCAATTCTAGTGAGGGATGGGACAGAACCTTTCCCCAGCAATGTGCATAGAGATTGGGAGAAATGTCTGGAAATTAAACTTATGGGAAAGCCAAAACACTTTCTAGTTCAGTGCAGCCAACTGACAGAAACAGCTTGTAGTGTGTGAAAGAACCAAACCACCTATTTTTAGGTGTGTTTTCCATGACAAAATTGAGAGTTTTGTGCAGCATGATTTAACAGGCTCTGATCTTGCAAGCTTCAGCCTTGGAGTGGACTCCTACAGTTCAAATCAATCCACATGACTATGTCAAGCTTGCTGCTTTTCTTTTACCAAATAGGACACTTGATCTGGAGGCAGACAGAAATAACGCCCTGTTGCTCTGCTGCTCCTTGGTGAACCTGTATCTCCCGCTAGGCCTGATCTAAAGCTGATTTATTGCCCCTAGAGCTGACAACAACCAATTTGTCATAGAAATAACATCAGCATAGCAAGAGAAGAACAGAGCAACAGATGTTTATCCCAGACCAGGATGTCAAACAGCTGAGACTAAATGGCTTCTTCTGTTCAAACTAGAGTAGGCACAAAGCCCCTAGGCAAAAAAACAAACTGCAGCCTGACAGCTTCAGGGTTCAGAAATACACATCAGTGCTTACAGTCCCCTCTGAATCAAGCCTTCTCTGTGCTTCACCTGAATTTTCCCAGACTTCTTGTGAAATCTCCCTCTGTAAAATGCTGTCCAGATGAGACACAGTACCACTGCTTTATAGCTTGACCACAAAAATCAAAATTACCTCTTCTGCTAACGTTCAGGGAGATTTTTGACTACATCACATACCCTGTGAGCTGTCATATATTGCATCTTGCTTTTGGGGGCGTTACTGCTTAAAGCCATCATAATATGTGCCATTTGCTACTGTTCCCAAATCTTCCATCTGTTCTCCAGTTAGGTGGGCCAAGTGATAGTGAAAACAGACACGCAATGTATTAATGCATAGGAGGTGTCAGTACTCCTCCCAGCTAACAAGATAAGGCTGTCATCCAGATCTCAGGAGACTGGAGTTAGGTGGTAAAATAAAGCACCAGCCAGGGCTGTGAAAATTCCTGGACCGGATCTCAGTATCCACTAAAGATCATCAGTGCTCAAAGGTCTTTAATTGCAGTGTTAGGGACGGGAGCTTGTAGCTTGCCTGTGTTGGTGATGACACCTGTTTCTGCTGGGATTTGCCATTCCATATTAGTAAACAAAGGAAATAGCCAAACTTACTGGCAGTTGGAATACAGACTTAGGGGAGCCTTCAGAACAGCTGAGAAACAACTAAACAAGTCCACCGATTTCCAGTGGTAGAAAAGTGCCTTAAAAATGGTCTCTTTTAACTGATTTTAATCCATGATTCTTGGTAGCTTGGCCTGAGTGATTAATTTACTCAAAATAGCTAGAATCAAGTTGCTTAATGTGAGTTTCTTTCTTCCTCGTCTTCTTTTTTTCTTCTTTTTTTTTTTTTTCCCCCATCTTTTTTTCTGGACAGCTTTCCTTTCCTCTGTTGAGGTTTAAACCATGGGTGGTGATTTAGGGTATGTTACATGCATCCCTACACTCATTTTTCACACATGTAGAGGGGATAATTTCTCCTTCCAGGGAAACACTAAATTATGTGTGAAATGAAATACTAAATGATTGTGTATACAAAGAAAATGAATCCCTCCTGGCCTTGCGTGCCTTTTTTGCACTATACCCACTGTGATAATGGTAGTGAACACATACATAACTTCCTCTGGAGCTAGACAATTTCATCCTCTACTTAGAATTCTTCCTATTAAACGAAATGACTGAGAATTTACCTTGCTTGCAAAAAAAATATTTTTCCAGGGTTGATATGTTCTTTACATTGAATCCATGACAAAAGAACAAGAAAATTATAAAATACCTCTCTTCATGTTGAGTTTATTTTTAATCTTTTTTTTTTTCCCTAGGTTGTTTTTTAAACCAACATGGGATATTATTTTTAATTGGACCTGACTGAATTCTGTCAACTCATGCCTTTTATCAGAATGAAAAACATGGTATTTTCTCAAAGTCTAGTATCTGAGTCCCATCATTATGTGACATTTCTCTTAAGAGAAACCAGTTTCTGGCCTATTATCTCAGAAGCTATGTTTTAACTGATGCATGGGTGTTTACATTAAAATATTGGCCTCTTAGTCCCAGAAATCAGAACTATCCTCATACTCAATTCTAAATGTATTTGTGCATACATATATACATATAATATGCATATACATGCATACATACATACAAAAATGCAGTAAATCATGAGATTTTATCAATGTTTGTAGCAGACATAACCACAAGTTCACAAACATCTTTGTAAGTTTCTAAGGTAACAGTATGTTTTTCCAAACTGAAAACTGAAAGACCAATAATTTGTAACAAAGAGGAAAAAAAAATATAATAGCAAAACCTAAAAGAAAATAAAATAGCAAAACCTGAAAAACAAGCAAACCATAACGACTTATTCTTGGTCTTCACAACTCTAAACCACCTTAAAAATAGGAAAACAGTTTTGATAATTTGTAATGGTGTCTGAGTGCTGAAATATCATTGATTTGAAGAATTATGATGGAAGCCATAGGCAAGTTTGGGAATGATAAACATTCCTCTTGAAAAATCTCTGTAGCAGGACAATTCACACACATTTTCGCACATAGAGAACAGCTACCCATATTGTCAAGACACCATACCAAGAACTAAACTGAAAGGAAAATGGTCATTGCATTGATTTATTTGAAGTATAATTATCCATTGATTATAGCAGTGCACTTGTCTGAGATATTTTCCCCACCCACAAAAAAAATCCATTTAATTATACCTAACCTACAAATTCTGCTCTAAGAAGTCTAATAGCTGGGTTCTCAGGACTTTAAACTGCTTAAATTTTTTGATACTCTGCTTTAAAAGCTAAAGTGTCTTCCTCAGATTTACTTTGAAAAAAGTAAATCTAATGTGCTGTAACTTCACAAGCAAATTTTTATGTACTATAGACTGTATATGCTGTTTATTCCTCTTTGCTGCACAAGTAATTTTCTATAGGATTCAGCCCTGTGAAAGACCAGGGAAAACCAAGGTTTTAATCTTAAGAAAAAAAATGGTTTTAATTTCTTATGCAAATATTGTCAAGAATGAAATAGCAAAATGTTCTGCAACCTGTACTTCTCTCCTTCCAGCTTCTGTAATTTGATGTATTCTTTTCTTGCATCTTTTTATATGCCCATAATGTTAATTACAAAATGCACACTATTCACATCCTTTGTCTTTAAACTATTTTGACCTATTTAATGACTATGGGATATATTATTTCATCTAAATGTGCTCTGTATGCTACCAAAGATCTCTGAATATCGTAACAGTAAAAGACTTCTACTAGTACGGTAGAGGAATTAAACAGCCTTATGCCATCTGATTAACTTGTGCCCAACTAGATCTGCCAAGCTGATCAAACACACTGAGCCAAACTTTCCACAACTGTGTGTTTCCATCTTGAATAGCAGGACTATACAGTGACTTTTCCAATGCCCTCCATTAATGTGGCCTTGGGCCACTCCTCTCCAGATCACTCTCTAATTTTGACTTATCGACTCTTTCTGCCCAATGGCAGGAGCACATTTTCCCAGTGAAGGAGGCATGGGACAGAGAGGCCCAGCAGTACTGAACAACCCACATATGTCTGGGCTGGCTCCACCAGGTTCTGAAACAGCCAAAGAAGGATGCAGAGTCAGTGCTGCTGCCAGCTCTTGTTGTTCCATTGCCATAGGCAGTCATCTGCTTCGCTTGCCTAAACCCAGCAGTAGGCATAGTACAGCTCAGGGACACAGAAATTTTGGCAGTAGAAATCAGCAGAAGACAATTCCACCTGCTAGATCTGATGGCAAATCAGGTGTCTACTTCCAGTACATTTGCAGTGTGATGCAATGTGCATTGTGCATTTGCAAGGTGACGCAATGTGCATAAATCATTTGCAGCATGATGCAACGTGTATCACTGTGCTACATGATACACAGCCCTGGCTATCCAGACAAAGCCTTTTGGATCAGCAGCACCTGGAGCCTGAGGCTGACCTACTTCCCACAGGCCATTGTGCTGACTGCCAGGACATGCACTGCTTTCAGCAGAGAAGCTCCCCAAGCCACTGGCCTGCTTGCACAGGCAGAGATGCCCACCATCCAGTCCTCCCACTATGGTGTCTGTAGCTGCAGGTGAGGCAGAAGAAAAGGGACAACCAGAGCAACAAGGAGACCTTCACTGCTTGTAAAGACCCGGTGTGTATGAGAAAGTTCTGGGGGTTCCTCTCCCAACCCCATCTGTTCTTCTGCACTGACACATCCCATCCTTCCTTAGACTGCTAAAAAAATTCAGCCATTTAGATCTCATCCAAGGGCACAGCTTCCTCCTCCTCCATTCGTTACTCTGACTTTTCCAGCATTTTGGGGTTTTGTCCATGAAAGCTGAATTTCAATTCCTTTATCCTTCCCCTTTGGGTAGTATTACAACATCCTGCTGTCTCCACCGTCCTCATCTTCCTACTGTAAGCCTTCCTGATTCAGTATCCACCTCCTAATACAACATCCGCAGGCAGCTCTGCATACCAGGGACACAGACAATCTCTGCTTATATGCTACTTCAATACGTTCGCTCTCTGTATGTAATCACATCTACTAATTATTGGCTGACATTCAAATTAACAGCACCATGGAGGCTTTTTAAGCAGTATCATGGCAATATTTCAAAAGACTTTTTTGGGGGAAAGGGAGGCAGGGAGACAGGAGGGTTTGTTTTCATCTCCTCCACTGGGCTGTAGTGCCGCCTGCTCCCGCTGCCGCCCCACTCTGCTGCACTGATAGACATATTTCCAGTAAGCACCTACTCCCAAGCCAAAATATAAAGTCTGATGGTTGTGGATCTTCGATAAGAGGGTCTGCAACTGGTCTTTTTTTACAGTCTCACATACTTATGTCTGACATGTCTAGAGGTAAGAGATTTCTAGGGAAGATACTAGTAGACTGCTGTGTGCCTCTGCTCTGAAATTGGATAAAATCCACAAATCCCTGACTCCTTGGTCACAGAGATGCTGGAGGTGATAAGGATGTCTGGATGAGCAGCAGCTACTGCATCGCTGTTTGAGAAGGGCATGGGTTTTTCCTACCGTAGCAGGTATCAGCACTGGCCAAGCAAGGGCCTGAGTCCATGTTCAGCTCTGGCCATGCTGATTATGTGCAAGTGCCAGCACAGAATCTGGAAATCTAAGAAAGCAAGCTCATGCCCACAGTAGTGCCTTGGATGCAGAGGGCAAAGGGAAGACTGAGCTCTCCACCCTAATGGCTTAACATTTCCCTGTTTGCTGTGGACCCTTTGAATTCAGGGTAGCAATGCACAGACACAACAACTCTGGCAAAATCTTCTCCTATGCCCACACTTCAACTGCAGTAGAGATTATTTCCTCACCCTGCTTTGCCAGCATACAGCACAGAGCCTGCAAAGACGGGTGATGTCTTACTGTTCCACTCCTTGCAGCTGCTTTTCCACCAGTGCTTTGCTAAGTCTCTGTAGGTAAGGATCGGACCCTTTTCTTTTAACTTGTTTCATAAAGAAGCAAGATTAACTCTTTTAAGGGAAGGAGCTGCCTGGGATCTACTTGATCTTCTGTCTCCATTCAGAGTTTTATCTGGTTTTCCAAGTACTTGAGGAGCTGTTTCTGTAATTTTTAATAAGTCTGGGAAGAATTCTCATGGGTGCCTCTTACAAACATCCAGTCTTTTACTGACACCTTGTTAGTGATGAACAGCCCTGATGACAGTAGAGATTATTTTCTTACAAAATCACTATAATGGTAGGCCCTAGATAAAGAGATTTTCATGCATGAGGGATTGTAAATTCACTGCATTTTTACAGGAAGATGAAGTGGCTGATTGCGGCAAAATGTTTCTATGGCTATTACATGTAACTGTATTTACAAAGCAGGTGCAATCTTGTCTACAACAGCTATTACCAGCTCTATCTGGAGGTTTTGTAGACAACTGGAACCAAATTTGAATTCCTAATAGTACCATGGCAAAAAAAAGATGTTGGCTTTAGCTCCAAAAACATCTCTATTAAAAAAAAATGTTTGTCTTGAAAGCAGATCAGCCCTGACCCCTGGATGTACGGCATGCTGGAATTTAGGATATTCCAAATCAACAGTTTAATTGAGATATGCAGCTGCATCATCTCTTCTGCAGAAAGAAGAGGAAAGACCTGTCGCATCAGGAGAGATGATGGAGCTGAGTAAGGCAGCCCGATCTGCTCCCCATATAACAACCTACACAACTAAGGAAAGATGACGGGTGATTCTGAGAGGTATGGAGGCACCACCTTGCAGCACCCATCTCTGCTGCTCCTGATTTGGAGATCTTAACCCAACTCCCTTCCAATCACCATATCAACAAAGAATGAACATTGATGAGACCAGACCATCACAGCAGTGCTAGAATCAAAACTGACTTCAACATGCAACAATCCAACATCAGACACCATCTTTCCTGCCCTGAAAGCCTGTTATGACAGATGGAGCCCAACATCATGGACTAAATGAACTCAATGGACTTTTAGAAGGATGGTCCATAGACTAGGGGAATGCTGTCTGTGTGTTTATATTAAGAGATACGAAAGGTGATGGTATTGGAAAGTGTAGCATGACATAAATAGTATGGAATAAAAGGTGGATACTGTCCTAGTTTCTGCTGGGATAGTTAATTTTCTTCTTAGTGACTGGCACAATACAGTGTTTTGGATATAGTGTGAGAATAATGTTGATAACACACTGACATTTTTAGTTGTTGCTAAGTCGTGCTCACTCTCGATCAAGGACTTTTCAAGTTTCCCATGCTCTGCCAGCGAGCAGGTGCACAAGAAGCTGGGAGGGAGCAGAGCCAGGGCAGCTGACCCGAACTAGCCAAAGGGATATTCTGTGCCACAGGTGTCATGCTCAGTATATAAACTGGGGGTAGTCAGCCAGCAGGCACAGATCACTGCTCAGGGGCTGGCTGGGCATCAGTCAGTGGGTGGTGAGCAATTATATTGCGCATCACTTTTTCTTTTTCCCCCCCCCCCTTGGGTTTTATTCCTCTCACTTTCTCCTTTTCATTACAATTGTTTTTATTGTTGTTGTTGGTTTTGTTATTATTATTATTTATTATTATTGTCCTTAACTCAATTTTTCTGATTCTGAGAGGTACAGAGGCTTCCATTTGCTGACTGGATGCACTCTCTACAGAGGTGTGCTGCTTACTGAGGGTTTGTCAGGGATGTCACCATGAGACTACCAAGCCTTGTACAAGTCCTCTGACTATTACCCACTGCTGATGTTTCATGTTTCACTCATACCCTGTATACTCTGTACCCAGTTCTACAATTACAGCTTCTGATGGTAAAACACACTTTTGTCCATCAGGTAGTGAGCTGTGATGTATTTCTGTTACCAGTGCCAAAGGCTTGCTGCAGCTATAAGAAGCCACTTCCTACTGATAAAACACTGTCAGACTGAGTCTTGCTCCATGATGACAAGCCAAAGTAAAGGCTGTTAGAGTAATAATGGGAAGTGCCAAGCAGCCAGCACTGCTGTAGTTCTGAAGTACTATCCCTAGGTGGTACGACATGTCAAGACCTATGAAGTTTATCTGCTGTCAAAAAATGTTAGTGGAGCAGGAAAGACAATCTGCACAAAGAATACTTGTAAGGTAAACAGCAAAAGCTGGCAAAGTATTGGTTGTGTCTTTACTGTTGAAAGGCAGTCTTTACTAGAGGGGTAGTTCCACCTAGTCTAACTTCAGAAGTATAAAAGTGAGTTGTTTAGGTCTAAGATAGCTGGCTAGCCTCCTTTTATATCAACTGGGAGAGACAGGCACCCCCAGGGTGATGGATCTCAAATATTGCAGATATTTGTCTTACAATGAGATGAATATGGAGATGCTTCTGCCTCTCTATAGGGAGCCTTATGGTGAGGTAACTATTAAGTGAGATGCGTAAAGCTCGGTGAAATGAAATCTTATGTTTCAAAGTAGGTATCCAACATCCGACCAATTGTCTACCAGGAGCGCACCACAGATGTGGTTACTTAACATATGGGGATAATTTTTATTCTCATTGTTTATTCCAAAGTATACAGTGGTCCTACTTTTATACCACTTTAAGAGAGGGGAAAAGTCAGAGCACAGAGTGCCAAATGATTTGCATTAGTTTTGAAATAAAAGAAATAATTCAGACTTTAAAAAATGAGGGTGGAGAGGCCCACAAAAGGTCCTTGATCCACCCCACTGCCCAAAGGCAAGAACATCCTGTCATAATTCAAATCTAACATATTAATTTCTTTTGTTAGTAAAAGCCTTGAATAAACTGATTCCACAGGCAAGTGTGTCCAGCACTTTACAATCTCCACCAACTCCCAATTCCTTCTGTTGTGTTTGCTGTTCTTTTACAGCAGACAAAAATTTGTGTAGTCTAATAACCAAAGCCTTTACATGGCTAGTTTTGCTGGCATTCAGATACGCTATGTGTGTAAAATTAATATGCCTCAATTTAGAAAAACTGAGTGTGGATGACATAATTAGTAAGGGCAGAATAATTTGATTCAATTATACAGGTAGCTAAGGTCTACAACACTAGTAAAGCATATGAGTACTTTACAAGCACTATTGATGGAAAACTGCAAAACACTTCACAGGTAGGAAGTGAAATCAAGAAAAGACTAAGGGTAAAATCCACCTCATCCAAGTGAAAGGAGAGAGAGGCAGTTCAATAAGTTGATTCACCCTGTGTTAACTCCAGAGATTAATAAATTTCAGTTGAATCATTCTCAGAACATTCATAGCTTTTTCTATTGCCTAAATAGGGTGTCCAAACTCCTAAATTAAGTTTTTTGACCTAATGTAAAACAAGACACTTAAACTTTCCCTGATTAAAGCAAAGAGGAATCCCTTACCTGGTAATTTCCCCTCAGCTCACATAAGAATGCTGATGGAGACCAGGTTCAAGTGCAGCTCTCCATGTCTGCAAGAGCTCCAAAAGTGTCAGACCGTCCTAAATCAGGTGAGAGTCTGGAAGTCCTGACCTCTAACCCCCACACTCCAGCCACCCTGGGAACAGTATTACAATGCAGACAGTGCCAATCACTCATCCAGCAGCAGAAGGAGCCAAGCCAGGAGCAATGCAAACAGAGGCCTCACCATAAGACACAGATGTCAGTACTGAAAAATGAACTAGTGCCCAAAGTTTACAGTTTCTGTCAAGTAACAGGTATAGCTCTACTTGATAACAGAGAAGAAGATGACAATGTGTCACTCATTTTCTATAGTCCCCAGTAGAGGAGATGGAGAAATAACTGAAATGTAGGGCAAATGCAAGTTTTTCACTTTAGAGGTATTGTTGCCTACTAGTCAATTTTGATGGACCTTAATAACTCAAGTGTGGACGATATGTGGGCAGACAGCTATTTGCTCTAATATTTTTATTATTTTCCTCAACCACTCCATGCAAACTGCATCTGCTTACCTCTGTAACTGGCACCTACTTCTGCTTTTAAAGTACTTCTGTAAAATATAGCAAGATCAATAAGACACAGTCTCCTCTGACACAGGCACCCTTGATCCTCTCTCATGCCTCCATGGAAGAGAGAAGGAGACAACACCTCTCTTTTCAAGTAAGCCCTCTCTCACATAACACCTAATTGAATCTACAGTTTTGGCAGTAGACCACTATTTATTAGGTCATCTCCCCTCTCTCATCTTGTGGTTCATTGTCTGGATTTTCTGGAGACTTGGCAGCCAAATCATTAGACTAGTCAGCACTGGGCTGGTAGAGATCCCTACATAGCAGCTGTTATGCATGCACATATCATCTATATTATGTGTGTAATGAGAGCAACAGATCTGTATTAGATTCCATATATGCTTTGAGAATAGTATGCTGTTAGACCCAGAAGCATTAGGCTTCTGCCTTGTTTTGTATTTGGTCTAGGGTCAAGAGTGATTTCCTCAGAACTGCTAAAATTAGCACACCATGACTGACAAATAGGTATGTGGCAAACTTTTTTCTCCATCAAGCTATTTTTCTCCTTCTCTGTCTCTGTATTAAAAGCCTCATGTTGAAGCTGTTACACCTGGGAAATCTCTGACAAAGTTGTCCAGGCTGAATAGGCAATTCACCCGAGTTCTGATTAACTGCTCTTTAAACCTTTACAGATGCCCCAGCCACCCTAAAACCCTTTAAATGTGAGATGTAGCTGTTGTGTGAATGCAGCTAACTTTCGCTTCATTGCATAACCCAGACTGACAGTTATTCTGTAGGTTCCTGTATAAAACAGAATTGTGGGGCTTCACACTATGCTTTTTCCTGGGTCTCTTCCTCAGACTCACTGCTGTCTGGCTCAGCAGTCAAAAGAAGGGTTTTGGTATTGTTGAGTGAATACAGTCCACAGCAATCTGCTTTCAATACCGTGGGCCAGTAGTGGCACCATGATCCTGGTAACTGGAATCCTCTTAGCACTAGAGGATTGCACTAAAACCCAACAGCACTGTAAATACTGTAACCGTGCTTGCTTATTGTCAACGGAAAGGTGCAGCAGAAGCGAAGTAGTTGTGCACAGGAACCTAAACATGCAGTACACAAAGAGACATGCAAACTCAGAGTTGTAACTGCCCTCACAGTCATTACAGTTCTGGACTAGGACATGTATCAGAGTTGTAATCAAACGTTATAGACGAGCATCTCTAACCAGCAACAGCACATGAGTATGAAGCAGTCCCTCAAGCAGTCTAAAGGTTTCTAAAGGTCAGTCTATAATGAAAAACATTTTAGGTAATTTTATCACGTACTCTGCATTCAATGATTTTAATTCTCTGTTCTTTTTTTTTTTTTTTTTTTTAAATTACATAAAGGAATCTATGTGTGCTGGGTGTATTTGATGTGAATTACACTCTTAATAGCAAGCAGTAATTCACAACTTGATTTGCTTTGCTAATGGTGGGCAATGCATGAACAACTAAGTACTTGTAACCTTCCACCTCCTGGTCACTTTGTTGGGGAAACTATTACCACATGCAGAAAGACTGCAAGCAGGAAAAAACACAAGTAAAAAGCACACAAAAGGTATTTATTGGTTTACACACAATAACTAGCTGGGACTAATGAGCTACTTGGCTGAACATTAATATGCTTACCACCCTAATGACAGGCTACATTTTTGCTAGCCAGGCAGGTAGAGAAGGAACAACCTTTGGTGCTTCATGAAATGGTCTGATTCTTGATGTTGCTCAGTTGCTGTCTTCCAATTCTCTACTATTCCTCAGGGTTTATACCTTTTCAAGGTGCTATTTTTCATCTTGAAGCTGAAAAACTAGCTGCTGGCTAGCCCTGTCTCAGCAGTCACTCAGTGGTTTTGCAGTCCTTACCTTGTACAACTTCAGTTGGTTGTCTTCTGTAGAAGCTTAGAAAGAGTTTCCTGTGTAAATTTCAACCAAGTTCATACAGCTTCTCTGAACCAAAACAGGCCTTGACTCAGGCAGCTGAACCCTGGGCTGAGGGTGATGTTCTCAGTCCGTGAGAAATGAAAGTTTCATGAGGCCTAAACTAGAACTCAGTGACAGGCTAAAGCAAGCCCAGTCTTTCTCTTTTTGAGATTTCTAGCAGGTGTAGGCCAGAAAACTAAAATGACAAAGGCTTGCCACTCCACAGACATTGGGTTACACTTGTGTCACTTTTGAAAGGCTGAAGGAGACAGCACATGGCTGCTCCTGAGGAGCAACCACTGGAGGTACTGGTTGGTACATACTCAGATACAAAGGAAACAGGCACAGAGGGCAGCATGCAGACTGGAATTGCAAAACCCACCATCCTCTGCAGCTCCTCAGTAGATCCTCTTTTCCTCACTATCTTGCAGGCATCTCATTGTGGTTTTCTACAGCCATCTTTTGATTAGCCTCAACCCCACCAAAAAAGAAGGAAAGGCTGACAATGCCTTACATCTTCATCCCTGTCTTTCTCTGAACCAGCAGCAGAGAAGCAGCCTTCTGATGGACATCCCAGTTTACTTTTGAAGACTTTCATATCAAGATTGCAAATTCTCCCTAGCATGCCCATGCTGTGAGTTTGACCACAAACAGTTTCGTACAGCTGCACATTACATGCAGGGACACAAATCGCTAATCAATCTGCTATTCTGAGTGCAAGTATGCTCTGGAAGACAGCTTCATTTATCAGACTCCAAAGGAAAAAAAGAAAACAACCAACCTTAGTCATCTCAAAGACACGGTTCAGTTGTCATAAGCACGCATATTCTTGTGGTAGTAAAAGACACGAACCATGTAGATCTTCATCACAACTACTTGACTCAAAAGAAGTGATACAGGTTGCTAGAAAAATCAACTTTCATATCTGTTTTCACAGCAGAACTTGGAGTAGGATATTCCCTGAATACCTATCAAGAAGTTTTTGTATATGTGACAAATGTATGAAAAAGCAATTCACTTATCTCCTCGGCACTCAAAGCTCTTCTGTAATGCAAATATTAGAGTACACACCTTGGATCCTGTCCTTAATTTAGCAGATTTTTGTCAGACTGGTCTTATTAGTTTAAAATGTGAACCAAAGGCAGGTATTTGAGCACACCATTCAGTGATTCCAGTTCTCCCTGCAATAGTCAGTCTATATTTAGTGACAATGTGCAGCCACCCCTGGATTCAGAATTCAGAAATGATGCACATCTGTTTTGACATCTGCTGTACTGTTCATATGCCAAGTAGAGGCAGAACTTTGTAGCTGAGGAATTAAAAATGGACCCAGCCCAAACTGTATGGGTGATTAGCTGCTGGGATTGTACATTGCTCTCCATAGAACAAACCTGCTAAAGAATAAATGAATGGGTGGCACACGGCTTATTTTCACACACTTATTTCACTTAATACTCTGCACCTAGTTAAGCTGAGGTCACACCACCCAATATTATCCTGCAAATTCAGCCAGCAGCACAATCCTGAATCGGGAGCTTCTATGGCTTGGCCTACTACTAAGGGATTGTTTAACCATGAATCTCCTTTACTGTAGCTAGAAGCATTCACAATGTTACTGTTAGCACTGACAGCATTCAGTGGGCTGAATTTGGCAATTTTGCATTTACTCTTATTCACAGATTGTGATATACAGCAGAAATCCAGCAAGACACATTCCTGTCATCCTACACTGCCTTTTCCAGACGCACATACAGCCCCCATTGCCTAATATTGGTGCCCTGCCATAATTATAGAATCATAGAAAACTTTGGTTGCAATGGGCCTTTAAAGGTCATCTAGTCCAAGACACACACCCCCCACCACCCCCCATACAAAAATCAGGGACATCTTCAACAAAACAAAACTGTGTAACTTCATGTTGCACAAGGCTTCATGCTGCACAAGGCTAAGGAGTTTTTGCTAACTTCCCTTGCAGCATACAGACCCCAGCTCAGAAAGACCAAGTGACATGGTTACAGTCCCAGAATGAGCGTGTGGTAAAGCATGGAAACCAGTGTGGGTATTTAACAACTTGTGCAGGAATGTTGTCTGCTGTTAGAGATGGGAAAATATGGTTCCCCGAGGAAAAACTGGGAGGCACTCAGCTGCTTGTCTGAGGGTTATAGACTCCAGCCACTCCACCTTTTCCAAGTTGCTGTCTCCTCACCATGTTCCTTGCCCTCATCAAAGCCTATGGAAACTATGAGAAGTGGATCAGTCCTCCAATCTGGTCGCAGATTTGTGAGGGACCCTGTTGTCCCATGTGCTGTAAGGAGTAAAAGTGTTGGAGCTTGACAGCTTTTTAGGAAGAAAAGCAAATTAAGTGGCACTGATTGCAAGTTTATGGGAGTAGCTGGCTATCACAGTGATTTTGTTCCCATCTTCCTTTCCCCCATACAGTTTTCTTTCCAGCTCATTTTGCCAGGAAATCATCAGTGCAAGCACACAGAAAATATCTGAGGGAAACTCCCTTCCCGGGCACTAACCAAACAGACCATAGGATACAAGAAGCTATTGTTCATTTTTAAGCAATGATACGAACATCCTATTAGTATTTTTCAAGTGTAGTACTACCTTTGTTCTCTGTCTACAGAAACACAAGTTTATATCTTTTGATCATTTCCTGCTTTTGATTTATATTTTTCATATCTCTGCTTTTTCTGCACTGTTTCCCTCCCTTTTCCAGGGAAAGAGAGAAGAAACAAAAGAAAAAGCCAAGTAGGTTTGCATATTAAAATACTACAGCCAAAACCTTTCACTGAACCATTCAGGAACATTCATTTCACTGGCCTTGAGCACTGTGGTGGCCTCTCTGGATGTGGCGGCTGTATTCGCTGCCTGTGCTTTACTGTTCTTACACAGCTGAATCAGACCTGTGCTCCTTGCTTTGTGCATCACCTCTGGGTATTTTTCAGCAAGTTGTCTGTCTAGATGGCAGCGAGGAGAAATCAAAACCTGGCTAACAGCAAGATACTTGGTGGCTTGTGCAGTTTATGGATGCAGGGCTGTTCCCTTAGTGACCAAAATGCAGATCAAGCAAGAACAACAATTTTCTTGTACCTTATGCTGTAAGATTCTATTGTAAGGAGTGCTGCTGTAAGGAAACTACCCTTGTAGCAATGTTCTCCCAGTGCACTCCAGCTCTGTTGGAAGTCAGGAAGCACGTACTGAACAGAAGGTGCTGCTCTTGGTGCTCAGTACAATAGAAAGGGAAGCAGTCTAAGATGATAGCTTTTTCTCTTCACTGAAGATCAGTTTAAATATTTATGTTCCGCTTCATAGTTCACATGTACCCTGCAGCTCTGCACTTCCCTCTGTGGTTATTTTATCAAGAGCAGAACACCCAGCTGAACTCCAAAATTAATAAATGACAGTTCCAGATTCAAATATGGATTCTGCATCAAACAGGACCCTAATCTTTTTTTTTCTGGGAAAACCAGGATTTCTTGAACACTGCAATTCTTTCAAGATCAGCCCCTGCCTAAATTAAAGAGTCCAAGTTCTGGGAACGATGCTATCTTTGCACCAAAACAGGTTTCAGCTTTATACCTTCCCAATTCAGTTTTTGATTAAAAAAGCCAAACCAAACCAACAATACATAGACCTTCTTCTACCTCTTTGTGCCATGATTTCTGCATCCATATCTGAGTAGAGAACAGCAGTCATAAGACTACAAATAATGAACTTTTGAAGGGTCATTTCTGCTTGGACAGATGCCTTTAGGCAAAATCAGGCTGATTTGTGCATATTTTAGCATACCAAGTTGCTTTTTAGAAAATCCATATCAAAATTTGTCAGAGGATTTTTTTCAAAGTGTTGTAAAAAGAAAGAAACTACTTTAATGCTGGATCAGAAAGGAAACAGGCAGCAACAAGAACTTATCAAGGCATCTGACAACAATTTTATTGAAATAAAATATAAAGGGTAGGCAAACATCAAGGAAAGATGACTGGAGTTGTAAAAATCAGTTTGTTTCAGCAGTGGCTGCAGTAACTAAGTCATGAACGTTATACTGTCCATAAGGCTTTAACAAAGGCTCAGAGAAGGAAAGGAAAAGCTTTTTGGACTGAGAACTAACGTATCTGAAGTATGAAGAAGGGCCTCCAAATCCCTCAAATCTGCAAGCAAGTGCCAGGAAGGGAGTTCTGATTCAACCATTAGCTGGACAGTTGGATTACTATTAGGACAAGTCTCTAAGCAACTATATCAAGGATAGGTTCTTCTGCTGACCTTTATAAGCACTAATAGCTTATGCAGTGCCTAAAGTACAAGTCTCTATGCAAATGGATTTATCTTGTGTACATCAGCAAGACTTTTCTGCAACTGCTGTAAGGTTTGTGGATTATACCAGCTTTAGCTAGGCTTTCTTGCATTCATACCACAGTGTTAGGGGTTTTTGGGTTGGGTTTTTTTCAATGCAATGATTTGTATTATTCAACAGAATACTACATCGATACAAGCCTGTATACAGAGGCTGGCACAATATAAGTAATTGTAGCATTTCTGTAATTTTCACAAAATAGATTAAAATAATTTAAATTCAATTTCTTATTGGGGCTTCCTATTGTTTGCTTAAACCTAGAGGTAAAAAAGCATTTTAAGTAATGGATGTATCATTTTCTGTTCCATTTAACCTGCCAGATTCTTTATCTGTCAATTAGGTCAACGCTCCCTGCTTAGTGTTGGAGGAGGGAGTCTCTTTCTCTGACTCATTGCCACTTGCTCTTGGGAGGTGGATAGTCCATATGGCTCCAATTGAGCCAAATAACCAGAAGGCTTGTTTTCTGAGTCATAAACAGCTTGTTGGCTGACTTTAGCAAGGACGTGGTTTTGATCATTTGTGCTGCTAACAACAGGTAACTCACCAGCCAGCACACAAAGAAAGAAAAAAGAAAAGAGGAAGCCATAAAAGATAGAAAGCAGCTTGCCCAGCCAGGAGACAGAAGGCTGGATTCTTCCCTCTGCAACATCAAAATCGGTGAGTATATAGCAATAGTATGTGGAGAGTAAAATTTAACAAAAAATACAGTGAACAGAACTCATCTACTACTAATAATCAAATAGTCACTTCCCTCTCAACTTCCCCCCATGTCTAATTCTTCCTGTTTATGCCTCTTGAATTACAGGTTCCTTGAGGTGTAAGTGTTGTTCCATGGTG
Organism: Falco naumanni; assembly: GCF_017639655.2. Lineage (NCBI taxonomy): Eukaryota > Metazoa > Chordata > Aves > Falconiformes > Falconidae > Falco > Falco naumanni. Next base: position 63,385,912 of record NC_054054.1, read on the forward strand.
GCTGATCAATAGCTGTATAATTGGCATTATATTTGCTGACAGTTAAAAACACTCTTCACTGTATTCTTCTACAAAGTAATCGTTCAGCCATTATATCACCCAAATATTACAGGCAGTTAGGAATAGAAGGAGTACTAAAAGAAACCAACTTTTTACCTCTTCTGGAGAAGACAGTTAAATGCTGTTTTTGCAGTCTTGATTCTGACTAGCATTACCCGCTGCTGCAAAACACAAGAAGCCTTCTTCTGTCATCATCCAACCTACAGGTCCAAGATAGTGGGGAGAGAAATTCTAACCTTCACCTATTTGCTCAGTGAACTCTCAGATTTCTTTCACAAATGTTTCATGTCCACAGTGACTGGGAGAATGCTAAACATTTAAAGAAAATTCCCTTGCCATGTGAGCAAACAAGATAATCAAAGTAATTCATCACTTCCATTACATGGCCTGTGACTACAGGTAAAAATAAAATATAATCCTACCAGAAAAATACACAGGTACCTCTCAGGACAAATTCTTTTGATGCTAGCCATAAAGCCTCCATAACAGTGTTGATAAGGGTAATGTTATGGGATAGGTATGTAAACAAAAAAATACTGAACCATTCTTTTCCCTTCTCTCTAGTCAGTGTGCTTTATCCTAGACAGAAAGAATCACTCTGAAAGTTATGAAAGCTCAATCTGTGCAGCTTCTAGGCATATGCTTCACTGCATATGTCAGCATGGTATATGCTGTGTATGACCCTATTTCAAACTAGTTGCAGTGGGAAAGGAAGGCAGTCCCTGGAGTAAGGCTATCACAGTTAACTTACTAGTAAACATCATAGTTCCAGCAAACACCATCTTAGGATAGACTGGAAACCAGAGGTGAGCTGTCACAGCACAAGCAAAACTAGCAAGCAGCAGAAAGGCTTTTACATGGGTCAGATTCTATTGTCTGTGCTGTTTTTCCATCCTCCTGAGGCCAGACCACCCTGCTTCTTGCCTCTGCTATGTCTAGGTTCTTCCTTCTCCAGGCTTCTCCTTCATGCAGCCTCTCCTCCTATGCTCCTCAGGGCTATTTAACCTCTTAGCAGGAACGAGCTACAGCTGCACATCATCCACGCCAATCAACCCACTGCCTTCGAGGCAAGGCCACAGCTGCATGCTATCGGTGCTAATCAACCCACTGCCTTCATTCCTTTACAGTGGGCAACTCTGACATCAGGATCTCTGCATTCCTTCCTCATACGCAAGGTATTTCTGATTATTTACCTTGACTAGTTCAAGAGTGAGCTTTGCTTCCTATTTTCACAAATCTGATGGAGCTGTGGGCTTTTTTCTTTTAGTTTTACTAGCTGTACACAAACATGTGTCCATCCATGCTAGACTTCCAAACAAAAATGCCAGATCTCTGCACAGACACTGCATAGAAAGGATTTTAACTCTACTGATTGTCAATTTAGGCTTGCTAACCAAGTTACTATCCTTGCTTTTTTTTAAGAGAGCACCTTATGAATTATAGAAGTGGAGGAAACAACAGCCATGTTTGGTTTGGGGAATTTGTGACATGTGACCATTTTTCTGCTTAGGACTCAAAGAATTATTCTGTGCTCACACAATGGACTTAAGATTAAGATCAAATTTTCAAACATATTTGGCAGAATTTCTGTGAGACTAAAAACTTCAGTGAGTCCCACAGCTGTTGTTTTCTGGACATTTCATTTATCTTTCTAAACAGAAGGTGATAGAGGATGAATTCTTCTGAAAATCTGGACCATAAAATTAATCATAATTCACATAAGCAGATCCATTTTCAGCAAAGCACTTCAATATGTGCCTAGGTTTAAACCAGAGCATTTTCTTGTAAACGTCACTGAGACTATTCATGTTAGAGTAGAAAAATCTTGATTTAAGTGTGTTTATGTATGATAGCTGTTAAAGGGCAGATCAGTAGGAAAGTTTGATTAATATTTTACTGACAATAAATGTGTGCATGAGAGACAGAAGAAAGAACAATATTAAATCATTTAAACTTTCAAAGAAAATATCTTTGCACTTACAGCAGTATTTAAGCAGTGAGCAGACAAAAGTTGCAAGACTTACATTTATACTGCTTTAGCTGGAAGAGAAGGTGCATAATTTAATGAAATCTGTTCTTGACCTATCAAAACCAAGAATAAACTATCCTGTTGACAAGTAGAGAAGTGTTTCCTGCAAAACCTGTGGTACAGGAGAACACTTAAACCTGTGCTTACATTTAAGCACAACCCTAGAGTAAAGCCATTTACGTAAATTCTCTGCTGAATCAGGGGCTATATATGTAATTCATGGATATATTTATGAAGTACATCAATGCCTGGGCAGAAGAAACAAAGCCTGGTTTCTTGATGTAGATCTTGTGGAGAGATCCTGCAAGCCTTAGACAGCACAAATCTTTTTTTGCACAGACCTGTGAGGGTGTTTTGTACCACTGTGAGAACATTTTGCACCATTATGCAATTAAGATTTCTACAAAGCTTAATTAAGCCATAAACAGAGGTGGGGTAATCATGACTGTCACCATCCATATTAAAATGAGGCTTTCTGGAAAAAAAAAAAACAGAGAGGATCTTGAAGGGGATGTACAACCTTTCAAGACACGGCTAAGCTTAGCACAGAGGATGTTTGCTTTCAGCAAGAACTGCAGGGCAGGAGTACTATCTTTCTATATAATCTTTCTAAAGGCTACAGTAAACACATCAGGTACTGCACATTGCCAGTTAATGCAAGCTTAAATCAAAGGGGCTACAGAGTAATAACTGAAGCTGCCTTTTACTCCATCATACCTATAATCTCACATTTGCCACATATTTGCCAAGCACATTTTCAACCCAGCACAGTCAAAACCAGAAGGGTTCCCAGGTGTCATCTTTTGCTCAATACTCCTGCCGCTAGCTGATCTTTTATCTCCTTGCAAGGTTCTTGTTGTTTAGGAGGAAGCAGAAACCTTGTCTCCCACTTCGTGCCTGCACTTTAGTTGTTCTTATTGATAGAGGATTTGTCTTTCAAATAAACCTAGAAAATCAGTAAACTCAACAGCTCTTTAACATATTTTTCCACTGCTGCATGTTAAAACACTTATTTGTCTGTCTTGGCTTCTTACATACCTAACATTACTTAAATATGGTGAAGACTTCTGCTTTGTTTTGCACTAGAAGTCAGTCTTGTAAAAAAGTGCTTAAATTTATGTCCCTGAAAAGAAAAGAGAGAGAAAAAAAAAAGAGAAACAAACAAAAAAAAAAGAAGAGCACCAAAGTTTATCAATATTTTCTGCCACGTGCCCTCCAAGACAGATAAAAAGTGAGCTCTGCTGTGCACTAAATACGTTTTTCCACATGAAGAACGTGGAATCAGTCATCCAGTTTGCTGTCAAAGTGAGGATGAAATGCAGGCAGGAAAGCGATACAGAGGTGCACGGTTTTTGACAATTTGCTGTCATAGAAAAATCTATGAGGTCATGTGGAGAGTAGTGTATTATCTTACTGAAGAGCTCTGAAGTAGACTTTTGCCAGAATTTAACAGTAACACCTCGTCATATGCATTTATTGCTTCAGGCTTGAAAATACTTTGTTGCAGATCCCTCTCACCCACTACCTCCCTCCCCTTCATATACTTGCTAAGTTGAATGCCTGAGCAGATGGTTTCTCATATTCCTCTGGGAATGTTTTTTGCCACGTTGTTATGTAAGTTAATTTCAACTTTTATAGCAATAGCACAAAGATTTTATTACAATTTTTAGGTAGAACAATTCCTTAGCCATGGAAATAGATGAAGCATTTGAAGATAAAACATATCTTCAGTGTCTGCATTCGAAGTATCTGTGTTTTGCTAACATATGGGTCTGCTAGGGCCTTGCTTGACCAAGATGCAGAAGAAGAAATATTTCTCTAAATTGCCTCTGTTCATTGTGCCACCTTGTATCATCCTTTTGGTTAATGCATGAGGATCAAATTATGAATTCCTCTGTCATACAACAGTTACATTGCTTCTTCTTGTGAAAAAGTTTAGAATTTCAGCTGCACATTTTAACTACAGTTGTCTCCTACCTCACCGTGAAGAAGTAACTTCTCCCACCGCTTCCACCCACTGTACAACTATTTGTCCAATGCACAAGATCTGTCTTGTCTTGCCTCTGGCAGAGCTTTGGCTAGTCTGGCAGACATGTAACTCACAAAAGGTTTTCTTTGGGAAAAATGTGAGGTAGAAGCCAAATCATTTACCATGGTAGCTCTGGCCACAACTGAGAGAAAGTTCACCATTTCTGGACCATTTCTAGACAGGAATGACAGGGAGAAAAGAGAAGGAATGAGGGCTGAGAGAAAGGAACTACTGTCTGGTAAGTCCCAAGAGTATTTTTCACTTTCCATCATCTTTCAACAATAAAATGTTTCTGTGTCAGGAGGGAAATATAAATCTTTTTCATTGCTTCTTCCACACGAAAATGACACTGAAGTATACAATCTGTGATACTGTTCAGACAGACCCCACCAAGTTGCCTATGTTCCCCTAAGATGCACTTTCTGCCCTAACATCCGCCACCAAGCAGCCTACAGTTTACACACCATTCAACCTCTGGAATTGTTGATGCTTCTGTCTTTCCAAATTCATGGTAAGAGACATTTCTGGAAGGATAATGCCTATCAGAAATGCAAAAGCAACAGTGCATGATCTTATGATGTGCACCAGCGTTATGCAGCATGACAGCACATTCTCCACCCTTTATTCCATACCATTTATGTTAAACTCATGTCCCACACTATCCAATAGTTCTTCACTAACCACCACCCCTCTTCCCATCCTTTGATACAATACATAGATATCATTCCCTTAGTCAATGGTCCACCCCTGTGAAATGTCTGTAAAATGCCCATAAATGTTCACAAATGTCTACAAAATGTCCACTGAGTTAATTTAGTCCATGATATTTGGATCTGTCTATTATAGTGGTCACTCAGGATAGGAGAGGTGATGTGTTGCATGGAGTTACTGGGCATCAAAGTAAGCACAGGTTGGGTCACTGCTGCACTTGCACTGCTTCTTGTAAGGCTTGTCCTCCACTGCTTCAGCTGGTTCCTGCTACAGTAATTCCTGTAACATGCAACTCAAATCATGGGTTACAACAATTAAGAGGTATTTTCATTGCCATGTCTACTCCTGGTCCCTTTGGATCAGACCATAGGGTTTAACATTGCAATGAACTCCTCCCTGTGCTCCTGCTCCAGCTTGGACTTATTCACAAACTGCAGTCCCTTAGGGGTGTACCTGCTCCAAGAGGAGCCTCATCTATGAGCCACAGTCTCTTCAGGGGTATATCTGCTGTGGCATAGACTTAGCCACAGCCACAGATACTTCAAGATGTACTTTCTCCAGCATGAACTTACCCTTGGGTCATAATCTTTTCAGATGTATGCATGGACATAACCATGGCCACAGATGCTTTGAGATGTACCTGCTGTGTTGTGGACTTACATCCACAGATACTTTGCAGTGTCCTGCTCTGGCATGGACTCATCTGCTGGTCACAGTCCCTCAAGCTCACACTGGAGCCTGTCCAGTCCAGCAGCACAGAAACAGCAGCGATGCCCTGGCCACCTGCCAGCCCAGGCACATGGCCATCGCTGTTATCAGAGTGTTCCCGGGCACAGCGCAGTAAGATAAGCAGTACAGCAAGCAGCGAGAGCAAAAAGCAGCCACTAACGAGCACTGGACTCCAATATACAGTAAGGCAAGCAGATTAAAAGACATTCTTACTCTACTGCTTTAGAATGGTGATCCTTGCTGCAATGCTATGATACTTACAACTAAGTGTCTTACAATTTTTTAGCTCTAAGAACTTACTGAAATTTGAGATGACACTCACACACAAAACCTCACACACATGCACACACACACCTCACACCCCCAATTCAGCCTTATGATTTTTTAACTAATATTTAAATTAGAGCAGTTAGCTGATTGGTTGTATAGCCAGTAAGAACAGGAGAACACTTACTCCAAACATTTTAAAGGAAAGATTTACCTATTTCTGTAGAAATTCAAGTGTTGGATGCTGGGTTAATTTCAGTTGTGAAGTTGCATAATTGAGGTTCTAAAGTAATCAAAAATAATAATAATAAAAAAAAAAAAAAAAAAAAAAAAAAAACCAAAAACAAAACAACCAAACGGAGAGCTGGGTGTTAGTTTTTTATTTCTAAATCACAGTAACAATTTTTCAAGCACTAAAAGAAAAAATGCTTACACCATTCCTGATTCTGGAAATTGATTGTTGTTCTGAAAGAAACTGAAATAATGACAAACTCAACAGCTCTAGCAAACTCATGCATTACAGACACAATAAACCATTTCAATTCCTAATTAATCTTTTGTCTGGGATATGAATGTGAATGGTGCTGTTTTCACTCATATGGAATAACAATTGTCTGGGCTAAATGTCGGTGGTATTCTTCCTTGAGGAATATAGACCAATTATTATTTTACTTGTTTCTATAACATTGTTAATGGCTGTAATAAATTATGCCACTCCTCACCTTCCAGTTTCCAAATAGTAAAAAACTGACAGAAGGTTTATTTTTCTTTTTTTCCCCTTTTTTTTTCCTCTGTGCATGTAAGGAGGGTGTTTTGCAGCCCCCAACCCCCTCCCCCGAGAAACGTTGCCAAACAATTTCTTGTTCAGAAGAGAAACTACCTAACTAAAGATATGCATCTATTGCTGAGGTGAACTGATTTCACATCGCTTATTGGTGACTGCTAATTTAAGGCTGAAGTAAATGTCACAGATGAGCTTATAAATCTGAAACATTTTTCAGTAACCAGCCTTAAAACACAGGTTGTCCTTGTTTATTATGTAGAAAAGGCACTATGCAATTTTCACAGCATAGTTTTGCATTCTCATAGGAGTGGCAAAATGGGCTGTAGGGTCTATATAAGCCAATTTAAGTGCAAGGCATGGTTTAGGTCACTGTAACTCGTGGGTAAACAAGCCCAGTGCTTTTAACAGCTAGTCACGGCTGAGGGTAATACTGCTTCATAGCATCATATTTAGATGAGTTGTTTATTCTGGTCTACCTGTGGGGGCATTTCCAAAAGGATGGGGTGGGGCAGAAATTTGTGTTGGTCCGGAGGAGTTATCTCTTTATAGGAAGGGGGATGAGGCAAGCATTTACCCATGCTGATTGGCAACTCCACCAAGATTACTGTCATACAGTAATGAGCAGCAGACCTCACAACCTCGTCTTCTGCGGATGTGGAAGGGAGCAAGTTACATGTGCAGGCGCTTACTGGTACCTGGATACACTGCTTGGCTGTCATGCCATCTACTTGCTAAATGCCAGGAGAAATGGGTGAGGTCTAGCTGCCCTCGTGAGTTCCTTAAACAGGACGTACCGGAAGAATGAAGGTATGTCAGGACAAGAGGGAAATAAAGTGCCAAGGATATGCTCACCTGGCTGTGGTGTCTACAGAAAGCAAAGAAGAGAAGGCTCAATGAAGAAGCTTATCTGTAAGTCCACACCGTTCCCCCTAAATTTGCTGGAGGCAACAACGATCTGCTAACAAGTGTGAGCTATACATGACCCTAGTGGAATGGCTGCCAGTGTTACAAATCCCATAAGGGACTATGCAGCAAAGTGGGTTTGCTGCAGGAGCTGAGGCAGGAGCAGCCTGGGACACGGTAAAATTGTTTGGGGAAATAGATTTCAACGGATTCAGGTGTTTATGCTCTGTGGATTTTTTTGCTGTGAACTGAAAACATACAAAAAGGACGGGATAGATCTGATTACAAACCATGCTCCATATGTTTTTCCTTCATCAGAATTTTCTCCCTTTCATAGTCAGTGGTTACAGTGTGCTGCTGTGATTCCACAAAAGCTTCAGAGGAAGGTAATGAGCAAGAACATTTGCAGTTAATTTGGAGAGTCCTACAGAGTCCAAGGCCAAGACAGGCAGAAAAGCAGTCATATAGTGCTCCGAGATGGCCACAGATTTCATTTTTACTGCTACCATCAGATGACTTTTCCTACAAGATATTAATTACAACAGGAAAAAGGGGGAAATTATCACTTCTAAGTTAGCATGTCTGAGGGACAGTATACTAAGCATTGGTTGCTTGCTGATTTCATTCTTATCTCCAAGTGCTTTTCTCCATTTATGTGTAAACTAGAAAAGGAGAAAAATGAAAAGCACTTCTTTTGCTGGAATAGTCTGCAATATTCAGGCTTATTTGAGGGTTAGTTTAATTTCACTTGCTTTGCTACAGGTTTCTATCAATTGTTGCAAGAGCTGGCCGATGTTATTTGCTGAATAATTTATTGAGTGTTATTTTTGAAATAAAACATGTTCTTTATATTAAAAACCCAACTAATAGAGCTAACCTAACAATTCACAGATTCTATTAAATTATTTGACAAATTTTCACCAAAGTTTTTTAATGAAATATTCACTCTTCAGCAGGTTAAGATCATATCCCCAGCCTCCTCCACTATACAGAAAGTGGGTTCAGTACACAACTAAATCAGCAAAGGACTGAAGCTGTTTTTACAAACCTCTGCTCATCACTACCAAATAAAATTCTTCAGTTCTGGCAGTCTTGGCTTTGAATTTGCTTTTCCCCAGTGTGGTGAAACAACATGCTCCATTTAAATGGCCGCAGCCCTGAGAGAGAGAAAACCTTTATCCCCCCTGATGCTTCTCCTTTCTTAGGCACAGCACAGCCATGGGAAGGATGCTACAGGTGGGAGCAAGGCCTCTTCTAAAGCCCCAGCTCTGCAGCAGCCAGCAACAGTACTGCTGCTGAATTTGTAAGGGGGAGTCAGAATTCTGATCGTGCTATCTGGCATGCTATTCAGCTGCTGGCTCTGAAGTACTGTGAGGGAGCAATGTGCTGCTACTTACTTCCCTCTTCCTATTGACAAAGCTACAAATCCCCCTATGCACAATGAAATACTGATCTTTCTGTGGTTTAGATATTTTCTTGTAACTCCAGTGCAGAGGAAGGTAAGAAGCCCTTGTTGTAAATAATCTAGTTACAAAGTAAGGCTGTGCTGTGAGGGTCAAAAGTAGCTGAGCAGATGTTGGCATTGGTTTAAACTGCACTGTTGTTCAGAAGTTGACTATGCAGGTAAGACCACAGGTAAGAGTCTGTGGCAATAATTCATCTGCTGAATTATCCTAGGAATGGTTCATAGCTGAAGGTATGAGAAGCTATGTACTGATTTATAGCACAAGATCTCTTTGCCTTGTTCATTGGATAGGTTTTCCTGTAACATTTACTAATTCATACAGTCCAGTAAGAATTTTAACAACAGTAACTATGTTGCTACCATTCATTCTCACATTCTGTCCTAACTTTGGGAAACCATGTGTAATGATGGAAATTTAACATCATAAGAGACCATGGGAAAAGGATATTCAACATTAAGACTTGTGAAGGAAATGGACAGGAGAAAAAGATCAAATTAAAACAAAAAATATGTTTTCAGGACTGAGGTGTCCTTTTATAGAGATTTCAGAGGGAAGAGTTTCTCCACAGTTACAAATTAAAAAAAAAGAGATAAATGAGTATCTGATAAGATTAACAAGGAAAACAAAGTATTTGGTTTTGTACTATCGATCTGCAAGAGGCATCAGAGAAGAGCTTTCTGCAAAAGTGGAGATTATAAGTAATAAGAAAAAATAAGGTATCTCTTGTAAGATCAAAACCAACATGACACTGTGAAATCTCTTGAAGTTGAAGATTTTTTTCTGAGCTAGTTTGGGGCTTAACTGTTCCTTGTACTTTTACTATTTATTATGGAATGCAAAAAATGAACAAAAGGTTTTCTTTTGTGACTCAGAATTGTATTTTTTTTTACTATGAGGGAAAAAAAAGGGAGGGGGGGGGGAGCTGTTTGATACCTACCATTTGCCTCAGTACTCAAAAGAATCTTAAGAAGAGTTAGATGTAATTATAATCAATTCAGTGTGACTGAAATTCAAAAGGTCAAAATTATTACTGTAGGAAGAATTTGACCTATTCTTGCAACAGTGCCAAGTAATTACAGACCATACAAACACTAACAGCTTGAATTAGCTAAAACTATGCATTTAGAGTGAAAACCTAGTATTCTTCATTTTATTTTTCACACAGTTACTTCACTTTTCCTAGTACCTTTTCTGTGCAGACTTTCCCTTCTATTTTAGCTTGATGTCACCAGCTAGCTATTTTGAAAAGTGCCAGTAAAATTACTGCACTTCTTTTTAATTGTCCCATATTGAAAAAAACAGCAAACTAAAGCGGAAAGAGAGGTTCATACAGCAGTGCTTTACAAAGAGACAAAAGAAAGAAAGAAAGAAAAAAAGGTAGAATTTACAACAATACATAGTTCCCAGGCTAAAGAGTTTACAGTTCAAATAGGACAGAGGGCCAAATAAATGGGAGGAAAAATGACACCCAGGGAAGCAAAGTGCTTGGATATGCCACAAGTAATTCAAGAACAGAGGTACAAGCAAGCTTTTAAATGCCCTGGCCACACTTCCTTACTCTGTCTGCTATCATCCTTTCTCTAATAACCAAAGAAGAGCAAATCCCTCCTAAGAAACTCTTCTGTCTAATACCTCTTTCTTCCCCACCCACTCCCCCCCCACCCCCCCCCACCCCCTTTTTTTTTAATCAACCTTGCCTATTTCCTATTAAACAATGTTTTGGCTTCCTTTCAATTTAATGTATTTCTTGTATTACATACCCTGAAGCAATTTAATCCTGTTCCCATTAAATGGGTAAATTATAACTACTTTACCTTTTATAAAGTAGCTCAGGGAACAGAGGGTGAGAATGAACATTTTGATTCAGAAAGGAAGGAAAATTATGCCTCCCCCATTTAAAAATACTGTTTGTTCTTTCTTATTTGCTTTTGCTTTTTTTTCCCCCAAACAAGCTTGTAGAGAAGAGAGATTAAGATATAAAGTTGACATTTGTCATAGACACAGACTTACTAAGGAGCAGAGTCTCTTCTTCTAAAAGATAAAATGGCTAACAAATTCAGAAAATTACAGAGATACAGGAAGTTTTTCAGTCTGCTTGTTACTTTGGTTTTCTGCCAAGTTTGTAAAATGCACTCATGCAGAAAGTAAGGGCTGCAGTCATGGTAGAGATAGGCAGAGCTGGTAACGTAAACCTTACTGCTGCCTTACAGCTCCACAGTAGTCACCAATACCCCTGCACAAACCTGGTGCTGACACAGCCAAACAAAGCTAGTCTGGGTGCTTCAGCTGAAGCTGAAGCAGTCCATGGCCTTAAAGGTCTTTTCCAACCTGAACGATTCCCTGGTTCTGTGGCCAGCCATAGCTACCTACTAAAGGGACTCGGAGACCTGGTGTGTTAACTTGCATTAACAGCCATAAGCTCAGGTAAACATTTATTTCTCCTCAGTGAGAGAAAAAGATCCACTTTGATCTGGTAGCAAATAACTATCTCAGAATAACAAATAACTATCTCAGAATAATTATTTCTTTTTTTGTTCTCACCATCCTGTAGGATTTTTATCCATATAGCAGAATTATATAGCAGCATTTTGGGGGAAGGGGGGTGGGGGGGGGGGGTGGGGAGGGTGGGGCACGGGGAAACACCAACAACCAAGAAAAACCACAAAAAACCCAACACCTTCACAGAAAATATTTCAGCCTCGGTTGTAGCCTTTGAGGCTTACTCTGTTTGAGCAAAAACAAAGATGGATCTGTATCAGCATCCTACATCTCCACTTGGTTTGTTTTTTTCCTGTCAAATTTAAGAATAACATTCTATGGGATTCTGAGAGATATTGCATCTGGATCCAAATGGATTGTCTTGCTCCTAACTGTGGATGTTCTAAATTGGAAAGAAAGCTGGGCAGCATTAACATGTCCTCTGTTCTGTGTAGATTTGTACCACGACCAGATCTTTCAAGATAAAATCTCCCAAGGATAAAATGGAAGACCCTCTAGTGACAGTTACTGAAGATTTCCCACACAGTTTCATACGTAAATGTAATAAATACAATAAATATAATAAATATAAAAAGTGTCCTGATTGTGAAGGGCTGAGCATGCAACAGCCTTTACACTTTGGGTTATATACACACTGTGTAACTTCGCTTTAAACTCTGGCTTTTGAAAACACTGCCTCCAGCGTTCCTTCGCTAAAGCTCACTGACCAGATATCCAGTCTCACCAGAATGGACAGTACCAGCTAATTTTGTCATCGGCCCTGCTCTCACTCTGTGATGTTAAAAGCTGCAGGAAAGGGCAGCAAACAGAATAGCAGTCTCAGCGGGCAAAGAGATTTATGAATTGGGAACAAATTCTGATACTTAAGAGAGTTTCTGTGCCATTTGTGTTTCCGTCGTGCCATTTATTTTAACAAAGCCTCAGGATTAATTTTCCAGTGAGTAAATACTTTTACCTAGAAACCTTTCCATTCATTGACTTGATACTTATGCCTTTATAGCTCTATTGACACTGTACAAATATTTGTGGGTAGTAAGAGCTTACTTTCACCAAATGTCTCTCAAAAATGTAGTATTTGAGGAGAGATTAGTGAGAAGTCTTTTGCATAAATCCTTCCTGATTTTTTTTAAAGGTCTTCACATTATGTCCCAGTTAGCTACTGAAGTGGTGCAACTCTGACAGGCAGAAGACTTTAGCTTATAAAACAGCCTTGAAGGCATGAAATATAGAGGGTATTTGGATTTCTAAAAGAACAAAACATCTCAGGCTTTTAACAATAAATTAACAATGCCTCACGTTCACGGGGCTGAAGACAGGCTGCCCACAGAATGGAGAGCCTGTCCAGGCTAACAGAAGAGGGTTTCAAGGCTAGGATGACAGTAATAAAACCTATCTGAAACATACACAAACATTTTGTAGAAAGGCTCAAACTGTTCAGGTAGGGGATACCTTCATAAATAAACAAATCTTCAAAGAGTGAAGGAAGGACTCATGTCCCCAGGGATAACTTTCCAGACAAATGTGATTCAAATGTTTTAGAGGATTAAAGAAAATAATAATTTTGTGGGGTGGGGTGAAACAGGGATTGCAATTAATTTTATTTTGCTTAGAGAGCCTGCTACGCAGTTAAATCAGGGATTACAACCACTGATGCAGAAACACATTTACAGCTGCAACAACTGAAGCAGCATGTTTGAGCTGTTTGGAAGAAGAACCAGGACTAGACCTTGAGAGAGGATAGGTATTTCCCAGCTCCAGCTGTCTGGCAGTCAGTGTCTTGTATAAACCTCACTTCTGTTTACAGAACAAAACTTCGTTACTTCACAAGCATGACTTCATCCTACATTTTTTTGATAGATATCTGAAGATCCGATATCGCAGTGTGAGGTACCTAGCCACTCTTCACTGGCTAGTGGGATACTGTATCACCAGTGTAAATTGGGTTGGGTTAGGCAAACACATCTGCAAATACACCAAGCTCAAAGACAGAAATTTCCCCACTACCTAGTGTAACCTGATAAAAAGCTGCATTTTTTTGGTAAGCTTAGATTAACGTGAGACTGTAGAAGCAGGTAAGAGCAGAACTTTGTCAAGGAATTGTCTTAATGCAGTCCAGGGTGCTTTACAACTAACACAATAGATGGCAAACAGCCCCTTGGAAATGAAATTTTCCAGTGTTCTTCATGCAGACCTGTACCTGTGAATAAATAAATAATTGAAATGTCTCTTAAAGGCTACAGTCGTCCCATGCTTGCTCACACTCTTGGACAGTAACTTGTGTAAGCTGCCACTGTTTTCCTGAGATGGTACACAAAGACAGAGGGAGGGCAGCAGATCCTCCAGCTGAGTTGTCTTTGCCATTTGCAAAACGTTTGCCCTCAGAATTTTAAAAATTCCTCTTCTAGCTTATTTTCAAAGTGTAAGAAGAGGTGTCTCCTATACACATTTCTGCTGGCAGTTTGTTCTTTTATTGGCATCAGCAATAACGAAGGAATTTCATGTCTTGAAAAGTTTAGATAGAAAATTAGGATAGATTTATTCTGGACTTGTTCATGAGAATTTGCACGTTTTTCTTTTGACCAGCTCCAGTTGCCACCAGGAACATCTGGATGCTAGCAAATAGTGTCTAAATATTACAGAAGCCTCAGGCACAATTCATGAGCAGTATTTTTTTGATCTGTTGGGGAAGCCTCAGACAAGATGCATGACAAACTGAATATGTTGCTGGCAGGATCCCCTCCAGACAGGCTCCAGCTAAACCAACCAGCATTTATAAGAAAATGGCACTGTCTCAGCTCTCTCCAGTAAAGTGAAGGGCAGATTTCCACTGGCAAACATCATGGACCATTTGGAAGGACTGTCTCTACTTCAGATCAGAACTCAGTTGGATCCAAATGGTAAACTAAGTTTTTGGGGAGCTCTGTGGTAAGTGTTGCTCACAACCAGCAATTATAAACCAAGGACCTTTCTCTGAACCTGTTTGCCACAGATTTGGCAAGAATGGCAAAGATTTCCCCTTTTGTGGCAATGAGCCTGTGTTACTCTCGGTGTCTCATGCCACTAGCTGATTATATAGTTTTTACATGGTGGTAAACTTCCAAACCACTGTGACTGATGCCACATGCTGCTCTGACAATGTTTCTTCTTAATATATTAAATCAGTTCCAGCATTGTGGTGACTTCGAAAGTCAGTTACTCAAAATCTGGCAGCAGCTAAGTAGAATCAAGTGATTTTCATAATGTATTTTAAATGAAAGTCATAAAGAAAAATCTCCTTTATTAAGTGCTTGAAGGCTGCTCTTTCCCAATGCCAGTTCCTTTGAAAACGTACATGCTGACTGTATAGCAATTCATTTTCCTGAGAAAGCCCTGTCATATGCTATTAGGCAAATTTGTTTTCTAGGGTAGTGGAGTAGAGTTGGTCACATTATTTGTTTCAAGTAAATTATCCAATGAATCTTTTTTTTTTCTTTTTTTTTTTTTTTTTTTTTTTTATGACTACATTATTTCTGGCTAGGACCTATCATTATTTGACTGTTTCTACAGAAGGCAAATATTCTCTGGTGAATAATTTTTTTCCGCATTCCCCCTCCCCATTCCTACTTCATCAATTGTCAAACAAATTAGCTAGCATATTGTATGAGGCTATTTATTTCTATTGCTTAAGCAACTTTCAGAAAATCAACAGTTCAAAGCAGAGCTGCTCAGAAATTCCCTGAAATGTTTTTGCTTTCTAAACCAATTATATTCCCTCAGGAATGCAGTTCTGTTGATGAAACTTTCATCTGATCTCTATCACAGATAGAAACTGAAAAAACAGCCTAGTGCCTGGCATCCACCATCCCAGGTGAGTCCTCGGGCTATAATTTCACAGGTCTTTGTGTGTGAGTGTATGAGTGTGCCCATGGTCATGTGGCCAGAACATACAGGAAGGTGCTAAGCACACCAAAAAACGTCTGAAATAATGAAAAACATCTGCAATTTTAGTAAACTCTGTCTAGATGTAACAGGGATCACATACATTGGTGTGCTGGGCTGGGACTTAGCACACACCCTTAGGGTGGAGAAGGGTACTGAGCACTCAGGATGGCTTCCTATGGCAGTAGTTTACTAGTAAATTACTTAAACTAAACTTGTCACAAGGGCTTTCCTTTGTAGTGGCATCTCCAGAGGAGGATTCATCCCATACCAATGTAAAAGTCTAAGCAAAGGCAACTAATTAACTTCAGATGTTTCTCTTGGTCTGAGAGAAAGTATCTGGGACAATCTCCTAAAACTTCACACCTATCTTAGGGAAGGACTAAGTCCCTGTAATCCTAACATTAACATAAAAATGTCTAAAGCCTGTGGTGGTCCCTGCAAGGAGCTGGTTCTCAAGCCTTTGGCCCTTCAAGGAGCTGTTCCAGCCTTTCTCCTTACACAGACTTTTATGGCATCAGTGAAATCTAATCTTGGGACATGCTCCAGAAGAAAATAAATTGCTCCTGTCATTCAAAAGGAAAAGGAAATAAGATGTGTGAGAATGTTTCTAGTCATCTAAGTTTTAAAAACCTCACATCCATTGTCTCATACCCACCTCTCCTTTCCTCTCAGCTCACAGTGAAATGATGCAGGGTCTGAGATACCGGCTCAGAAAGGCCCTTCACAGTGTTACCACTGCCTATGTGGTAAGGAATGTCATCTCCAATCTTAAACTTCCAGATTCTTCAGGTCCACAATAACATAGGGATGCTGTGCTACCATTGTGGGGGATGTAATAAGGAGGTGGTGTGTCTGTGCCAAGCAACTTTTTAATATAGGAACATTTCACTTTGTTATTGCCCAGTTTATGACTTCAAGAAAGACTGAATGCCAGTTCATCTAGGTACCACAGGTTAATAAGGATCACATGTAGCTGGACTATGTAGTTCAGACTCCAGGTACTGTGAAACCTTTCACTTCTCCCATCTCCTCCTGAGCTTCATCAGTGAGCCCAAGAACTTGCATTGAATTACACTGCACCTGAAACACATTCTCCTAAGAGCTTTTAGTCTTGTTTTGAAACCTCCAGCTCTTGAGCCCCTCCTTCCCCTTAGTAACTTTTTCTAGAGGTTAATCACTTACCTTGGCAAAAAACAAGTCTTAATACTAATTTGAACTCATCTAATTACAGCTCCAAGTCATTGATTTTCATTATAATTTTGATGACTGGATCAAAAAGTCCATTAGTTGTGGTGTTTCCTCCATGTAAATGTTCTTAGATATTGTAGTCAAGCCATCTTCTTTAAATCTTCTTTAACATGCCAAAGAGATTTAGCACTTTAAATCTTACTCTTTAAGGCATTTTCGTTTATCTATGTAGCTTCTTTCTTTTGTTATCTACTGCTTTCAAATTTCTGTTCACTACCTTCAAACCTGGATGTGCTTTCAGCCAGCAGTTACTCTTTGTCACAGCTACTGGTCATTTTGAGTGTTCAAAATACTTTTTCTTAACCAACCCCCAAATTTCATTCCTTTTCCTTCTCCCAGTCAGTTTTGACTCTTAATTTTCCTCTTCTTTGGCAAATTAGATTTTCTTAGACCACTAAGCGTATGTGGTGGGTTAGAAAAATACTTTAAAGCATTTAAAGAACAACACAATTGTCAAGCACAGTCAACAGGGGTTCACAGAGGGAAAGTCTTAACTGATTTGATACCCTTCTATGATGAGGTGACCCACCTAGTGGACGAAGGGAAGGCAGCGGATATAGTTTTTCTGGATTTTAGTAAAGCTTTTGATACTGTCCTTCACAGTCCTGAACAAGATATCCAACTGTGTGATGAGGAGTTCACAGTGGACTGGGTGAAGAACTGGCGGAATGGCAGGGCTCAAAGAGTTGTGATGAATGGGGCTACATCTGGCTGGTGAACAGTCACCAGCACTATTCCAGAGGGTTCAATTCTAGGGCCAGTTCTGTTCAATATTTTTATCAATAATCAGGAAGCAGTAATGGAATGCACCATTAGCAAGTTTACTGATGATACCAAACCGGGAGGTGCTCTTGACTTTCCTGAGGGACAAGATGCCTTGGAGAGGGGTCTAGATAGATTGGACCATTGAGCAATGGTTAACAGAATGAAATTTAACAAGTCCAAATGCTGGATTCTGCACCTAGGACAGAGTAATGCCAGGCACAAGTATAAATTGCGAGAGGAGTGGCTGGAGAGCAGCCCTGTAGAATGAGATCTGGGGCCACTGGTTGACAGCGGCTCAACATGAATCAGCAGTGTGACCTGGCAGCCAAGAGGGCAAACCGCATCCTGGGGTGCATCAAACACAGAATAAAAAGCCTGTCAAAAAGGCAATAACCCCACTGTATTAAGCATTGCATCAGCCCAAGTACAGTGTGCAATTCTGGGCCCTACGACTTAAGAAGGGTGTTAAAGTACTCTAAGGCATCCAGGGGAAGGCAACAAAGCTGGTGAAAGGGCTGGAAGGTATGTCATATAAGGGACAGATAAGGATGTTGAGTTTGTCTAGTCAGGAGAAAAGGGGTGATCCCTTGGCTCTTCACAGCTTTGTAAGGAGGGAAGTGGAGAGGGAGGTGCTGATCTCTTCTTCCTAGTATCCAGTGATAGGATGCATGGGAATGGTTCACAGCCAGGGGAGGTTTAGACTGGACATTTGGAATAATTCTTTACCAAGAGGGTGGTCAAACACTGAAACAGGCTTTCTAGAGAGGTGGTCAATGCCCCAAGCCCGTCAATGTTTAAAAGGCATTTGGACAACACCCAACATGCTTTAACTCTTGGTCAGATCTGAATTGGCCAGGCAGTTGGACTAGATGATCCTTGTAGGTTTCTTCCAGCTGCAAAATATTTTGTTCTATTTTATTCATAAATATGTGCTGACTCAGCTCTACCATTTGTGGAGACATGCTGTTTTCAGTTGGTTATAGGAGCCTGATTTATGAACAAAGTCGGCCAGAGTAAAGCCTGTTTTAGCTGAAAAATTTGTGGTATAACTCTCTTTTCTTCTAATTAATTTGTTGTAAAGATTTGTTTTATGACCAATATGGCACTATATAATTGACAAGTAGTAGAACTTTTTTTTCTTTTTTTCCCTTGGAAAAGATAAGACCTCATTACTCATCAGAAGAAATGCTTTATAGTGCTAGCAATTACAGAAGACTATGCTGCAATGGATCAGAAATGCTGTCAAAACAGCCCTTCAAATGTTTGGTATTTCTACCGGTTTTCTCAGCATAAACCAGAAAATGCATAATTAGGCACAAGCATAAACATTTTCTAGTCTTTTCTGATCATCACAGAAGATTCAGGGTTTAGCCCTGATTCATGTAGGCATTGTGTGCATGCGTGCAGTTCCCAGGTCAGGCTGATATCTGGAGAGGTGCGCTCGGCTGGCTTGGTGGAGTAAGTGAGCATGTTTGGTCACAAGTGTTTAGCTTACCTCCTTGACTTCCATTGCACAGTGAGTTTTAGGTTTGAGTCAACTGGTTTTCATGTTGCCAAACCTTGACTGCTGGGATGACATTTTTCACAGTCATATGACATAATCTTTCAGGCATTTAGCATTATATATGAAAAACCACCTGTCAGAATCCAATATCCTCTGACCAGGTTTTTTTAGATATTCCACATGTGGAGAGTGTAATGTTTAATATCAGATTTCCTTATTTGGAGACAGTTCATGTTACACAGGTTTCCTGATTTCTGATTTTCTGATACAAAATATAGTAAAAAGCCAATACAGAGAAAAGTTACACTCAGAGCGATACAAAAATATACTGAAAGCAGAGTATAGATGTAAGTTACACTTCCCAAAATCTTTGCAATTGCAATATACAGTTCAATCACAATACTAGTATGATCCCCATTACTGGTCTATATAAGATGATCGCTGCCATGACACTGGGTGTCCCCAGTCATCTGGAAGGAATACGTGGGCTGAAGCCAGCTCAAGCCCATTGCTCTCTTCAGAATTATTTTGCTAGTTGTTCAGGTTTTATACTGTATGTTGGCCTGAGCCAACACAATGAGTACATACTCACTCCTCCCATGCTGGTCTGGTTAACTCAGGGACACATTTACACCACCAGTTGATCTACTCAACTTTTCATAGGTGTTTATCTAAAACAAAGGACAGCCTCTGGTGCTTTTTTTTTTTTGAGATCAAGTCAGCTTCTTTGCATTATCCTCTGAGCTGCATCGGCACAGTCACCCTTGTCCATCTCCACTGAGTGTTATTCCATTGTAGGGTTTTATTCAGTGAGTCACATTCTACTCCTAAGCATGTAGTTAGTTACAACACCTGAGTAATTTAACAGACTAAATCTTATGGATTATCTCTGAAATTACACAACAGTGTAAATCATGTGTTAGCAGCTGAATGCATGGGGTTTTATTCAGAGCATCATGCATCAGCTCTCTGAACAAGACTTTGAGCCATTATATTTCTTGTCCTAATGAAGTCAGCCTCACTGAGATACACATGAACTTCTTCAAACCTGAGTTCTTGACAGCATTTACTTCAGCTTTACAAAGCACTTAACCTACCAACACATACGACAGTACACTTAAATTCAGTAACCTAACAGCTGGATCTAACATTGAGATGGGGTTTAGACCAGTGACTTTTTTCTATGAAAAACCAAGCATCTGCTGCAACTGCAACTGCAACTGCAAGATATTTTCTGGTCTCAGCCAAGCTACAAACATGAAACATTCATTAAAGCTCAGGGGTATCACTGGCACATGACTAGGACATGGTGCGCTCTCTAGAGTTCAAGAATAGTCCAAGATGCTGCAAATGCAAACCGGTGGGTCAAGTCATAGCACATCCAAGGAACCCACCACAGCTTCTGCGAAATTGTTCTCTAGCTTCCAGCTCACAGTGGTAAGGCCAAAGCTATCACCGGTAATTCCACAAGCCCATATATATGTGCACTTGGTAGGAAACAAACATTCTGCTTGTGTGTTTATGGACAGTGAGTGATGTTTCAGATGCTCCAGAAAAGATCTCCAAAGAAGCCTCATTTTTAAAGAGATCTAAAACTTCCTAAATATTTGGGAAGAAACATTTAAAATAGCATACAATCCACTTCCCCCTCCCCCACCCTCCCCCCCCCCCAAAAAAAAAAACCCTAAACAACAGACTGTGAAAGTGGGTCACTTGTCCTAGTCACCAAATTTAATCAGTGTATGAAAGAAGGGTGTGAAAGCTACTTCCGTCCACCCTTCAATACAGGATTATGGGTGACCCACCATAAAGCAGGATTAGCTCTAAAAATGGTGGCTTCTTCATCTATAACAGGCTGAATCCATATTTAAACTGTTTCTCAGAAAAATTTTGTATAAACTTACGGTGGGCAGGAGACATAGGAAACCTAGCCAGGCAACGATAATCAAAGTTCCTCACAAGAAAAAGTAAAATATTTCTCTTGTTTCCAGGCTTTCCTTGAAATCTAATTTCAAAGGTCACCACATTTGCAATCAAAGTGGAGTTTTGGAGGAAAAAAAAAAATCTTCTGTTGATAAGCAGATTTTAAGGCAAGAAAGGATGTGTTTACTGATAGTTCTCTATTGTTTCCTGCTTCCAGCAGCCTTTGCTGGCTGGAAAAAATCCAGCCCTCACCATTACTGCTGGAAATGAAGAGGGCTACTTCTAGAACTGGTTTTACATTATTTCATTAAAATAAATATCTTTTTTCTGTCCTCAGATTTGGTAATTATCATCTCCTCTGTTTTTTTTATCATTTGATGAGAAAAAAATTGTCCTGTTCTCCATCAGAAAAGCCCATTTGCACTGTAGTAGAAGCAACACTAAAATCTCCTGTTCTAGTGCAACTTTGATTTAAACATATATGTGTTTATTCCCTCTGAAGAGCTGTTAATGCCTCTACCCTCAATCACTGACTAATTGCAATGATTTAGGTGCCAGAATAAAAATAACACACATTATGAAGAGCTACCATAAGCCACATATATACATTGACCAACAAAAACATATCCAGCCACAATCAAATTCAACTTTGGGGGCAGAAATATACTACAGCTACTTAAAAAGGGCTTATTTTGAAAGGCAGACTGGAGCTTTGGATCCTGCCTCTGGTTCAGCACAGGTAGAAGTAGAAAGATGACAATACATCTGCACTAAGCTACTTCTCTAAGTGCTTATATAGAAACCAAGGTGCCAGATTATGCTGTAACCTCTGAGATGGTTTGTCAAGTAACTAGTGTAAATTGTTACAACTCCACTAACTTCAATGCAGCTATGGCAATTTCTGTCACCTAAGGATCAACTCCAGAGTGTTTGAGGTGATCCATAAGTAATTTAAAACACTATCAAAAGTGAATGTTTCCTCCCATAAGCCGGCGAGATGTTGTGAGAAAAAGCCCAGTATACTGAGAGTATTTTGCAGTTTAACTCCCAGTGATTTCAGTACTAATTAACTGTCTAAATATCTAATTTTGGCTAATTTTCTTAATATAATTAGATGTCATTAGTCAAAAAGCAGTAACCTGGAGCAAATCACAAATTAATGCATCTACTGTGGCTATCAACTATGATGAAATTTATTATTTTAATTTTACCTCAGACCTTGACTTTTCATATTTGCCCTAATGCTTAAAAACTGATCTGGCTTTCGTTGTTGTAGTGGTTTGTTTTAGATGAAGCTATTGCAAAATGAGTTTTAGATGAAGCTATTGCAAAATGAAGAGGCAAAGAACACATGCACTAGAAGTCCCAGTGTGATCATGCCTTTGTTTATACTCACAGTCTCCTGTCACACCACAATTGAACAGATTATGTACTGGGAGGTATTTTTCGTTACATTGGTATTGCAAATAATAGGGTTTGGGATGGTTTTTAAGAACAAAACCAACAAAATACAGTCAAAGAGATGGGTGATAACCAATCTCTTCTGGGCTGGGGAGGAATTATTCATGGCTTTCCATGCAATAATATTATTTCCATGGCCCACTGACCTCTGCAATTCATTGGGAATTAATTTCCTAATGAAATAATTTTCACATTAGCTTTTTTCACGTGTGTCAACAGAGATCCTGAGACTATATAGCAAAGCTTATTCTAATTAGTTCTGTTCTCTCCCTGTAGCTGAAAACCCACTCACCAGAAGAATTTGAAGAGCCGAGAGATTTGATGTGGGGATGAAGGGTTAAGAGTGTTTCAGCCATGGATGGGAAACAGTAACTGGTGCTGCTGGATCCCTGAGATTCCCCAAACACCAAAACACTTGAGTCTGCACCCAGTGCTTAAACACACGTGTAAGTACAATCCTGAACTGCCATATTAGCATGTACAGAAACAGCTCCTGATAACCAAATACCTCAACTTCCCTCTTAAAGTCCTTTGTGGAGTGTTTTTATGACTTCTCAGATTATGTCCATGTGCATACAAGGCTTTTCGTAATGTTGTTAAAGAAGTTCTTCCTCTGAGCTCATTGTTCAGGCTAACACAAGGCGGATGAGATTGTTCTTAAAAAGATCCATACTGAGAGGTCTCTGGTACAGTTTCCTGACTTGAGCATTTACCAGCATCTAGTGAAACATCTGAAAAAAGCCACAATCAATGTGTCTTTATCATGTGTCCTCTTCTCTCTCTGCACAATAGAAAACACCTCATCAATGTGATGGAGGAGATCAGTAAGACCACACCTACCTCAGCCAGAACATAGAGGAGGGGTGAGACAGCACAGGTAGGGGCTCAGCTAGAAGATTTCAAGTAGCTGGACAAAACAGCAGCAGTTTCAACATTTGTGGTAAGATCTTTGACTCCCTTGGTTGGTTTATCAAGCAAATTAGCCTAAAAATCTGTTTGTCTTCATAGTGGGGGAGCAGGGAGATACTACCACATATTGGTATAACATCTCATAATCACTCAGTGCACTACAGCTGGCTTTCCAGTACTTGCAAGAGCTCAGCACAAGGTGGGAACTACTACTTCAACAAAAGGAATATGTAGCCAAAGACTAGCAATTAGCTTGCCATGAGGCTAAAAATTGGGTCTCATTTTGTAAGAACTGAGTAACAGCCTGAATGGAGACAAATGTTTGCAGAGAATGTTTTGGAGCATATGGTGACGACAGCATTGAATTTCTTGGGAGTGTGAAAAATTCTACCGCTGCTATATTGTGTCTATCCTTCAAGCTTTAGAAAAGAATTTCAGGACAGAAAGTTCATCCTAGAAAACAAACTTAGGTCAAATAATGGATGAGGAACTTTGAAATCTCTTAGATAAGTTTTTTGTAAGTTAAGGTAGAGACTTGTCTCATCATGACCAGAATTCTGGTTTGCAACTTCTCAATCCAAGTGACCAACTACAACAAAGACGTCTTGCTCTAAGTCTCAATACCGTGCTAACACCAATGCCTTGGAAGGCCAGTGTCTGTCAAACACAGACCTGATGATTCCAGCTGTCATGATTTCCTAATAGTCGGTACTGGCAAGATGTGAGAATATTGTCCTTAAATCATTATCTCTATGCATACGATAGAAACATTCACAAATGGTTACAGATGATGAAAGTTTCGTGATGAAACTGCCAGAGTTAGCTCAGCTCTCAGCCTTAGACAGTCTACACTTTCCTAGTTTAAAGCAACAGGATAATGTTGAAAGAAGGCCAAAAGTTTATTGCACATCATGGTTTTTCTGATCTTCTAACGGGTGCATGGAAAATTGTGTGCAGAACAATGCAGCTAGTCTGCACATTAACAAATTTTCACATGCCACTGATAAAGTAAAGGAACAGTGCTTTTTTGCCTAGCACATACATGAACTTGCAGGCATTCAGTCTGTATACACGTATCACTTGAGTTAGCGTATAATTTTTACATGTACACATTAAAACATGTGTGCACGCACATGCACACACACACAAAATGACTACAGATCACCAGTGATTATAGCTGTCATAATACAAATACACACTTATCCTTCATTATGATTTTTGAGAGAAAATATAGACTATATATCCGAGTTCTTCTAATTTATCCAGTTAAAATCAGTTTATTTTCTCTGAAAACTGAAAGATAAAACACCACTGCCCCATCCCTCCTCTAAAACCCGATATATGAATTTCTGTACTCTTACAGACTTTCCTGTGGAAAAGTCTTCTGTGTTACAGAGAAGGTACCAAAACTTGAAATGCACATAAGCCCGGGAACTGACATCAGATCAAGCACTGAGAGCTCTCCCAGTCCTGACTGTATTTCATTTAGAATTTGAGTTGCATCCAGTAATGATAACAAGGACTAACAGATTTACAGATGAGAGCATGTGATAGATACTATGTCTTCCCGTTTGTCATCTTGATAATGCACGGCAGTGAAAGCAGCTGTTATTGCTCTAAAACGCATTGCTTGCCATGTCTTATTTAATTATAAACCATGCACAAATGTCTACATTTTCACAGATACAAACATTCCTATTTATGAAACTTGTATGACAGCCCATGACAGTGAGCCAAGGCCAAGGAGCAGCAGGTGCTATACCTGTTGTGACATTTTTTGATGGATTTGAGATCCAAAGGAATGAAAAAAATATTTGCAGAACACTCTCTTTGTGTTGCCTGTTCTTGTTGGGTAGCAGGATCAACATAAGACTGAGGGCAGAGCAGCTTGTGATAAGGTGTAAAAGGTTTCTAACAGGGACAACATAATCAATAGCCTAAGTGTGGGGTCATACAGGTGGTCACTCTGCATCTGCTCAAAGCATGGAGTGAATGATGGAGGCTTCACCCACTACCATTATCCATTCGCACATCTCCATTATGGCTGGACAGCAGATGTGAAAGTTATTTTATGGGAAAGGAAAGAAAAAAAGGGGAAAACTCAAAGACACAGCTACAAAAGAAGTCAGATCAAGTAAGCGTCACCTTGTGAAGTAAAGCTGTCAGTCACACAGCTTGAATTCAAGAGAGCTGCCACTCAGCCAAATAAATCACAGGTATAAAAGATGGCATGCTATAGACACTGCATACTCTGAGCCATATGCTAAGCATGGCTGAGTGAGTGGACAAAAGGAGTGACAGGCGTGGTACTCCATCCACTACTGCGTGACCCAGTGGAGCCATTGTTTTGTATTACGAAGAACTGGTGTGAAATCAATAACTGAATACATCATACTAAATCCATATTGAGGTCAAGAAACTTTATTAAAAAATTGATTATGCTTGCTACTTTCTCAATTAAATTCAATGCACTTTAAACCTTGCTTTTATATTTCTTTTTTTCTTAAGGAGTAACAGTCCAAGCAAACAGATCACAACTGCTTAGGCAGACCTGTGATATTGACTTATTTTATAAACCCCTTTGGACCTCAGGTATTGATTGTCATGCCTCATTCAAAGTATTGACTTTGTATATTCAATGTCATCTGTACTGTGAAATAATCAAGTGTTTAAATAAAGGGTTGCATTATTGCTAGTACTGTGGTGTGTACCTCTGAGCTTAAAACATGAATGTTTTTTAGTGGTCAGAGCCTATTTCTATATAGAAGCATCCACAGCATTGAAGAAATGCTTGCTGAGCTTGTTCTGTAACAAGCAAAAGCTTTTCATCTCCCCAGTGTGGGGGACGAAAGCAAAAGGCATGTATAGAAAAAAAAAAAAAAAAAAGAAAGAACCAATTTTTAAATGAATATGCAATTATAATTCCACAATATTCAATAGCTTCATTTGAAACAAAATAGGTTTCCATCCAAGTCTGAGTCACATCATTAGAAATTTTATATGCAGCAGAATGTTTTTTTTTTAAAAAAAAATATATTCACACTATCTAGAAAAATTGCTTCCAAATCCTCCCACTGAAAAAGGTCACCACCACAAGCCTAAGGTCATTCTGATCCAATGAGATTTACAACATATTTTTCTTAAGAACAATTTTAGTGTACTGGAACAGCTTGTGAAGAGGAGAGATGATTATTAAAACTGCTGTAACTTTCAGTTAAGGACTGGGCTCCCATTTGGGAAGATGTTCCAGTTAGTCATGGGACTTGATACAGAAGCAGTTTGGTCAAGTCCTCAGGATCTAGCCCAGTCCTTCCTCTGTCATCCTCTCCTGCCAAAGGAAAATGCCGTTCTGCCTTTACATATCATTCACTGCAAGTACAGAGCTCTGAATGCTTTTAAGCACTAAACCAAGCCTGTATACACTGTTTGAAGCTTATTAGACCCACATTCCAGCTGTGCTATGTTGACCCACAGAAAGGGCAAAGAAGAACAGCAGACCAAAACAAGTCAGTGTCCAGGCTTTTCGTTTTCCTTCCATGATGAATTGAGATGTTCTTCCATGGAAAAGCAGCTGCTGAAAAAAGCTGTTCTAGTCTTCTGTGGTCAGCAAGGCCAGCAGAGATGACACCATTATTCCCTTCCTGGAGGGAAAAATCTCCTTCTTCAAGGCGCCAGTTGGGACAGGTTGGAAGAAAAGTTCTTCAAGAGGGCAGTGTTTAAACTCTCTGAAATGTCTGTGCTAATATAAAAGCTGGAAGAGTGACAGACAGATTGGCAAAGGTATAGTGCAAGGCCTTCATGTTACAGGAACATCAGTAGAAGATTACCTTTTTCACCCCTCTTCCTAGAGAGCCAACACTCAGACGCTGTGCTGGATTGTCAAGCTGCTTTTTTTACTCCTCACTTGTGCTAGTGACTGGGGTCGGTTCTGCAGGCACAGGGTAGGACCTTACTGCTGTCTCTACAGCTATGCCTACCATGATGGCTCCGTGTTGCACTGCACTGCGTAGGACGGCTTTGTAGAAAGGTAGCTTCCACGCAAGGCTGGATGATGCATGAGAGAGGACAGTTTTGACCGAACTCCTAGTGTGAGTGAAGACCCCTGAGAATGTGTAACTCCACAGACAGAGAAAAAGCAGAGGGTTACTATGCTGAGTAATCAAGGGGCCCTCTCACACTTTACTAACAGCTGGCAAGTCTGTTGGGGCAGGAACTGTATCTTCCTTTGTGGCTACATAAATTTACTACATGTTGGCTACTATTGCAACATGGAGGAGTCATTTGTTCCCTGGGTGATTATGGAAAAGACCTCAAGAAGCTCCTGCCTGACTACTGCTTTTTGGTATATAGCCCAAAGCTCTGGAGTAAAAACTCTCAGCATTTTCTCAGAATTAGGTACCGTAAAGGCAGCTGAAACCAATCTTCCAGGAGGAAAAAAAATAATCTAGGATCCTGGCTTTTGTGAATTCTAGATCCCGTAACCTGTAGATGTACTATCCAGAAAGTAGTCTTGATAGACTTTATTTGGAGCCAGCTGGTCCAAATTCCAGAAGAATTCCGTGTGTGTAGTTGTAAGTACATTTTCCTTTTGTTTTTCCAGAAAGAGAAGGGTTAACAAGTGTTAGCTTTTAGGAAAAGCCATGTCCATGTTGCACTGCTGCTACATCTCAGCCCCAAACTAGATATATAAAGCCCTTCTTCTTCCCTCTTGCTCAGACAGGGATCAACACTCGTCTCAGACTGTGATTCAAACTGTTTGACAGAGGAGTGCCTCTGTCCTGCAGGAACCTCTCAAAACTAGACTGATACACTAAAGGGATGTGACCAAAATTAAACCCCAGCAATGTGAGATGCCACAGACATCTCTGTGCCAGTTGGTACTATGTAGAGATCTTTCCCAGCTGAATTCATTGTCACAATTTATACGGCCACAGAGAAGAATGAGGTGTGAACAAGTTCCAAGGAGATCTTACTCACAGGACTACCATGCTAGTATGGATTACCAAAAATTCAAGACAAGGGGCAAATATGTTATTCATAGAGATTGTTTTGGCTTTTTTTACTAGCTGTGTCATTTTGAGTCATTGAAAGGATTTAGATAATAATTGCAAATATGAATCACAATCCAAAGACAATTTCCTATAAAGAGAAACAGTTTCATGCAGTCTAATATTGTATGGGTAAGGTAATAACCTAAGAACCAATAAAATAATAATCTGTAAAGCTGTGCAGCTAGAGAGGCATAAAGATTGAATACCATTTTATGTGCTTTAGCAAATGATGACTGATGTCTGGTACACAGCACATGATTAAAACAAAGCCCAGTGTGCTATCAAGAATTTGTGGGTGCCACTCAAAAATTGCTGTATGTGTTACGGGGAAGGTCATCACATGTTGTTTTGCTGACATAGCCCTAGGAAACTTGCAGAAGTCACACAGTCCTGCAGCTCCAAGTCATGGCCAGTCATCCTTCCAAAACCCATATTCCACCTGTCACCATCGTTTACTCTTCCATTAATTCCACGTATACAGAAAAGGAAGTAAGAGGCCAAGACGATGCCCAAACCTGTGCTCTAAAACTACTATTATTATTAAGAAACATACTGTATACAAATATTATGTGGTGCTTTTCTCATAACGTATGCAAAGCCCCACTTTTTATGTAAGTAATGACAATTCTAGCAACATCACTTGAAGCTAACAAAGAAAAAGAAAAAGAGAGAGAGAGATATCTTTAGCCTAGAGAAGGCTGTGGTGACACCTTATGGCTTCCTTTCAGTACTTAAAGGGAGCCTATAGGAAAGATAGGGAGGGACTTTTTCTCGGGGACTATAGTGATAGGAGGAGGGGTAACAGTTTTAAACTGAAAAAGGGTAGGCTTAGTTTGTGTATTAGGAAGAAATCCTTTCCTATGAGGGTGGTGAGGCACAGGAACAGGTTGCCCAGAGCAGCTGTGGATGCCCCATCCCTGGCAGTGTGCAAGGCCAGGCTGGATGGGGCTTTGAGCAACCTCGTCTAGGGGAAGGTGACCCTGCCCATGGCAGGGGGGTTGGAACTAGATGGTCTTTAAGATCCCTTCCAACCCAACCCATTCTATGGTTCTATGATTCTATGAGTTAAGCTGTGAAACAGCTTGTCAAAGGGTGTTGCAGAAGCTAAAAATGTATATGGCTTTAACAAGCAGACAAATCCAGTGGAGAAAAGCTTGTAACAGCCATCAAATGCTAAGGCCATCTCCAAGATGCATCTCAGATACCGATAAGGAGGCAGGAGAGCATTTTTGGGACATATGACATTGCACACCTTTGTTCTCTCCTTCCCTCAGCATCTACTGCTGGCCACCAGTTAGCAACTTCCAATTTGATGGTCTACTCTTTTGCCTAAGACTTGTTACTTCAATCAAGATGTATGAACAAAACAGTTTATCCCCTGTTCCGCCCGTAAATTAGCATTAATCCCATGCTGGTCCTGGATCTATTTTGCCCCTGGTGGTGACATGATGCTGGAGGCAGGTGCAACAGGAGTGACCGGAGGCTGCAGAACAGCACAGGGACACAGAGCACTGCTGCATCAGACAGTGCTAAGGCAGCACCCAACTCCTTTCTTGACTGAGAGCTTAGCTTAAAGTCTACTTGTGGTCAGTACTATGTCACGATGCTTTCTTGTAGCCTGGTAACCTGTATTCATGCCATGTTAGTGTCTTAGATGTCCCTGGAATTATTTGGAGCTGCAGTGCTGAGTGATGCCAGGGAGACAAGTCACCTGGAAGTCCTTTTGAGAAGGAAGGACACCAAACCATGCAGCTCTAGGGCAGCTGGGAACTGGAAGCAGCGGCAAGTCTGCTGTTAGTGAGGAGGACTACCTGCAGATGTGCCACCCGTGCTTCACAGAATAGATACTGGGGAGGGAATCATGGATCTCTGACACCCAGGGTTTGCAGTGTTAGGGTGAGATTTGTCACAGATCATTTATAGCAAACTCAAGCTTTTATTTATGTAAAATCAGGGACCTAACAAAAAAGTGTCTTTCAAAATCAGTACTACCATCATATGCCAACGCTTTCTTCAAATTCCCTCGAGGCAGATGCAGTCCCAGCCAACAGGTAGGCCATATAGTAATATGCTCAAAACATTAGTCTCAAGTATTAGTCTCAAGAGCACATGGATGAGATACTGCGAGTAAAAGAGTGAGTGAGAAGCCTTGATGTTACTTGGTAAATCTTTCCAAGACAGTATATCAGACTTGTGAAAAAATGATCCAACTACCACAGCCAGTTCCTACCACAGACTTTTCAAAAAAATGAAGCTGAGTACTCTTCTCTTCCATGCATTCACAAGGATTACATTTAATTTAATTCTTCCAAACAAAAATCAAATGGAAATGATGATGTAGCCAGGCCTTATGTTGGGCAATTATGCAGGTATTACTTGACAGCACTTAATTAAAAGGAGGTATAAGAGCGAAAATGGAAGGAAGGAACTCTTCACAAAGAAAGAGCCTGTCTTACGTAACAGCAGCAAGGTCATATCCAGGCTTACCAATACCGAAGTGTCCATTCCTGTAAAGCTGCTGCTTTTTTGCTGCAATTACTGCCTGAAGTCACTTTATCATTATGCAAAGGAGAATATAGGTGTGCTGTGGCTGCTGCCAACCCAAACATGCTTCTTGTAATGTTCGCTATTGTTGATATCTCTGCTGCAGAGTGCAATGCAGACATACAACTGTAGGCAATGCTTCCCAGAAACTTCCTTCTAAAGCAAGCATGGGCCACCTCCAGCAGCAAATATAACAGTCCCCAATCCCACAAGAAATCTGTGATAGACCAAGGATCTGAATCCGCAACCCTGAAACTGGTCATCTTTATATGTAAAACCTCTCTCCTTTGCATGGCCTCCTTTGTCCCACAGAAACTGGAAAAAAGGATGTAAAATACATTGTTGGAATTTAGGCAGTTTTTGAAAGTGTCTCAGTTATTAGAAAAAAACTAAGAAGCAGAACTGCCAAACTCATCTGTCCAACCTTAGTGTTGAGCAGATGGCAACGGTGTTAGAAGCTTACCACACTGTTTTATTAGTAAATTGAAAAGCATTTGGATAGCAATCACTATAATCAGCATTTTCACAAGCCCTAGAAATTGTAATAAGCTTTTAGAGAGCAGTTGGCTTTACATCCTAATTGACAATGTATTTGTTTGTCTTAACCACCCAAAAGAATAGAATACTCTCTCACTGAATCCTTAATGCAGAGTTTGACTACAGATAACCAGGCCTTTTGAAACAGACATTCATTCAGAGACAAATTCTCCTTTCATTCCTTCCACATATCTCTGAAGTTAGTAATTCCTCTGAAAGAATTTAGTTTGTATTTGTATCTGGAAAAAACCCCTTTTTTCTTTGTTTTAATTTTATTTTTAAAGCCATTTTGCAGTCAGAAAGCCTGCTATATCAACCCAAAGAACAGAACTTTTAACCATCCACATTTTTATTTAAATTTAACCCTCGAACTATAAAGCATCAGTAGCTTATTCAAACTGCTTAATTCCTTCTGATATATTACATTTTTCTTCTACAAACCCTGACTGGTAGGGTATAAATAATGTTCTCTTTTCATTTAAGTTTTCAATGTTTACTTTCAGGGAAGGCTTGCATGCATTTTTCTCTTTAGTTTTTTTGGTGTGCTGTTGTTCAGAGCTTTTTTTTTTTTGGGTGGGGGTGGGGGTGGGTATTTGCAAAACAGCTGCATGTTTCAGAATTTCCCCAGAAAAATGTAATTCCTGTGCCTGAAACCAGCAGGTGGAGCCATATCAGCTTCCCACGTAGCAGAAGTAGCTCTTCCAAGCCTTGAAAGCGTCTCCATCATGCACGTATTTTTCAGCTGGATAAAAACCACCTGGCTTTTCCTGCAAAACCTTCAACCGTATCTCACCATTATCACTATGAGTGTATTTACCTAAGGCACAAAGGTATTTCTGCAGCAAACAGGCTAGGTATTTCACAGCAACAAATCTGTCAAATGCCTCTGCAAGAGCTCAGCTAAGAACTTGGTGCCAGGACAGAATACCCAGACTGCTGGTGTGCATACGGCATCAAATCATGCAGGCAGCCTAGCAGGACTGAAAAGCAATGGAGAGATGAAGTTTTATGCACATTGCTGCTCAATACCAGCACCCTGCTCTACACCAACACACACACAGAGGTAAGATCCCTGGAATACATGCAGGAGTATTTTCTGAGGAGCAGGACAAAAAATCCCACTTGCACCTCATTTACTACAGCCTTCTCGTTTTGCCTGCTCACCTATTTATACTCTACCAGTCAGGGTTTGTAGAAGAAAAATGTAATATATCAGAAGGAATTAAGCAGTTTGAATAAGCTACTGATGCTTTATAGTTCGAGGGTTAAATTTAAATAAAAATGTGGATGGTTAAAAGTTCTGTTCTTTGGGTTGATATAGCAGGCTTTCTGACTGCAAAATGGCTTTAAAAATAAAATTAAAACAAAGAAAAAAGGGGGTTTTGCCTGCCCCCCACCCACCCCACCCCCCTTGTTAATGCTGGTAACCTCTGAGCCGGCTGAAGGAGCTGCCCAGCTTTGACAAGTCACCTGCAAGCGCAGGTGCTCCCCTCTGTGCCCTAAGCAAGAGCAAACAGACAGATCTACTAGTCTGAAAGGCAGCACGGGTGATGTTCAGATGCAGACAAGCAGGGGAACTTGCCCGTGCTATCTCATGACATACTGAAGCCAGGAACAGAGATTTCTGACTTTGATGAAAGAAAGCAAGGGTGGGTTCTCAGTGCCAGTAAAGCTGCGGGGATCAAGAGCCCTACCCCAGAGCTGTATCTAGTGAAATCCGGGGCCCCTGGAGCTTTGCACATGGAAGCAAGGAAAAGCTGAGGGACTGGGGGACCTGAGCACTGAGATGATGATATCTCTGCCAGTGGTGACACCTATCCCATACTGCCATATGAGTTTCTATTTATGGGACCAAAATGGTGTGATGATAGTTCAGCTCTTCCTCCAAAGGCAGAAAAGGACCTGATGGGGACCATATGCGGCTTTGGTCGCCATTTCACCAACTCAGCCCTTGAACAATGTCCATACAGAAACAGGCAATGCAAAAACACATAGGTAATTAGTTATTGAGGCCATAAGTTCATTTCTTACAGGCCTGTAATAAGTTCTCAGACAATGATTGCTTCTGCTTTTGCCTCAGGTCTATCAGTGGGTCCCATTAGCTTTCCTGGACTTCCCAGTCTAACTGCACTCATGTCCTTGGAGCTCACAGAAATCTGCCTCAGGTCCATTTGGTAGAGCAGAAGTGTCTTACTTCTCACTCAGTGCAGTGAGACAGGTAAGTCTCTGCTACAGGGTGACACTGAATTCAAGATTCAAAGAGAAAATGCACCTTTCAAGGGAACCTGAGTTAAAGCCTTGGATACTACTCAGAGTTTAGGAAGAAACAGAAAACTCTGGTTTAAGGCATAAACTCTATTCCCTAGTGCAGCGATGGTACGAGCCTTTTGAGAGCATAGGGAGGGTCTCTTCAAATAACCTTTGAAATGGATGAAACTAGTGGTCAGGCAGCTGGACTAGGTGGTTGCTGTAGGTCCCTTCCAACTATTCCCTTCCCTTCTGAAATGCTGCTCTTGCTTAGCCTGGATCGGCCTCAAAACCCATGTAAGGCATTGTCCCAGCTGCCAAACCCTATGATACGCTGCACGATCAGAGAGGTTTGCTCTTGTGGATGCGGTGGTAAAACCAAGACCTTTCTCCTGAGGTTGACCACAAAAATCCTGTTTATTGTGGTGAAATATATTAAGTCCTACAAGGATTTTGTGACGCTAGATAGAAATCTACACAGATTAAACATGAAAGCTATGAGCCATCCAGCCCCCACAATGGCAAGCTTACCTACACATTGGTGTGCTGGATCCAAGTACCCAGAAAATATGCTTATGTTTCAACTCCTCAGACACATTATAATTTAATACTTTGGACAATATGTCAGTATGAAATCAAATACTTTCCCCTGACTGTGCCACAGGGCATATTGCTGACTGACAGGCAGCAAGACAGATACACCTTTCCATTACTACCAGTGACCTGCTACTTTTTATTTGCACGATTAAGAAATAAAAAGCAGCTGATTTTTTTTAGTTAATGTCAAAACACAGCAGGTCAAACTTTGCTGTTAGGCACTTCCGATTTCAAACTCCAGTCTTGAAGAAAGGAAAGATAATAATAATTATTATTTTAATTACTATTAATATATAAATAAATAATACTAATAATTGTATTTTTATTATTATTATGGATAATATAAAAGGTACAGAGAAAATAGATACCCAGATCTTTGGCTCTGGACCATCTGTAGATCAGGAAGGATAAGGAGAATTAATAGGAACTGCTCTATCCGTAGTAACAGGTTATTTCTTGGAAAAACATGGTAAAAAATCAGGATGCCAGCAATAGTTGCATTTTCAGAGTGTTTGGAGGGATAATCTGTGCTGTATGTAAACTGTATGGGTAGACTTTGTGATAGGATGCCTATGTAAGTGTTACTTGCAACTATTTTTATAGTTTGAACAAACCATCATCACCCCGTTAATTTAAGACCAACTAAATAAACAAGTTTTTGGGAATAATCCCAGCTGCAAAAGTCTAACTTCATTGTCAGCAATTGCCTGCCACAATATCTGACTATATCTGAATACATGCGAGTCAGGGCAGCACCGAGAAGGCAGAAGTCGCCTAAGGTTCTACCTCAATGCCAAGAACACATGGTCAGACTGCTTGTAGCCTAAAAGGCACTCTGATTTACTGGCAACATCCCCCTGATTCGTTACCAGTTAATCACAGAATCACACCATCACAGAATGGTCAGGGTTGGAAGGGACCTCTGGACATAATCTAGTCCAACCCCCTGCTAAAGCAGGTTCACTTTCAGCAGGTTGCACAGTCACATCCAGGCAGGTTTTCAAGGTCTCCGGAGAAGGAGACTCCACACCCTCACTAGGCAGCCTGTCCCAGTGCTCTGTCACCCTCAAGGTAAAGACATTCTTCCTCATATTCAGGTGGAACTTCCCATGTTGCAGTTTGTGCCAGTTGCCTCCCGTCCTATCAGTGGGCACCTCTGGAAAGAGCCTGGCCCCATCCTCTTGGGACTTGCCCAATCAATCTTGATGGTTGCTCTGGCTCTGGAGATTTATACTTTTTTTTTTTTTTACTTTTTTTTTTCTCCAAGTTCCAGCTTCCCTGGGAGATCTGGGCTGATCAGCCCAGCTTCTTTCACTTGGTTAAATGAACAAGAAAGGAAGCTGGAATGCACGAGGGGGATGTGTGGTGCTGCTAAACCCTGCCTGCACTGCCTGAACACTGTCTGTACCAGCATTTCAGCAGTTTCACTATTAGCTGCATTAGCACAGGTGGTTTCAGTTGGGCTGAAATTTCCTTGGGCTCTGTGTGAACTGTAAAACTGAAAATAGGGACTGAAGCAGCAAAGGGATTGTGGATTCTCTGCATCTATCATATGCTGGCCTGAAAAATTACTTCAGCTGAGAAACAATACCATTATCTACTACAGATTTTTGTGCACAGCAGTAAATATGGGACAGATTAGTGCTCCCTTTAAGAGCAGCCACTGACTTCAGCAGAGGCAGGGTCAGGCCTAGCCAGTACTTCTGTTGGATGTGTTCTGAGTAGACTTTAGTACCCTCTGTTCCTCACCTGAGCTGAAAGCATTCCACTTGATTCCTGAGAAGTTCCTCCAACATGCAAAATGCAAAAAATATGCTGGTTGGATATGTTAATTCATCCTTCCACATGGATGAGACCAGACTTGGGAGCAAACCTCATGAAGAGGACCAGAAATGTAGAGTGTTTAGTCATAAGCTAATAATTTGAGTATTCTGCAATTTTCAGGTATTTTTTGCTTCCCCCTCCCATCATGTCTGTGAATAATAATAATAAAGAACACACCTTCTAATATCCTTCCATGTCTCTGCTATGTAAGACAAATTGCAGATATTCTCACCACCCAACAGCAGATATAGAATAGGTAGAAAATTAAGGGGCAAGAGTGAGGAAGCTGTTTACTGTCTTGGACCTCTGGTCCAGCTGGGTCATGAGCATATTCTTCCTCTACACTGTCAGCTGACCCTGAGGTACAAGCCAAGCACAGTCCTTCTCTGTTTCAAAGGGATGCTGCCTTACTTACAATGTCACACCTGTGAATTTGCAGCATGCCTAGAAGTAATATGATGCTCCTCAGGAAGATCTCACACAACTTGTATTCTCTGGATCTAAGTCTAGGTTTGAACATGTGTATCCAGTCACGAACATGCTGCAGTAAGGTACCTGTGTTGTACAGGGTTGTTCTTACACAGAGTCAGCCGATGATGGGTCCTACCAAAGAATCAGCCAAGCCTATCCCAGGAATGGGTATGGATGAAGGAGATTCAGTTTGCTTTGCGTACTGCCCTTCCTTGTTGAAACTGCTCAGTGGCCTCCCTTGCAGGTCTTCACTGTAGTTAACAGAAGAGCAGAGACTCAACACTACAGTCAGGACTGTATCACACTTAAGCAGAAGCAGATTAACTTTAACCAACTAGCTTTTGCAGAGAGCTAAGCTGTACAAGCCCAGTATGACATTAATGGCAGTCTGCTGCAGCCCATACTTTCATGATTTCAACATTATCCCTGCATGGACAATTTGAAATTGTTGGTGCTCTCATGTTTGAAGGGCCTTAAAATCATCCAGAAGTGGAGTGCAGGTATCCCCCACAGTGGGAACATTTTAAATAACTGGTAGCTTTTGGTTTGGGTAGTTCTCTAGACTACCTTATGATCTGCCTTACTTCAGTACACTACTGACAAAGCCATGTCAGTTCCTACTTTATTCTGTCTCTAAGATTTAGCTCCTAGTGAAAGTATAAAGCCTGTACCAGTGTTAATTTTTTTTTTCCCATTCCCACTGACCAACATTTCCCCTCATCCTCCCTACCACTACTTTGGTTGATCAGTAGTATGTGTAATAGTGTATTATTAGTAATTTTTTCTGTGAGAGACAAATGGTTGTATAGTTTTAAGCATGTAAAATTCATAAGCACAGACTTATTTGACTTAATGTAAGACACAGAGCTGTTAAACCCAATTCCATATCATGGTTGATGCCATTTGATAATTTTCTGGTTCATTACAAAGATCAGCCTTTAAAATTTGCTTCTTCTCTACCTCTGCTCAAACCATGACATTCTCATTAAGTAAATGCAGAGCATTCTCTTCTAGTTCTCCTCAACAACAACAAAAGCGAAGAGCATTCCCTTTAGAATTAACTCTTAAGGACAGCACTGGATGTCACACTGAAACTAAGTGACCAAACTCTCATTGGTTTCTCCACTACAGTATAGTAGGTGGGGTAGCCAGATAGAATAGCTGTTTTTTGGGATGTGAAGGTACAATCCAACAGAAGCTAATGCTGGATGAAAAATCTGTGTTACATTTAATATGAGAAGGCCCCAGACAAAAATAATACATTCGAGATGGCAAAACTATTTATGTACCCATTAAGCACTAACTCACCCGGCTACCCAGCCTTTTTAACTTGGTGACAATACAGACTTCATAAGGTAGAAATGCCAAAGCATAGCACTTCCTAAAGGGCTTACTTTTACCTGTAGTTTTTTATCTCAATTATATAGCAATTTGGAACTACATCTGTTCATATTTGCTATTTGCATTTGTCAAACACAACAGATAACCATTTTTAGTAATCTTAAAATATAACACCATAAGAAACAGAAACCTGGATAGAAAAAATAAGTTAGGTTAGAAAAATAGATTAACTTTAAAAAAAATAATTGTCCCAGATAGCTAAAAGCACATGCTGTAAGCTATAAATTTAATCACAAATCCAATATTGGCATCTAATAGATGGAGGAGATGAATCTTAAAGCACAGACATTTAATAAGGAAGAAGTTCTTTCAGTATAACAGATAGTCAGAGATTTATAAACCTCTGGTGATAAGTTACACACTAAACAAATGCAGCAAAAGAGAAAAGGATATTAATTACCAGCTGGGAGAAATGGCCTTACTGTAACTCGCCCTTGAAAGTGTATATGAGAAACTGTAATATGCAACTGCTTTTCTATCTATCTGCATTTTAGACAAATCTAAAAAAAAATGTATGGATGCATATTTTTGCATGCAAGAAATGTTTCTATGTAAACGTGGTTGTTGAAAAACTAGTAATGTTCTCTGACTTTACCTCCCTTTATTATTAGATGCTTTGATTTTGGAGCATTTCCTCTGAAAAATTTCAAATCTTATTCATTATGCTGACTCAGGAGAGCTGGAATTTTAAAACAAAGGTTAAGTGTGTGACAGCAGCTTTGCAAGATTATTGATGGGTTTTGTGCCTGTGGAGTCCTGCTGTAACAGCCAGTAGAGTGCAATGATATTCAGTGCCTTATGCATCTCAAAGGCTATCAGGAGGACCAGTATTATTCTCCTTATTTTCAAATGAGGATACTGAGGCATGGAAAGAGGAGAAGGTTTCCCTAAGGTTTTCTGTCTGCAGAGGTGGGCACAAGAGGCTGGCAGGTTTCCTGAATCTCCAATTATATCAGGCCTCGGTTGCCTCTCAAATCCCAAAAGTGGTTTATTTGTGGAGCTGCAACTCTTCTCTGGTAGAAACAAAAGCAGGTACTAGCTGGGATCGGCCTTGATGAGAATCAGAGAAAATTGTCATGCTTTGTACACATGCAGAGCTTATTTGAACCTGATGGCTTTTGTGCTGATGGGAACAGCTGTGCTCGCTCCCCTGATTTGATAATGAGATCTGTGAGTTTGTAGTGTGCTTTTGCAAAACCAAGGAGATCTGGCCTTAAATTTATGTTTTTCTTGGAACAGACTTCCTTTTCTCTTTCCTGTATCCACCTTCTGCTCCTTTGCTCCCTCAGTCCCTGCAGAATTGCAGGCTATCCAGATATAATCATGGGTAATAGAGATGCTCCTCTCTGAGGAACAAAACAGTAAAGGCAATAAGGATAATTTAACCTAATACAAAGATGGGATGGACAGAAGGAAATAGAACAACTCTACATAAAGATCTGGTATGTAAACAAGTTACCCCTCCTTTGTTCCTTTCCTATCCAACTCCTTGACCCCAATTTGTGTGCACGTAGGGCCAAAGGTGGAAAGAAAGGAAAATTGTCTTGCTGTTTGAAGCTTACCAGCTGCTAGATTCAGCTATCCTCTTAAATAATTATTGTATAACTTTCCTCTGGCTTTCAAACTTACTTTTCTCCCAGGTTCTGGGAACTACTGCACATCTGCACACACAAGAAAAAGATTGTGTATTCTTGACTTCTTGTTTTCAGATCACAGAATATTTCTTTCCCATCAACCTTTACTTTCACCCCTTTGTTCAGATATAGCCATATTGAGGTTACTGCTGCCTTTATTCAAAGATGTTGAACTGCAGCTGAAATTCATTGCCTTTTCCCAGTGTGTACAGTGATGCTCACCACGTGTAAATGCTTTCCCCCTGCCCAATGTGACGGGAAATAAAGCTCTGGTCAGTCAGCACAGGGACAAGCACAAGGCAAAAAAGTTGCCATCTGAAAGAAAATTTCCTCTTGCAAAAGATCTGTTTTTATAAAAGCTACAATTTTGAAATTTTTACTAGATCCTATTAGTAGGATACACAGGATGCCACTCCATAGCCCATTTTCATCTTCAGCTGCAAATATAGCAGAAACTTGAATCCTTGTCTAGAATAATGCAACAGCCAAAGTGTCTGATGACCCTGAGTAGTCAGTATTTCTCACCATGGACACAAGCAAGGATAATGCTGACTAGAAGGAAGCCCATGGTGGAATACCTAGCTTACAAAAAGCATTCAAAAGCTACAAATTCCATGAGACTGCTGGCAGGCAAAAGCAGAGACTGGTTTTGACTCACTGAACTCTTTTGCTTCAATTTTTCCCTTGCAAAAAGATCCAAACTCTAACTAAAAATTCCCAGCTGGCTTCAAATGCTCTCATGAGCACCTCACCTCAACTCCTTTGGAAAGTGGCAGCTCTCCCATTCAACTCTGTCACACAGGCTCCGTTCCACAAGTGCCACCTGCACAGCTAGATTGATCAAATACAGAATCTCTTTGCTCATAATCAACTTTTCTGCCACATTAATTGTATTTCAGCTACATATTTGATGGGGCTTCTACTTTTCCCCCAGAAACGTATGATGGGTCTCTTTGGAGTAACGGAAGGATGTACCAGGCTTGTCTTAAAAAGCCACAAAGTTGCACAAACACTAGGCCCACATCAGTAAGGGATCTGCACTCCAGCCACGTGCCTGGTCCCCCTTCATAGCGGGTCTGATAAATCTGGGTTTGGACCTACCTAGTGTACCTGTATGCTGGTATTTTAAGATGTCATTATCAGACTTTTTTCTGGACTTCAGCGAGCTGTAAGTGGCAAATGCTAAAATCTTTGTAGCTTGGGGCTATGAGTAGGTGGGGATAAAGGTGTAAAACAGACATCTTTGTATTTCAGTCCTAGAAATTAAAAAACCACCATAGGGGGATTGTTCTATCCTCCCTCTGTTCCTTCCTTATATCAGTGTCTCCCCTGTTTTTTTTATAGCATTAAGAAAACATCAAGTTGAAAGAGTCATACTGGGAAAAATGGGGTCTAATATGGGAGTAGAGTGAAAGCGTTCAGCCAGGAATCGATGTGAGCTGTTTGGGGATTGATCTTTGGTTTCCATGCTGCAAGATTAAAGGCAGAAGTGAATAAGTCAGAAGTGAATTATCCTCCCCAGTTTCACCTCCACGGAGGACTCAGATTTTCTTATTTTCTTTCTAACCCTAAGGAGCCTGAGGCTTCCCTGTCTGTGGTTGAAATTTAATGCAAAGTGGTTGTTATCACCTTGCTGCAGTGAAACCTCTTGATGCAAGAGCTAGTGACAGGCCCAAAGGCACAGCTGCTTATGACGCCCTCCTCATAGGTGCTGGCCAGAAAGGAAAAGGAACAGTTTTGTGACTGGATGAAGAGGGGCCAGAGAAAGAGAACACAACTGACAGAGGTGGAGGCTGCTGTGGTGTAGCACTGGTGAAGTCGTACTTCTGAAAAGCAGCCAAAGCGGATGTGCAAAAGAGCTGTGATCCATGTGAACAGGTACACTCAAAAGCATCTGAGCAGTTTAGGTCAGTGGCCCATCTGCTCTCCATCAGTAACAGCAGACCCAGCTCAGTGAAATCCAGCTGACTTCCACCTGATGCAAATCCAGCCTCTGCGCCTGCCAGCCTAGGGATGCAACTCCAATTGAAAAGCTTCTGCTGATAAACTTCATGTAGACTTGTCCCTTCACTTTGGAACAATAGAAACAAATGGTATTTTTCAGAGAGCCAGCCATTAACATGTCATTATCATTTGATCTCTACAGTGCTCCAATATTACTGATGGAGTTGTGCTTGACAACAAAGCCTGGCAATATATAGAAACTATTGAACGCTATTCATTACGGACAAGCAATCTTAACAACTTTCCAAGCTATTAGTTGTGATGATGGTGACTCCGACTAGACAAAAAGTAATTATTGTTACAAATTCCCTTTCAATTTCTGGCAATACCTGTCTAGGAACACTGTGGTAAATAACCCTTAAAGACAATGTTTAAATCTTAAGTTGGAAGCAAAAAGCTAAATATGGTAGAAGGCAATTGTAATGCTCTGCTACTAAACTCAGACAAGAGGCAAAATGGAGGAATCCATCATTTGAAGAAGATGATTAGTCTAATGAGGATTGAACAACTGTAGGTATTAGATGCAAGTTCTGGCCTCCCTCTCCCATGTAGCAGCATGCCTCTCTGGACTTGCACTTCTCTCCACCTGCTGCTATAAGAAGGTCTTACCAGGAATGACACTGGGACATTTTAGTGGCAAACAACCTCTGAAGTATCTTCCAGTCCTATTTTCACCACACACACACCCCCCAAAACAAAACATTAGCTCCATTGTGGATTTGTCCCTTTTTGTTAGGAACTGTAGGGAAAACAGTGGAACTTTTTCACTCCAAAGAACATACAGCTTCAGAAAAGAGAAACAACATGAGAAAAGACAGGCACAATAGAGAAATGAGTGCATAAATGAGGACGGAGAAAGGGAAACTTTGGGAAAATATGAAATAGGACTAGTGGGTCTCATCTTGTAAATTGGTTGGAAAAAATGTTACTACTTAGAATAATTTTGCAGAATACTGAGCACAAGTGGTGCTGGTGCCATCCTAGCTGGAATGTCCCAGCACTGTTAATAAAATTTATAAAGAGAGGCTCTTAAATTAGAGGACTATATAGTAACCCCAGTTGGATTACCCACTAATTTTCACATTTTGGCTGCAGTACAGCCCAAGGATTCATCCCAATGCCACAAGCCACTATCTTATCCTCTATCTTTTTAAAAATTATGTATGTTCAGAAGCATGCAGAGCAAGTTGCTGGCAATTTTTGTGAAAATGTGGAGCTTTCTGGTGCAAAGTTTCCATGAAGCTGTCCAGAAAGTAGCAAATAAGGCCTTGTATGAAGGTTTGAGAAATGAAGAACAAAGGAAATAAAATTTTCGGTTGGTGCAGAGAGATATTTAATGAACCACTGTGTCTCTTAGAAAGACTTGTACTGGTTGCCTTAAAGACAGATGGAAAAGTCCTCTAAAAAACTCATGAAGCAGCTTGACTATAAAGTGATGTTTCCTCCTAGCTCCTAGTTACTTATAGGTGACTTAAACTCTTAAGTGTATGTAAGTCTACCTGTTATTCTTGTATCCTATCTGATGTCATTATGAATGTATTAAGCACTTGTAAAATATCTAATGTTATTGATTCAATAGTTTCTTGTTCCTCTAGTTACCTTTCCAACACTCAAATCATCCAGTTAGCTCTGAATAGGTCTTACAATTTAACACCATTTTTTCCTAGTTGAATAAAAAGGGTCAGTTTAAGTGTCTGATTCCTTTCTCCAAGAGGGCAATTTATAACCTTCTCATATATCTATTCTGATTAATCTGCAATTGAAATATCTTAATTTCTTTTGCTTTCCCAGTACTTTTTCACCTTGTCCTGGTTTCAGCTGGGATAGAGTTAATTTTCTTCTTAGCAGCTGGTGCAGTGCTGTGTTTTGGGTTTGTTGTGAGAACAATGTTGATAGCACACTGGTGGGTTTGGTTGTGCTGGGTGATGTTAACATTAGGTCAAGGACTTCAGTTTCCCAGGCCCTGCCAGCCAGAGGGCTGGAGGGGCACGGGGAATTGGAATGGGACACAGCCAGGACAGCTGACCCAAACTAGCCAAAGAGGTGTTCCATACCATGGGATGTCATGCTAGGTATATAAACTGGGGCAGGGGCTGCTGATCATTGCTTGGAGACTGGCTGGGCATCAGTCAGTGAGTGGTAAGCAGTTGTGTTGTGCATCACTTTTTTTCCTCCCTTCCCTTTGGATTTCATCCCTCCCTCCTCTTCCTCCTTTTCATTATAACTGTTATTGTTATTATTGCTGTTGTTAATTCATTTTTATTTTATTTCAATTATTAAATTGCTCTAATCTCAACCTGTAAGTTTTACATTCCTTTCTGATTCTCCCTCCCATCCCCCTGGGTGAGGGGGGGAGTGGGCGAGTGGCTGCGTGGTACTTAATTA
This sequence comes from Falco naumanni, assembly GCF_017639655.2. NCBI lineage: Eukaryota > Metazoa > Chordata > Aves > Falconiformes > Falconidae > Falco > Falco naumanni. The sequence continues at coordinate 63,429,815 of NC_054054.1, forward strand.
CCAGCCAGGGTTAAACCACAACAGCCTGTATCTTTTCCAGACACCCAGTCAACTTGGTTCATCAGTTCCAAAAGGAAGTAACATTTGTTGTTTGTTTTTTAGATACTTCAAAAACTACATTTTACAGCCAGTGGTCAGGAGAGAACACAACATGCCATGTAGTGATCATTTGGCATCACCAAAATACTTTCATTTTCTCACATATAACCATCACCTCAGATGTTCCACACAAAGTCAGGAAAGGGGAATGGCTGTGGCAGGCAAAGAGGGAAATTTGAGTCAGGGGAAGTAAATGGTAGGAGAAGACTCAGGAGTAAACATTTCACTGTATTGCCTTCACATATGTGTAACCTGCAGCGTTACTGAACCAAAGGATGCTTTTGTTTCTGTTTTATCTCTGTAACATACAAAATTGTCACTGAATTATAGTAGCATTTGTTCCTACCATTCTGCTGTGATGGTTTAGGAATATGTGTGGGTTTGCTTGCCAGTCTGGTTTGTGCACACATCTCCATGCAGTTTTGATTTAAATCAATTTCAGCTGTGAGCAGTCATTGACTTATATATCTATAGATAGATGAGAATTCCTTTGTAGAGTTGACAGTCACTCTGCAAGCTTTTAATATGAACTTTCCCCTGAAGCCATTTAGATTGAGCTGATTCTGCTGACAGGATGTGGCATGGACAACATGACCTTCCAGCTCTGAGGAGTGAAATCTCAGTTTTGCTGAAATTGGTGTCAAATGAAAGCATGAGCTCATTCACTGAGCTCAGCTCTTTCCCCTCCTCCCCCTCGCCAGACTTTCATATATGCTCTACCTCCATTACTTCTCAGTGAATAAGAATATTTCTACTTCCATAAAGGAAGGTGGGGCTTTGGAAAATTGGATCTTCCCCCCATATTCCAACAGAATATTGATTTTGACCTGTTTAGTGCCATTACTTCCCCATGAAGTCTGTGGTCATGTTGAATTTACCTACAATACTTCAAGTGTTGTATTTTGTATACAGGAAGCATCATTTTCCAATTGAGTTATTTTTCCTAACTTCTGAGAAAATCAAATATGGGAGATATTTCCCTTAGTGGATGAAAAGGACAAAAAAAGAAGAAAAAAAGTAAGCCAAAGTGACAGAAACTGTCTCTAAATAAATGAAAAAGATGTGCTAGACCAGATGCAGTCCCTTGCTCCACAAGCTCGCTCCTGGGGTAGCACATGAACCACTAGACATACCTTGAGGGAGGCAGAAGGGGATCATTCAACACAACATGGTAGAAGAAGGGTAGATTATATTTCTGATAAGATGGAATGAAAAACTTGCATCCTTCCTGCTCTGGAATCCTTCAGACAGATTCTATTCTTTGAACAACCATTCAGCTGCATCTCATTTCATGTCTGGACCAAGGCAGGAATGGGTCTCCAATGTGTGACTGCAAAAATTTGCATACCGTCATGATTTGAGGCCACATGTTGGATTACCTGCACTTTGTGAAGTCCTGTAACTCAGAAGATACTACCAGTCTGACTCCTGAGATAGGTGGGCTCAAGAACAGAATCATGTCCATAATCCTTTCCTAGGTTTTTGCATTGCAATAAACTGCAGGGACTCTGGACCAACAGTGTTTACGTCTGTCTTGGGGCACACAAGGAGGATGTTTGCAATGAAAGGTATTTAAATTTAAAATTACTTTCCATTGAAATCTGACAGACCTGAAATCTATTGGTTTGAGAAATGTTCCAAAAGCCATCCTTTTGCATGAATGTTGGTAAGAGATTTGTATTTGAAGGAGCCAAAGCTATTTTCTCATATATGCCTCAGCTTGGTTAACGTGACAGTACATTGTAAAACCAGAGGAAGCAAAATCCAAGAGACAAACACAGTTATGTTAATAGTTTTAAAAAATCACATGCACAATCTTACAATTTCTTCCTTTGTATTAATGGGATAAATCACTACATAGGCAACAGCTAGCCTATTTGATGGGGCAGACAGGATGCTACTTACTGTTTGAATAGTGCTACATTAAATTGTTATTAAAATGAAAGTGCAGAAGAAAGAAATCAAAATCTCATCAACAAATTGAATAGATTTATTCAAGGAGAAGAAAGAGCCTTGATCTCAGAAAGATTTAAGGATGCAGAAGTTCCACTCTTAACCCTGCTGAGCAGTCACCCTCAGAAAGCTGCTCTGAATATTCTTCTATTGATTCTTAAACAATACAGTGAAATTTTAATGACCTTGTCAGTAAAGCACTTTCAATCTCAGATGTCATTGACATTACTGAACTAAAAGATGCTTGCAAAGGGGCAGACTGAAATATCCTGTTTACCAAGGTAATACTAGTACTTCCAGTTTCCCACTGTTTATCCATGATGAACTAGAAGTATAGCTGCTCTAAAGCTCCAGAGCATCACTTTTGTACCACCACCATAGGACTACAGAATCGTAGAATCATTTAGGATGGAAAAGACCTTTAAGATCATGAAATCCAACTGTATAAGGTTTCCAAATTCACCACTAAACCATGTCCCTAAGCGCCACATCTACATGTCTTTTAAATACCTCCAGGGATGGTGACTCAGCTGCTTTCCTGGGCAGCCTGTTCCATTGCTTTCATTGAAGAAATTTTCCCTAATATCCAATCTGAACCTCCCCTGGCATAACCTGAGGTTGTTTTCTCTTGTCCCATCTCTTGTTACTTGGGAAAAAACACTGACACCCACCTCACTACAGCATCCTTTCAGGTAGGTGTAGAATACCATAAAGTCTCCCCTGTAAGTTTTCAGAAGAAAAAATATTAACTAAATATTAAGTTACAATGTTGTAAAAGGAAGCAGCACATGTCTTGGACAAAAGACTTCTAAAAAAAACCCAGAAAGTTTACCTTAAGCTCAGGTAAAAATATTGTTGTTTTCTGCAACTAAGGGAGTGTCCTTGCAAAGAGCTGGATTACCTCCTGCTTTACTCTAGTTTTGTATGGCTGTAACTCAAATAAATAGCAAACAGTGGAATCACAGGAATAGAAAAGTAGCACAGCACAATGACTGATTCTACTGGAGTTTGAGAAAACTTCTCAGCAGTGATCAAATACTCTGACCTTGGGGATTTGGCATGGAAAGGAAAGATTCCAGTTCCAGGATATGAAAGGCAGCATCACCTTTCTAAAATTTACTGTCTCATATTGCTGTTGCACTGCTTTAAATACAGCAAGGGGAAAATACTGATAATCTTACACAGGCAGCACTGCTGTCTTGAGCAGATCTTGAAATGCCCTGAGTTTCACCAGTGAAATCTGTATTTCCAGCCTTAAAAAATATTTCTATTTTTTTATTTCACTCATACACTGTGTGTGTTTCAGTCAGTGGTTAGTATTTGGAAAGCCAGGGATGCACAACATAGTGGAATAGGTATTTTGTTCATTTCATGGATCCACTCCTGGATAGTGTCTGTGGCCATTGGGGAGGGATGGCATTTTGCACACAGACTCACTCACATTATCACATGTCCCACTGTCTTCATGATCAAATATATACTACCTTTTTGACTGTCTGTAGTCTAAGTAACTGAAAAATTATTTATGAACACTAATTAAGCACCCACAGAATGGGCAGGAAAGATCATTCTTGTCTAATTTATAGGGACACAACAAGATGAGTACCTACTGCCCAAGAATAGCGAAAGCCTGTTTCAGAACCATTCATATAATACAAATCTCTGTGCCTCTGCTTAGTCAAGCTACAATTTGCTTTGATGAATATAATGATGTAGACCATTAGCGTGTACAGTGGCTGGAGAACATGACAGTTCTATAAGACAGAGAAATCCCAAATCAGTTTTAGACAGAAGAAAATTAATTTGTAGAAATACTAGATCGAAGAAATTGCTTCTTGTATCTGGAAATCTGAAGTGTGGTATTGTGTGAAAGCCTTTGGGAGAAGTAAATAAACACACAGGCATATATAAAAGTACACATTGTCAGGTATAGTGATGGAAAGGCAAATGTCAGCCTCTCTTTCACCACTAGAATTTCATTGCCTGCTGAAATTTCTTCACTCTTTTGAATTTGAAATCCAGGTAAAAATATCCACACACGCTGCATTGCTGCAGCTGTAATTCTGAAATACTTTTGGATGTGAGCAGACGAGTAGAGGTCAAAGGCTGGAAATCGGATGTCTCAGAGAGAAGTTTTACCGATCTTTGAATTTGCAAGGAAAATGCAAGAAAACAACTAACATTTGCAAAATTCTCTAAAAAGTCTTTCCAATTTACACTAGAAAAAATTAATCTGTGCAAGAGGGAATCCAAGATCTTCTTAAAGTTAACAATTGATCAGGATGAAATCCCAGAGAACATTTCCCCTTGTGCAAATGCTTGGCTTTTTCATATACCCTTCCTTTCCCTGTTACGAGAAATCTGATCATTTTCTATTTTCAAGTTCACAGTCACCATATCTCAGTTTAAACAGGTGCTTTTCTTTCCCCTTTATCAGCATCTTACTATGTCTGAGGGAAAAAGTCAAAAAGGATCGAAACAATGTGCTAGAATATATAAGCCTTAAATTTCACCTGTGGGTTTATAGTAAGTTTCAAAAGAAAATGTACATCAATTGTAACGAAGAACTCTCTTTACAGGCAAATGAGCAAAACTGTGTAAAAGCCCTAAATTGTGGAAAATTTAGAGAAGCCTACCCATCTCTAGGACAGAATCCAATACTTCTGCCCACCCTCTTCTGGCATGTGTTTCTAAATCATCTACAAAACAGAGATAAATGTTTGTATTTTTAGGGTGAAATCAGGCTCCAATAAAGTCAGAAGTAAAGCTCTCACTGATTTCAGCAAGGCAAGGATTTAATTTTTCATATGTATTCTGCAGACATGTTGCAAAGATTAATGGGTTCCCATTTCTGCTAAGTGGTTCTGGAAGACCGTAGCCTCTGTAATAGCCTTTTGCTCTGGATTGGCCACATTTCAACCCTGTGATGTTGATGTCAGAAGAACATCACTGAGCTACTGACTTCGTTGTGCATGCTGGGTGCAGGTGACACGATTCTGCTTTAGCTGCTCTTCTTGACATGCACATGTGCTCTTGTTTCCTCTGTTTTCACTGACAGGGGCATAAACATCCTGCCCAGACTGAGAGCCCAGCATCAGACTATACTCCGCTGCCACAGCCTCATGTGCTCACCAGAAGCTCCAGAGTTCAGCATATTACAGAAAAGCTTGCTGCTGTATCAGTTAGATTTTAACCTACACAGTCATTTCCTAGAAGAGTTTTCTGCTCAGTGGAAACCATTTCTTCAATGCGGTAAGTTATGGTCAGCATTTGAAACAAGGAAGAGCTATGACATTATGGAGATAAGGCAAGTAGACAGCCTAATGGCACAGTTAGATGATTCATATCTGAAAATCCCTGAAAAAAATGGACATTTTCATGGAGCTGTGAATATGTTTGGCCTTTGAAAGGGCTGGAAGCAACTTCCAAAATCATCTCATCCTTCCCCAGGCAGACTGAACTATACCTGCATCATTTCTGATTGATACTTGCCAGTGGGTAGAGGTCTTTAGGGAGAAAATACACAATCTCCCTAGGTTGTTTACTTCAGTGCTTGCCTTTTTTCACACTTTTATTTTTTGCTTTCTATCATAAGCCTAACTGCACTGGACCCAAGCAAAGTTACATCCAGCCTGGTATTTTATCTCTGATTCCATCAGTGGCCAGCAGTGACAGTCAAAGACACAGTAGATTTTCAAAGGAGATGATGTATTTTGACATAGTAAGAGTGTCCATGTACTCCAGTTATCTAGTTTAATTCAGTTACTTTGGATTGTGCTAACACTTGGTAGAGCTATCCAGTCAAGTCAGGGCAAATGACAGGAAAAAACAACCCAGTTTTTTTCCTGAAGTCTTCTGAAGAGCTCATAGAGAGAGGTAGCTGAGAAATCCTGAAAACCTTTGTTTGACTTGGAAGGTGCTCAGACACTACAGTGAGAGTAAGAAGGGATAATCTTAGAACATTTTTATCAACAAAACTATTTCTATTTGCTCTGGCTGGAATGACTTCCCACAGTTTTCCCCAAGAGTACTGTTTTGCCTCAGTGTCTGGGGCTGTATGTGCTGGTCCCTTCCCCAGCCCTTGCTGTTCTGATCAGTAATGGAAGACCTTGGGTTTGTTTTCATGTCCTTTCACAGTTCTCAACCTCTGCAAAACAGTCTTTCTAAAAATAAGCTGGGGTCACACTCTATACATTATTTATATATTAGATGTTACATCTTCACGTGGTTTGTGAGTCGGTTGATAACTCATGCAGGTTTCCATTGGCTGTCCTTACTCAGTTTGGCACAGAAAAAGACTGAAATACTCATGTACTTGCTGGTATAAAAGCAAAACAGGGTGCTTTCTCTACATAGTGAGCAAGGCAACAATCCTAGAAATGTTATGTCCCAGCTGGAGGGTGACTCCTTTCTGACCGTTAAGACCTATGTGGTACCTTCTTAGGCAGGACAGGCTGTGGAACCATACTAATGCAATCACCAAGTGATAGAGACATTGTTAATTGCTTAAAGGTCTGCTAGAATCACATGTACAAAAAGTGGTCACAGCCATTTATATCCCAGGTTTGGTATACAGAATAGCCTACAATAGAACTGAGATGCTTCTCAGCTAGTAAAAAAAAAAAAAAAAAAAAACCCAACTAAAAAAAAATTAGAGAACTTTCAAATTTACCTTGAGAAAAACTGAGGCACCGTGAACTTCACATCAGCGAGAAAAGAACACATATCCCTCACATTGCATGTAGGCCTACAAGAAAAGGAAGACAGAAAATATTTACTTAGTTCACTTTCTCTCACATCAACAAAAAAATAATTGTCTGCAGTGCCACACTGAACAAGCTGTGGCAACCATAATATCATTTGCTGTGAACAGTGTCTCTTGCTGAGTTGTCCCTTATCCATGATCATAACTTGATTGTCCCTTAAGCCCCATGTCCTTCCCTACTTCAACACAGCTGAGAGCAGATCTTATATATGTTGCCCCATACCCTTACACCTCATTATTCTTAAATTGTAGACCATAGCCTCCTTTGCCCAGTAGTTCTAACTTAATCAGTTACTTTCCCTTTTTGATTGCTTTTGGTATTTTATTTTCTTGCAAAATTCCTTCATTCTGTAAGCATAGGAGATGCAGGGTTAGTGAGAATGGTAAATACCAATCCTAATACGAAAAAGCTCTAATAAAAAATTGATATGGAGCTATTCCACGTGAACATTCTTGAAATCAGAACTCTCAATCCCACATACAAAATAGGTGTCTTAGGCCAAGTGCTGCAGAGGTCTAAACCCATGTGTCTATGTCTGCCTCTGCTTGTACAAGATTTCTTCCACTGTGTTGAGCAAGATCAGCTCCTGGCTTCACCTTTCCAGCTTTCTGCAAAGCAGCTCAGCTGCTGCTGTGAATTATTTCTTGTTGCACAGGGTGCCTAGGAAAGCTGCGTGATAAACCTCAGTGCACTTAGAAGAGTAGACACAACCCAGTACTCAGCTCTAGGTAGCAGCTGCACTAGCAAAAGATCCCCCAAGACCACTGCTAACAAGGACAGTGTAAGCTAATACAGTGAGTTGAAGAAGAGAACAGTGAAGACAGAGTAAGAGAGTGCTGGAGAGAGGGTCAAATATCACCGTAATCAATAGCTACATAGAGGAGGAGACTGATGGAGCAGCAGGAGGAAACCGAGGCAGCTGAGTTAGCACAAAAGATAAAATGTGCCGTGCTGAACGTCTCTGGTGCCTATGCCATGACAGATCCCCGAGGCAGAAAGGCAGCAGCTGGCCTGGAGCTGACCATGCAAGAGAAAGGACCTAACTTTGCAGAGTGACAGCACGGGGCACAAAGCCTCCTCCCTTGCACTTCCTGGCACTTTGGGAAAAGAATTTGAGAGAGAGAAAGGAATATCAAAGCCAAACTGGTAAAGTATTTGCTTCTTCCCTTTCTTTGCTGCTGTAAGGGGGTTTGTTTGCTGCTTTGAGGAAAATAAACTGCAGATCTGAGGCAAAACATAAGCTTTTGTTTGCAGCGGTTGCTAGGGTTTGTAGGATTTCTTTTTGATGTTACGCTCAGGCAAAGTGCTTAGCTCTCACTTAGTACATTAAAAACATCATGAAGAGGCCTCATCTTCAAGGGATGAAGTTCAACATCTTTTGTCTGAAAGTTGATGTGCACCCTTTTCAGAAAAGGAGTTTCATATTTTACTGCAAAACCCAATGTGTTTCATAAGTACATACCAAACACCACAGTGGGCCAGCTCAATGTTTACACAACTTCCCAGCCTTGTGTTACCTCAGCTCCTGATCAGTCTCCCTCAGAAGACCCCACTCAAAATATATGTAAGTCTTTACCAGACAGTCTTGTCTGTTAGTCCTGCTAATCTCTGTCTGAATCAGCCCTATCCTGTGACCCTCATTCAAACCTCTGATACCCAAAAGAATCTGACAACGAGGAAAAATTTCAGATTCTGAGAAATACTTTGATTGGCCTCAATGACAATGCACTTACTCAGTGCCTTCTTTCTTTTTATGACTTGATCTGTGGAAATCATAAATTGAGATACCAGTGACAGATGATAAGTGGCTGAATTACAAAATGATGTACAGCTTTGACTTTGCCTGCTTATTCAAACTAGCTAAATGGAGCATCCCCAAAGAAATCTAACTATGTTCTGCATAGACTGCCTGAATATTCAAGATGTGAGAAACTGTCTCTGGATGCTCTTTTGTTTTTTCCCTCCTTTCAGCAGATCTCCCATCTTGCTGAGTATTTAAGTACTACCTTCTGCCAGGGAAGACATTAAGTGTGGATGTCTACCAAGCACTGCTCTCCTGCTGCATCCAAGTGAGAGTTTTCACTTGGAGTAGATCATGAAGATCTTTGCTTCCATTGTCTCCTTTCAGTGCTTCAGTGAACAAGTAAGCAGTTAACACTGACACTGGCATCTGAGTTAATATATGAAGCTGGAAGAAGCTAGTCTCATAGTACTTCAGGCTCTTGGCATACTGAAGCATATGCAATTGCACTGGTTACCTTCAGGCAATATTTCAAGGATTTCTTTACAATTACAGCTGCTAGAGAGACTTCATTTCAAACAAGTAGAACACACCATAATATTTGGAAAACCAAGAAACTGGCTCTGCCACATACACAATCCCTTTAGAAGCCATAAAAAGACAGTTTCCACCAAAGCTCTAGTAGCAGAACCACTTATTTTCCAGAATGAAAGGCTCTGAATATAGTCTGCAAATCATTAGTGTGGAGCAGGTATACACATGCAACTGAAGAAACACTGTAGAGATCAATCTGGATTCACAGTGCACAAATGGCCTTGTGCCTCTGATGTCCTATAATCATCTGATGTTATCAAGCCTGCTTATTTCATTCTGAGTTTTATCTCTTGGTCTTCAGAGCTTTAGCTTAATGTCTTTAGGTATTTAAGTCTGTGGATATTCGCATTATTTATATTTTTCTTTTTCCTAATATTATGCAAGACTTAATTGTACAGTGTAATTCATTAGCATTCTCTGCTCATCTTTTTGGAGAGGTGAATATTCTGGTCTCAGTCTTGAGAACTTATTCAAACCACACCAAAAATCTTGGGCACAGAGTCCAGGCATAATGATGGTAAGTCATATTAAACTCAAAACACCACTACTCATTTCAGAAGAGAAAACTGACTGTTTAACCTAAAAGTGCTTCCTGATAGTATAAATGGCTAAATTGTATGTAAAGAGTTTATTTTACTTAACTTTACCTGGTTACAAAGAATAATCAAGGTGTCTAACAGAAAAATATAGCACCTAAGGCAAGTTTTACGTTGTGCCTGACAGTCTGTTTTCAAATCAAGAGATTACATATATACATATATATGTACAGTTCTATGTATGTTCTTACTTTAAAGAAATTCAATTATAACAAATAAAGTGCCTTGAAATGAAGTATAAAAAAGATATTGCTTTTACTTTATTATATTCATCAAATTTTGAAATACATACCATATAAAAAGGCAACAAATTGGTTTTTAGTCTACATCTATCTCATTTTCCAATAAGAGGCTATTTTCCTGCATTTATGATCATAAAATGCCTCCTCTCTACCATCGGCTTCACAGAGAATCCCAAATGACATTAGAGATCCTCACTTTTTCTTTACTTGTCCAGAGGGTCACAGACCTGTAAGGTACATTGTGGGGACCATACTACTTTGTCTCTACAGCACTCCATTTACAAATTTTAAATAAACACCCTGAATTTTCAGCTGGGCTACACAAAGGTAACATACACTAGGAGGTCTGAGCAAGTCATCTTGCTTTCAACTTGCAGTCTGAGTAATGTTTTAGCTGCATCACGTTTTGCCCATGTATTCCAAGAACAATCTAAGAAGGATGCTTCCCCTTTTGGTTAAAGTTGCAGTAGGAGGTTAATACATTGTCTTTCACTGTTTCAAAGTCTTGGGTCTGGAGATCAGAAGCTTTCTGTCTTTACCATTTGCAGGTTTGACTCTAGGAGCTCCACTTTTATGCAGTAAATGTTTTGTAAAATTTGAAATTCTCTTACTTGAACACCACCAAGCATTTCTGGTATAAAGCAGAACACAAACAGAATACTGGGGGAGAGTTAAAAGAAGTCATTTTTATCATCTCACTTTTTATGGCACATATCAAACAGGAGTGACACTGAATGCAGAGGTCTTCTTTTTCCTCTGCAGTGGCTCTTAGACATTCATTTGAAAAGACCTTTCCAGACTTTCAGCAGAGTTTGAAAAAGGTCCGTCAGCCCTGGACAGAACTACAGACAAGAAAAACCTCAGAAACGTCTGAATTTCCAGGAGTCTTCTAAAGCAAAGTTTCAAAGTTCAATTATATGGCTGATGTGGAGGGAGGCTGTATTGTCACTTACGAAAGTTGGAGTGGGAACAGCTTTTTCCTTGCTACCTGTGTTTTCTCTGAGTGCTGAGAGTCTTGTCTTCCCCAGGCTGGTGTGCATCACGATGCTGGGCTGAAGGAGGACCAATGTTGCAAGTGCCTGCTAGGTTCTGCTTCTGCAATTCTTGACCCATTCAGATACCAAAAGATGATTTCTTCTTCCTCATTTTAGCCATATGAAAAATGAAGCATCTCATATAAGTTGTTACCCTAACTTCTCAGCACAGTCCATGACAAGAGGCAATTATTTCTGCTGAGTCTCCTTACCTGTCTTGGTGTCTCAGAGCACTTCTCCTTTCCCTGATTCAACTTGCTCTTCCTTCTTGTAGTCAGGACCAACAGTGATAAGGTATCTTGATATGGGTTTCAGCCCATCATCACTGCACTAAGTCAGTGCCCATCTGCACCATAGCACTGAGAGCAGTGTCCCCCTTGGTCTGCCCTTGCATCACCTGCGAGCCTCTGGGAGAAAAGACAGGTGCTTATCTCTGAATCCTGGGGAAGAAACCTGAGGTTTGCTTCAGTATGTCCCAGACCTTGAAACACTTGAACTTTGGATTTCCTGCAAGATTAATCAACACCTGCAGCTGACCCCCCTGATTTAGTCTTTTTTTTCCCCCCTCCTTCTTGATTTTTTCACTTAATTTCAGTAATCCTGATTTTTTACAGAAAAAAAGTCTTTTGTGATGCATGAGCAACTGTATCATCCATTCCTAAGCTTAATAACCCTTAAGCCATAAACTAACCATCTGCACCCCTGCATTCTCTCACTGCTTCTGCTGCTGGATAGATATAACCTATCATGGTCTTTGCCTAACGTTGGGGTTTTTTTTAGCCAGCTTTATGACAGAGTTGCAAATTAACAGTAAATGTGTATGAGACACAAGAATTTCTCTTTTATTCTTCCATTACAGGTTTGAGGTATTCTCCCACCCAAGAAACATATTGGAAGCATAGGTGAGACAGGAATCTGGCAACATGGCACAGTATTAACTGTCACAGAGAAGCTCTTTCTTTTTTTGCTTTCTGCTATGTTCAGGAAACAACAAAGCCACAATATACTATCTGGTAGGAAAGATTGCTTTCCCAACTAGACTTCCACTAAGTCTTCCAGCAAAAAAAGCTACAGATTTATACCAGCACCTCACCCAGAAACTGAACTTCTCCTGCTTGGAGGTCCCCAGACAGTATAATAATATTTCAGCCAGAAGAAAGACACTCCTGTCTCATTCTCTGGTGATAAAAATAACTGGCCACAGGATCACAGATTACAATGGTGAGTTTGCCCTTAATGTTTGCATATTAGCACCATAAAAGATACCTGGATAAAGTGTTTGTAGGTTTATTTGCAGCATTAATACCAATGTCTGACAGCATCATCTGTACTGTTTATATGACTATAAAATAACTTTATGGTGATACAATTAGTAAAGCTGAGCTTAGATAGCATAAATGGGAGTACTGATGGTACCACTATAAACTTAACTTTATAGTGACATAAATGAGCACTATTTATGTCATCATGTTTTATGTCATCAGGTAATCTCAGGCCTAAGAGTATAACACAAAGGTCTTGCACACTTTAATTTCACATCTAAAATACAATGAAAAAGAACATCCTAATTCATTCTTATGATGCTCAGCCCTGCACTAATTTTCATTCACCTTAAGCTGCAGGGGAGTTTTGTCTTCTTTGGCTATAAAACAATTGCAAGCACCCCATTTCCAAAATTGTGTTCCTACAGCATTGGTGGGTTGCGAGTGGTCCCAGTGATTCTTCCAGCAGCAAGGCCAATGGATAGGAGCTGACAGCTGGCACAAGCCAGGGCAGACTCTTTGCTTAGACTTCTTTAATCGTCTCCTTTCTTTCCTGTTTCAGTCCATGCCTTTTATCCCAAAGGGGAAGATGATAAATGGAAGACTGATCATCTGCAAAACAAGTTTCAGTTCATTTCACAGTTTTGCCTCATTCACTTCATAGCTGACATATAAATGATTTTGAAAAACTGTTTGCCTGCCATTCCCACAGTAGCACTCCCTAGCAGAAGAGAGGAAAAAAAAGATTTCTGATATTACATTGTGTTCTTTGAAAAATGATTATGTGACTACCAATTAATGGAGTGGGTGTCTGTCCTGAGTGCAGATTTTATGCACATTGGTTAACTATGCAGTATAAATTTCCCCTTCTGGGCTTTTTATAGAAATTGCATTACTACTTGTAATACATCCAGATCCACAGGATTCACGACAGCAGCTCCTTCTCTGTTCCTTCCCCTTTGGTAAAATTAACTTCACAGGAAAACACCTTCTTAGGACTTTCAACTACTTCCCTGCTTCCATGATACCACTACTCTTGGACTCTTAATTTTGGCCCACGTACATAATGCCATTTAAGTCAGCTGAAGGAATTCCAGTTCGTCAGGTAACAATGAATTGGGCCTCATAACAGTGGATCTTCACGTAAGAAAACTTCACTAAGTGAGCAGCATCCTAGCAGCCTAAATATCAGCACAGTCTAATAGCTGAACAATCATAGGACTCCAAGCCTAAGAGCTACTAACAGTGTTTTAGTTTTTTTTTAGCTGCAGTCTGTCAGACATCCATATTTTTGTCTCAAAAATGGTACCACTGTAATGAACTGGTGGCAAAATACACACATGCAACCCCTAAGAAGGCCTGAGGGAGTTTACTTGTCCATCTGTAAGCCTGGAGATGTAAATTATTTTAACATTGGTGCTCTGCATATCCAGCACACTGCACAATGTTTAAGTGCATGCAGTAAGTTCTCCAGTGCCCTCCTTTTTCAGCACTACATAGACAAGGACCTATGGTTGCTGTCAGGAAGATGAGAGCAAATATGGCATCACATGTAAATTACATGGAAGTTTTGCTGTCCTCAGAAATAGGGAAGGATGCTGGCAATTCTACAGTGATACCACAGGGACAATCTGGATTCAGTCATGAATTCCAAGACCTGCTTTCACTTATCTTCTGAAATACTCTGATTCCTCTTGGCATTTCTCAGAGCCATTTAACTCTGGCTTCTAGCCACTTCTGTAGCTATTTTGTACAGGAACATGAACCACCAGTGGAGATGCCTTTATTTTGGAAGCATTGAGACTTTCTGACAAATTGTAGAGAAGAACTCAGAGATGACTGCTAGCATCATGAATTCATTCAAGGGGCATGCCAAAACCTGAAAAGAACTGTCTAAAACTGTGAGGACATTTTGTTCTGCTTATTCATGGTGCACTTTTTATGTACTTTTAGTATTCTGAGAATATCAGTGTTCCCTGTTCTCCACTGTCCCCATCTTTCCCAACACATTGCGTGAACAGAGTTAGGGACCAAAAAAGGGAGTTCTTTATGGTAAAGACAAAGAAAAAAAAAGAGGAGGAAGATGACAGAGGTGATGTACCATCTTCACTGGTCCAGTTTGTAAAAATTCTCTTCTGCTGTTCATTAAAACAAACTTTAATATGTAGCACTGTATGTTCATCTCTGAACAGAGCTCCCAACAATCCAGTGTCTTTTCCAGCAGCTATTTCAGATTTCCATGGGCTGAACGACCAGCCGAGTCCATCATTCTCACACAGATTAATGCAAGCAACCAGTTCTAGCTGCTTTTTCCTTTCACATTTCACATTCTTTGATTTTTCCATTCATGCTTCTTTTTAGGAAATAAAGGACCAGTGTGGTGGGTTGACCTTGGCTGGATGCCTGGTGCCCACCAAGCCACTCTAATCACTCCCCTTCTCAGCAGAATGGGGGAGAAGATCATACGATGAAAAAAACCCACTTATGGGTCAAGATAAAGTCAGTTTAATGAAGCAATAGCAAAAGTCATGCACATGGAAGCAATGGAAAACAAAAAATGTTATTTTCTACTTCCCATCAGCTGGTGATGTTTTGCCACCTCCCGGGAAGCAGGGCTTCTGTACACATAACAGTTGCTCTGGAAGACAAACGTCATAAATAATGAATGCCCCCCCCTTCCTCCTCCTTTCTCTTAGCTGTTATATCTGAGCAGACATCATATGGTGTGGGATATGCCTTTGGTCACTTTGGGTCAGCTGTCCTGGCTGTGTCCCCTCCCAAGATCTTACCCACCCCCAGCCTACTGGTGGGGAGGCTGGAGAGCCAGCCCTGATGCTGTGTGAGAGCTGCTCAGCAGTGGCCAGAGCACTGGTGTGTTATCACCACCTTTCCAGCTACCAACACCAGCACAGTGCTGGGAGGGCTGCTGTGGGGCTCAGCAAGCCCAGTACAACCAGGAAGGTCATATAAGGCTGCCTGACATTACCTCATATCTGTCCTGCACAGAACTCAGAAAAGCTGGGGCAAATTCTTTCTGCATCTCATCACTAGGAAAATTCATAAAGCCTGAAGAAAAGGTAACTTTTTGAGACCTATTATCTTCAAGGAACCATAGTTTAGCTTAAGGAGAAACTGCATAGCTACAATGAAAGACTGAGGTAATCCCAGTTTAAGTAGAATAAACTAAATCAAAGATCCTACCTAAATTAGACGTTGGAGACACTCATCATGTTGTGTAAACAAAATTTGAAAAACCTTTTCTATGCCTGTGAGGTTTCTTGGGGGTTTTTTGGGTTTGTTTGTTTTTTTTTTTTTTTTCTTTCCAGAAAGCAGCTTCATCTTGCAACATCTAAGCACGGTCAGTGGCATCTTTTCATGCATATACTATGCACTCCATGACACAAGGAAACTAACTCCAGTTGTTAATGTTCCCTGTCAATACATAAATCTGAAAACTCCACTGGTAGGAGTACTTTGGTCACTTATTATTCAATGTTTTCATGGTGGCCTGTAATTTTATTCTTTTTTTTATGAGAGCTATTAAAAGCTTTTAAACACTTTCTGGCTTCCTGGAGGGTAATGAATTAACTGCGCTTCCAAACTAATCAACGATAATAGTCTTTCTAGAGCACTTAGGCAGACCATACAGGGGTAACTAGGGAAATCCAGATGGTTACTGCCACACTAAAATGCATTTAACTGATAATGGCTACCCAGGTTTTCAAAGCTTCTTAGTATATTCTCATTATATTCATATACTTGTGTTACTGAAATAATAGTAAGAATTAATTGCTTCTAATTGAGTTTGGTGGTGTTAAATCAAATTAGTGTCCACAGCATAATATAAACAAATGTCAACAATATTGACTCCATTACAGCAACTGAATAAACTCTAAATATAAGTGCTCAAAATCACATTTTTTAGAGATCACTACTAAATTAAATTTTGACCATTAAATGAGAATGAGATTTTTATAAGAACATCCTTTAGGAGTCCTGTCATCTCCCATGCATAACATGAGCTGAACCAAACCAAACCCAAATTCTGAAGATTCAAGGAAAGGTGAAAGAGCCAGTTTTCATAATTCATGCTGCAGGACATGTCTGATAACATCCATTACCCCAAGATTTCATCCTTTTCCCCTCCTTATGGTAAAGCTTTCAAAAATATGTTAAACACATGAGAAAGGGGCGCAATGACATCTGTAAAACAGTAAAGTCTTGATATTTCAGTTCTTTGCAAGCCTCATTTTCACTGCTTCTGAGAAGTAGGTCCTCTAATATGGAAACACTCTGGCTAGAATGACCAGAAGAGCTCCATTGACCCCAAGGGATCCCTTGACAATTCTTTGGATTTCTCATTCTGAAGCTCTTAGGAGATGGAATGAGTAACTGTCACATGTAATAGCAACAACAATCACTTTTCTTACTTAGAGTGATACTGACTTTGTATCTAAAAAGATTTTAACCCGAAAAGAATTTTACTAGTAAAACACAAGGGGACTCTGACTTTCTACAATATTTTCAACTTGATGTGTGCATTACTTTCCATAGCTTTGTCATTTCTACTGAATTGACAAGAATGAGCCTCCTCCCTAACATGCAATGGTACAGCGGTGGTTAGTTTTTAATATAGTTCTTCAGTAGCACATCCCATAATAAGCTACTCAGACAGGATAAAAGTGACATACACACTTGTCTTTCAGGTGATAAAACAGGGAAAGCAGGCTCAAAATTGTATAGATAAGTATTAAAAAGGATTATTTATTTATTTGTTTAAAAACGAGGAGTAAAATTTATTTTTCTAAACTTCTATCCTGAGCTGAAGCAATCATCTAGAGAATTGGTGGTAAACAGCTTATCAAGATTGGTTCCATTACCTATGGGGACACGTCAAATATTTACCCTTATCCCAGGGAAATTCCACTAAATCTGCCAAATGTTATTTCTGTCCTGAGGAAATCCTCCAGGCATTCTGTGGAACTTAATATTGAAAAAACAAACTCACTCTTAGCAAAAATACCTTTGTTGGTACTGAGCAAATGGAACCGAATAATATTAAGGGCTTACTCTAACTAAACACAAGACACTCCAAACAACAGAAGATAGCACCCACAAAGCATTAATAGTGCAGATGGGTAAAAATCCTAGACCTTGGGTTTAATTCTGAATTTCCTGTCAATGAATTCATATTAAAAATAGACTGGCTGAGCTGTCCAGCTGTCACCTGAACCATCCTTTTGCCTAAGGCTATCTCAGTCATTATTGAAGGACATTTTTCTAACACTATTTTTAAACCTGTTCAATTATAGGAATCAGAAAGCATCACAGGCAACCCATTTCAGAGCTGAAAGTATTTTCCTAATGCTTACCATATTTTCTTATACTCTGATTTGAGCCTGCCACCCTTTGTCCTCCACAGGATGAGCATAGAAAAAAAATGAATTTTGTTTGGTTTTCTAAGCTTTCTTTTAAGCCTGAAGGCCAGTATTCTCCTCCAATTTTCTCTCCAATCTAGATGAGACAACTCCAATATCTCCAGCCTCCCCTCTTGGGTCATATTTTCTAGATCACTGTACATTCACATTCCTGTTCTCACACAACCTTTCCAAATCTTTCTTTTAAGTGTGATGACCATAAGCATAAAAAGACCTAGCACTAACTCCTCAACAACACTATAGCTAATTACTCCATGTTGCTGGCATCATTCTTCCATTTGTACATCCCAAGGCAGAATTTACAATTTCTCTCATATCATCCAAAACCGAGACACTGTTGACTGTGTTCAAGGCCAGGCTGGATGCGGCTTTGAGCAACTTGATTTAGTGGTAGGTGCCCCTGCCCATGGCAGGGGGATTGGAACTAGATGATCTTTAAGGACCCTTTCAAGCCAAACCATTCTATGATTCTATGACTTATGTTCAACTTTTAACTCACTCTAGTCCCATATCATTCCCTGAAGTACTGTTCTCCACCTCCTGTATTTCATTGTTGTTTATTCTTCCAGAGGAAGTTACATGTACAGAACACAGGCAAGTAAAAGCTAATATTGTCTTATCCAACAGGGAAACATAATGAAGATTGGTTCTCTAATATCAAACTACATAAACATATCCTTCTAATTTCAATGTCAGTGAAGACTGCATCAACTTCCATAACTGAATATGATTGAATGAGGTATGTAATGAACAATGACAAAAGCAATGATTTTATAGATGTATCTTGTCAATGTTTCAGCTATTTGAGTGAGTGTTTTAAAGAGACAGATAGGAAGAAATACATTGAGTAAGCACGCAAACCAGATTGTCAAATACATGGCACTTCCATCCCTTTCATCCTTGGTAGGAAAGCCTGAAGAAGGGAAACATGGGACACAAAGAAGCTTGAATTTCCAAACTTACAGACCACTTCGTCTTTGTGACTGATGCTTTGTGTTTCAAGTTGCCACAAACTGTCTGCCACAGCAAAGTCAATCATTATTCCTTAAAAGAAAGAAAGAAAGAAAGAAATGAATGATCAAAGAAACAAAATGGCTGTACCTCACTGCTTAAAAGATTATATGCCTATTTCATTTTCTTTAGTTTCATGTTAGATCTTCTCCTTTTTGGTTTGTTAATTTTGCTCCAGACTCAGAGATACTGACTTTCTAGAGTAATTTTTTTTTTTTTTTTTTTTTAAGTCAAGGCTACATTAGAACCTGAAATGAAATTAGGTGCAATTGTTGTGAATTCTCCTAGGTCTGAAAAACCTCCTAGAAATCCAATAGTTTGGCAGTGCAGTGACCATGAAAAGACATTTACCCTTGATTTCCCTGCAGTGAGTTAAGGTGTTTCTCTATGCGTACAAAATATTGACATCTTGAAATATTTATGTGTTAAGTAGACAAAGATGTTTCACATTTTGCTGTTGGATATGTCCTAAAGAATATCTTTAAATATTAATGTTTCCAAAGGTAGCCCTTAGTCTGTTTGTGGTGACAAAACATTTCAGCTTGTTATAACTTTGCTATAATTACACACTTCCATTTTAATTTCCCCCCTAGATATTTGTGCCTACAGATAATGGCATTTTGCTGGGGGAAGGGTACAACTTATTTGTTATTTCACCTGCTTCTTTTATGAACAGGAAGAATTCAAAGCTACTTAGCACATTTTAAACAATTTGTTCTTCTGTTTGTAGTTATACATTTGTACACGCTTAATAGCCGGGGAACAAATGATCAGACAAAAATGAACATGAGTGTAACACTTCAGACTGATATTGTCAGATAACACACTGTGCATAACACTAATCATGGAGAAAGGAAATATTCACTTCTCATCCCATTCACCCAATGTGTCCCTGGATCAAATTTCCAAAATATCTTTGGTTAACTTAGAAGCATAAGTTATTTTTCCAAAAAATTAGATTGACATTTATATATTCATGTTCCTCTCATAAACAATGTAACTTCACATTCTGGAACTTCAGGAACTGCAAATAATTGCACAATCCGTTTACACAACTGCCTTCATTTTGAAAACTGAACTTGGATTACTGGAATTAGAGGTAAGTTCAGAACCTTTGTTAAACCCCACTTCAGGCATATAAGTTGTTTTAAGACATTCAAGACTCATTGCTCTACTCTCCTTAAAGAACACACTGTATTAAATATATTGAGTATACTATAAATATATTTGGTACAGTATTTTAGTACATAGTATAATGAATATGGCCTTTTAGCAAATAGGGCATAGCCAGAAGCAGTTGTCAGGACTTTCACTTTTCGTGAATAGCCAGTCAAACCAGAACTTTTGCAGACACTGTTAGGGTGAATGTCTGACTGCACAGAGAGCTGCGTTATTTTTGCCGTTTCGTTGTGTTGCCCATCTCTGCAAACAGCACACAGGAATAGAGGGCACGACATGCTGACTGGGCCCAGCCCACTGCTCCCTCCCTGGGGCCTGGGTCTGGGATCTTACTAGAAACATCCCTTGTCTGGTGCAGCCTGTGATATATCCCCAGTTGCGGGGAACGATGGGGCATGTAATTGGAAGATGACACAGATCAATACCTAGCTGCAGGCCTGGTGTCAACGGCTGAATTTTGTTTATTTTGATCACAGGTCAGTTGGCACAGCACCAGGCCTGTTGGCAATAATAGATGGGGTTCACCTGTCTCAAAGGGGGAAAAGAGTCCTAGGCCAGGATTTAGCAGGGCTCATTGAGAGAGCTTTAAAGTAGATCTGAAGGGGGAAGGGAATAAACCCAAGGTCACTAGAGATGAGCCTGGGGCAGCATGCCAGGGTTGGAGGTGAGACTGATAGCACAGCTGAAGTGCATCTGTGCCAATGCCCAAAACACGGGCAGCAAACAAGAGGAGCTGGAAGCCATCATGCAACAAGACAATGATAACATAATAGCCACCATGGAAACATGGTGGGACAACTTGCATGACTGGAGTGCTGCAGTGAATGGCTACAAACTCTTCAAAGGGATAGGCAAAGAAGGAGAGGTAACAAAGTAGCTCTGTGTGTCAGGGAGTGTTTTGACTGCCTACAGCTGAAAGACCACGACACTAGAGTTGAGTGTTTATGGTTAAAAATCCAGGGGAGGGCCAACAAGGCAGATATCCTGCTGGGACTCTGTTACAGACCACCCAGCCAGGATGAAGAGGCAGGGGAAACATTCCACAAGCAGCTGGGAGAAGTCTCAACATTGCTAGCCCTTGTTCTCGTGGGGGACTTCAACCTACAGGACCTCTCTGGAAATACTACGCAATAGAGAAGAAACAGTCCAGGAGGTTCCTGGAGTGTGTGGGAGAAGACACAGCTGGTCAGTGAGCCTACCAGGGGAGAAGCCCTACTGCACCTGCTGTTTACAGACAGGGAAGGACTGGTGGGTGATGTGGTGGTCAAAGGATGTCTTTGGCACAGTGATCATGAGATGACAGAGTTTCCAAATCTCAGAGAAGGAATGAGGGGGGTCAGCGGAACCAGTACCTTGGGGTTCCAGAGGGCAGACTTTGGCCTTCATAGGAGCATGGTCAACAGAGCCCCCTTGGGAGGCAATTCTGAAAGGCAGGGAGAGGGGTCCAGGAAGGCTGGACATTCTTCAAGAAGGAAATCTTAAAAGCACAGGAGCAGTCCATCCCCATGGGCTGAAAGATGAGCCAGTGGGGGAGAAGACCATCCTGTCTGAACAGAGAGCTTTGGCTGCAACTCAGAGGAAAAAAGGGGAGTTTGGCTTCTTTGGCAGAAGGGGCAGGCAGCTCTGGAGGACTATAAGGATGTCATGAGGTTACGCAGGGAAAAGATTAGAGAGGTGAAAGCACAGCTAGAACTCAAGTTTGCTACTGCTGTAAAAGATAATATAAAATATTTCTACAAATACATTAGAAAAAAAAAGAGAACTAAGGATAGTCTGTAGTCTTTTGGATGCAGCAGGGACATTGCCACAATGGAAAAGGCTGAGGTATTTAATGCCTTCTTTGCAACATTGGACTTGATTATCTCAGAGGTCTCTTCCAGCCTAAAAGATTCTATGACTCTATATAAATCAAGCTTTTCTCATCTTCTCTCATTTTTCCTTTGATTTGTAAGTTATTGCAAGGCTGGACTAAAGTGACTGACCACTTGCTCCTTGTTGCAAGTGAAAGAAATAATTTCCTTTCATGTAAGTCCGCATCAGTAGAACTAACATACCTTCTTTCAGTCCCAAAGTACCATGAAAGATGGCTCCTTCAGCACTGACATCTGCCTCTTATCAGGCTTTACAGACAGTTGCTGCACCTGAAGTGCAGTTATCAATGATATACAACAGGAGATATGCTGTTCAAAAGAGGTGGCCTGTCAGGCTTGCTGTAGTGAGTTAAAACAACTACATTAAATGTCTTACATGCTAAAATGCACTCATACATTTTATC
Organism: Falco naumanni; assembly: GCF_017639655.2. Classification (NCBI taxonomy): domain Eukaryota; kingdom Metazoa; phylum Chordata; class Aves; order Falconiformes; family Falconidae; genus Falco; species Falco naumanni. The sequence goes on from NC_054054.1 coordinate 63,452,005, forward strand.
CTTAAGAGAATGTGGTTGTAGTTCAAGGTGTAACCATTTTGAAACCCTGAATATGACATGATTTAACCCTGTGAACCATCTGGCCAACAGCTACCATAAGAAAATGAACCCAGCAATGACTTAATTGATCTAGACATACTTCACAGGCATCATCAATAGCATTTGATAATCATGAGTTGGGAATGCTGTGCTTGAAGTTTGTACTATCTATAAATCCTACAAAGGTGTTAGGTGGGACACAAAGTTTTAGAAGAATAGAACTTCTTTATAATTTTGGCAACAAACTTCTTTCATGTCCCTGAAAGCCCTCAGATTTTAAAAATCTCCACCTGGATGTGAAAAAAAAAAAAAAAAAAAAAAAAAAAATCACACAGCCCAGAAATACCTTGAGATCAGACCTGAGGTCAAAGCAAAGTAGCACAAGGCAAAAATCTCTAGTTTGTGTTTATAAAGATGACCCATCTCCACAAGTGGGCAAGATACCTTATTACAAAAAAAAAAAAAAAAAAAAAAAAAAAAAAAAAAAAGAAAAGAAAAAGATGGCTCATGTGAACCTCACGAAGGTCAACAAAACCAAGTACAAGGTCCTGCACTTGAGTTGGGGCAATCAGCAATAATCAGTACAAGCTGGGGGATGAATGGATTGAGTGCAGCCCTGTGAGAAGAAATTGGGAATACCTGGTGGATGAAAACCTAGATGTGAGCCAACAATGTGCACTTACAACCCAGAAAGCAAATCTTACCCTGGGCTACATCAAAAGAAGTATGGCCGGCAGGTGGAAGGAGGTGATTCTCCCCCTTCATTCTACTTTTGTGAGACTACACCTGGAGTGCTGCATCCAGTTCTGGAGTTCCCAGTGCAAGACATGGCCCTGTCAGAGCAGGTCCAGTGGAAGGCTGCAAAAACAATCCCTAGGCTGGAACACCTCTCCCATCAACAAAGACTGAGAGAGTTAGGGATGTTCAACCTGGAGAAGAGAAGCCTCTGGTGAGACATTATGGCCATTTAATACTTAAAGGAGGCTTATAAGTAAAGACAGAATCTTTTTGCTAATGCCTGTAATGACAGGACAGAGGGCAATGCTTTTAAATTGAAAGAGAGTAGGTTTAGATTGGTAACAAGGCAGGAAATCTTTTTGAGGAGGGTGGTGAAACACTGGAACAGGTTGCCCAGAGAAGTTGTGGATGCTCCATCATTGGAAGTGTTCGAAGTCAGGCTGAAGGAAGCTTTGAGCAACCTGATCTAGTTAAAGATGTCCCCAACCACAGCAGGAGGGATGACCTTTCCAACACAAACCATTCTATGGTTCCATGATTCTATGAGTCCACTTGCTCAAATGAAAACTTCATTCTTCTGATTTAGTCATTTCTGGGACCTGCCCCCCAAAAGTCCAGATCTTTATTACAGACTTCTGGTATCTATTAATATATAGATGTCATGAAATGAGCATTCCCTGAAATCTCTCATGTAAGTAATCAAAGAAAATAATGAACACTAGGCACCAAGCCCTTATAAAACAGCAGATCCCCATTGAATCTAATGTTCAAATTCCCTCAGTATTTCAGCTGAAAGATTGAGTCATTTGAATTTCCAACAAAAAAAACTTCTTGACAGTGACCAAAAAATTTTTGACAGCATAGGCTCCAACTCTTTAATGTAACATCCTTGTAAAAATATTACGTCTGAATGCCAGCTACAATTCCATCTCAGCCACATCCCTCTGAGTTTCACAAACGGAAAGTGAAAATCAGTACTGTACTTCAACTGAAACACCGCTTTTATGGTGTACACCTGAAAATGTCTAAGTCCCTTCGCTGAACACTTTCTAGCCAAGAAATGTTGTTGTTGCTGTAGCTGAATTCTGTTTTTTAAAGCCTTCTTGATTTTTCCCCTCTTGAATTCTGCCCCAAATTGGGGTCAACACTGATGTCCTGTACCATCTATGTCAAATATCTTACCTAAAGAACAAGGAATCTGATTTTCAAGATAAAATATAAGCCTTTCAAAATTAAGAAAAAAACACCACCATTTTGTAAATGCCTGAACAAGTTAAAAATACCCTGATGAAAGAAACGAGCATTCCTCTTTAAACTAATTCAGAACCCCTTGAAATACAGGGCATAATAGAAAGAGTTTTGACTCCTTCAGGTCAAAGCCACATGGTTGGTTTTTAATTAGGCAGCCATTTAATAAATGATGGAAATGGAATGACAGATTTCTCAGACAATGATTCATAATAGATTTTTACCTAAAGTGAAAATGTTATTAAGTTAATCACCCTTCACTTACAGTGCAGGTGCATGTCAAAATTAAATGCTGTTCTTAGAAAGGAAGAGAGTCTAAACTTACAGCAAGAATATTAATCAGTACTTCAGTCTATAATGATGGAATAATGTTTATAGTATTTGGAAAAAAAGAACCTGTAATATAACAAAAAAAAAAAAAAAAAAAAAAAAGAAAAAAAAGAAAAAAAAAGTCAAGGAAAACTTGGATCTTACATTTGTTTCTATAAAATATAAAGATTTGTGTAAGTCTTGAAAGCTATTACAAGCTTAGACTAGAACAGCCCATATGTTTTCAGTTTCTTCTCTGCTAAACTTCTGAACTTGAGGCTTTTTGGTAAATTGTGGCTTCCCTCAACCAAATCACAAAGGATAGAGAAGAGAGAACAGACATACAGATGGTGTCAGTCAAATGACTGGGAAAAGGACCTACCAATCATCACCATGAGTTTAAAACAAGACTTCAAGGTGAGGACAGCCCCCAGGGAAAATTCTCAACTCCAGCCATTGGATCATTTGCACACAACTTGGTCTTATCTTCACTAGACAAAAAGAATCTATGTAGGATGTGGTACGTGATTCCAAGGACTAGTGGCCATAGGCAACACTGAAGCTTTACAGCATTTGATTTCTAGGGGAGAACGTCTCCCTGTTATGCACCTAATCCCATTGTTCCTAGCCCCTAAAATCAATTTTTATTCCAGAAAGACTACTTTACCCAGAAAGGATGGTCATAGTTGTAGACAGCCTAGAGATTATGCAAATGTAACACTGGGTCCATCCAGCCCCACTGATAACCAACAGGAATAACAAACACAGTAAACTATGGAACAACACTTCCCTTCTCTAGTTGAAACAACTTGGCTAATGATGCACCATTTTCTCTCTTTTGAACAATTCTGTAAGATAATTTTTTGGATTTTTTTATTCACTTGTTTTTAACAAAAGGCCAAAGTGAAAAAAAGCAATTACACTTTGCTGTATTTTCTCTAAATGTACAAAATAGCTGTTTCCCTAGCACAGCAAGCTTCCCATGGGCTTACCAGTGCAAAGCAACAACTGGCCTTATTTTTATAGAAGGATGATAACGGTGAGGTGACCCACCTGTTGCCCCAAATCACCAATCTGGTGTGCCAGAGCCAATCCACACACAGAGTCAAGATGCTGTTCATTGCATGTCTGTGCAGAGATGGGTGGTAAATACACAAAGCTGGCACTCCTCTCAGCACATCGTAAAACTTTTTATACACTTCGAACAGTTGTTTCCAATTACATTTAGTCACATTTAATTCTCATTGGTTCTTAACAAGCCTTGTCTCCGTTTAAAGGTTCAGTGTTCTTTTATTCACTGTGTATGTTCTCTGGAGAGGGGGCTTTGTTAGGAGGGGGTTCTTTTTGCTCCGGGATGGATCTTTTAGTACCCTAATTAGGATAGTTCACACACAGTTCCAGTAATTTTCTGTTTAGTCTCCTTAGCCATTTGATTCTCCTTGAGTTTCCCAGCTTGACATATTTATGGTGTCTCTTCTTTCCCTCAAGGCCAGGCTTTGTTAAGTGTTTGTAAGGATTTAACTGTCATCTTGTTTTTCACTACAGATGTTTACTTTCTCCCCTCTCTCTTTTTCTTTCTAAAATGAAATAACTCTTATATCACACCTTCTATTCCTGATGCTCTCACTGCTTCTTTCTGAACTTTGAGGAAAAAACACTTCATCTGCTATTAAAGTCCCATCTACAAAATTGGCCTCAGATTTTCAAACTCTATAGTTAGGACCTCAAAAAAGAGTGGTGTTACAAAATCTTTATTTCCTCATATCAGTTACATCATATTTTGTTATCACATGATAGCAAAGCTAATAGCATACTTTATACAGTAACTTTCAGTTACTGTAAGGGGATGCTCACTTTTCCTACTTTGGAGTGTGTGGTGGAACAGATGGACAGATCCAATACAAACTAAAATGAAAATAAACTGCAAACAACCAAAGGAAATGAAACAACAAAAAAATCAAAGAAGAAACCACCACTACAAAAAAAAAAAAAAAAAAAAAAAAAACAACAAAAAAACAAACAACAACAACAACAAAAAAGATAATTACAAGGTATGTAGCAAAGAGAAAAAAACTATATAATCCAAACCCTCCTTGGAAATGCAAGGATGATGGTCTTCTCACACCCATACAGGCAGCTGGTAGCACTCAGAGTGATTTTCTCATTCAGTGGGAAAAGGAGATTATTCACAAGAGTTGACTAAGATCACCTGCTAATCATTCCTAAAGATGTTCTTTTGTGTTTAGAATGAAAGACTGTTGAGGCATGATAAGCGCTGGATGCTTGATTAATTGGAAATTGTGGTGAAAATCGTTTAGATTAGGCTGAAATTCAAAACAGAAGCTAAAACTTCAGATGGAAAAAAACCCTATTCCTTCGCCTCTTTCATCAGAACCACTTCCTCTTCCCTCCCCACCTTTCTCCCACATATGGTGGGATTTAACCCCTGCATCTTCTTGGCGTTTAAGTGGCATTTTAACTGAATGCCTGTCTGTAAAATAGTGTGGTAATAGACAGCAGTCACTTCTACCCGTAGCCTGTGATTTTCAGCCTGCTCTGAAGGATGATTTAATTGAACAATTTCTCTGTTATGCTCTAATCTAGATGACAATAACGTTGGGATAGGGGCCAGGTGCATGTGTTTGCTTTGTTAGTTGGTTGGTTGCGTGGGTTTTTTGTCCCACTGTAGTTACAACATCGAAGACCTCCCTGCTGAAGCTCACATCCATCCCTCCTAAATGCACCAATATAAAAGGACTCAGTTCTGCTTTCCACAGGATATTCAGCAACATCAGAGAAATCAGTGACTTTCTGCCAGAGCTTCTTTTGTCATGAGAAAACAAAAAGAAAATCAGGATTTCAAGGGATCTATACTTCAACTGGAAGTGCATAAATCACACTACATCCTTTGCCCATGTGGATGCAAAGGAGTGATTCAGCAAAACATTAACCTGCAGAATTAACTGTTAGAATAGGGTGGAGTTTTAAACTCATATTTAAACTTATCCTTATCTGGACATTTCTTAAATTCTATAGCAAAAGAGTAATCTGATCAAAGCAGAGATTAAAGTGAGTCACATTTTAAAATCTATGTGATTTTGGGGTTCTGTAAGCTTGATAAAGATGTGAAAGGTAACTGGTTGAACAAACATAGTAGTACGTTAACTGTAGATCCCTAAAATTAATTTAAACTTTTGCATTCACACCAATAACATCCTAAGTAGAGAGATTTGGAAAATTGTTCCCTCCTCAATTGCTATCTGGAATGTTTGATTGTTTTTATGAAGCTTTTCCATGTCTTGCTCCCCCTCCCCCGCAGTGGAGGAAGAAGGGTAGAAGATCTTGCATTTAAACAAAGAAAAGTTTTGTTGGGGGGGCGGGGAGTGGGAATCGGATCTTCTCTTGTAAACCTAAATCTTCGCCCAGAAGCAAATGTAAGGTTTTTTCTGTCATCTTATTGGGAGGATGTGGAGAAGAATGCACCATAGAGATAACTCATGTGAGATCTTTCTCACAAAGAGCCTGTGGTATCCTGTCTTACTTCTAATTCACTGGTCACACTTAAGTTCACAGCAAAAGAAGGAGAAAGCTGGTTCTAAAAGACAAAACAAAGACCCTTAATGCTCCAGGTAAAATTCATAATGTTTCTAGATAATTGCTTTCCTATTTAATGCCAGAGAAAGAAGTGAAAAAGGACTTTCTGAGATGATGGGCACTTTGTAATCTGGTAGAACAGGGATTATTAAGAGAATCAAATGTACAGAACTATATAACAGTTAGGAAGGAACAATGTCTAGTCTAGGAGATGACAATGTATCTGCAGTACCTAAACAGAAGTACCCATATGTGGGTTAACCAGCTACTGGTTAACCAGCAATAAACAGGGTCCTAATAAAATAGACTGACCTTACAAAGAATACAAAAAGTGTATCTCTCCCTTGCAAATCTGTGAATTGCAAGGGAATACTTTGGTACCATCAGTCTCAGCTGTTAGTCTGCAATGGAATGGAGAGGTGATATGGAGAAATAGTGTGAAATGGGGACAATGGACATCGATTGTGATTGTCTATGTCTGCTCAAGGAATGTGGGTATGGTGACTAGTCATGGGTGCGGTGTCTGGTCACATAGGCACACAGCTCTGAGGAGACAACTACAGTTTTGAGGAGACGCTGCCTGCCCCTCTTTCTCTAACAAAGGGGAGACGGGGAGACGCCTGCCCTTCTTCCTCTAACAAAGGGGCTATTTAAAAGAGAATGAGAAAAAGATGAGAGATATTCCAATGCTATCTAGAGGGAGGGAGTGCTAAGTCTCCTTGCTGGATAAGATGGGATGGTCACAAGAACATGAATCTCCACTCCTTGCTGGAGAAGATCGGATGGTCACGGATGGTCACAAGAACATGAATCACCTACAAACCTGCAAGACCACCACATTCCAGGAAACGGGACTGATGAGCTAATTAACATACGAAGCGGGGTTTAGGTAACGAATATGTATAGGCGTTAATTGAATATTCATTTGTTTCATTGTATAAATGTGAGATGGTTCGTCACTTCGGGCATGCACGCTTGTGGAGGAGCGATCCCCCATGCATCTGCGCGCAATAAACATACCTACTTTATAACTTTCGAGTTATAGAGTCTAATTCCGCACGTTAGAGGAATGTTCATATTTGCCCAATTTTCATGACTGTACCAGTGTGTCAGACAACAGATAGGTGTATAGCTTTATGGAGAGAATAGCTAATTGTGGCTGGGATCATGCGTGCAGCCATGAGGGTGACAAATCTCATGATTCATGAAATATTTTAAAGGTTTAGCTTCAAAGTTTGCAAGAAAAGACTAAACAAAACCATATTCTTTGGATTTAAAGTTTGTTTAAATACTTTTACATAAGAAGTTTAATTATTATATGTTTAGTAGTTTTACATAAGTTGCAATTATCATGCCTGAAGGAGAGATTTATAAATAAGGCATTTAAGAAGCATTATGGTGAAACATCATATCCAGACAAGACAGAAAGAAAGAATTATTTGCAAAAGCATCAGTAAGAGGTTTTGCCAGCCTGCTCAGTAGTTCACGTATTTATTCTTTGTTATGCCTTAAAATAATCAACACAATTTACTCTCATTCAGACACAACATTTTTTGCACATGGCTCAATGTCCTTTTATTCATTAATATACATTTCCTTTATAATTTCTGCTATCATTTGCAGAGTGTAAACAGTTTCTAATGGTTTCTTTCTGCTCTACACTTGAACAATGGCTTTAGTAATCAAGTAGAAAATTAATGAGAAGGAAAAGCTTATTTATAATTACACTCAGACCAAATTGTTATTTAAAGTATGAACATTGTGTGAACTATTATTCTACAAATCTCCTCTAATTCCTCACAGATGTTAATTAGAGTTTGTCATACCCATACCCCAGAATTACTTGCTCTCCCAAACTAATTCTAAAATTAGCTTCTCCTTTGTAACCTACTTGTCACCCAGAAAATACTCTCTTATGGTTTTTATCCCTTTAAGATCAATGGTTCCATTCACATGCTTAAAAGTATGCATGTGCTTAAGTATAACAAAGGTACCTTTGACTCCACCAGTACTTACTGATTTTGGCAGGGCTTTAATGGAGTACAACATCCACTGTCAAGGATGTCAGGCAAGAGAGAGGTGAAAACCAGGAAACATGGCTACTACGCAAGTAACCGCAAGCAGATAACATGGAGCCGACTGAGATGTGCATGCCCAGGTAGGGAGTATTAGTGGGAAGACCACTCTAATGGGCAAAGGGTTACTTTCATAGATCAAATCTCTAGTTAAATCATTTATTTAGGTCTGTTCTTTAAAGGAAAAAAGAACCAAGTTGTTGGACTCACTTGTACATACTGTTTCTCCTTCTACCTAGCCTTCTGTATGTTTCTGCTATTTTCTCCCCATTCTTAGGAGTACTCACAGAAGATAAATTCCAGATGTCTGTTTCATTCCTAGATGATCTGAGGGCTGATTTATTCAAACAAAAACCTGATCTGCCATTACTGTGAGATAGTGCCGCTGTGTTACAGAAGGTATCCAATGATCCACACAGTGTCTCCGGCTATGGAACAAAGCCTTTACTTTGAAATGCCTGTAAATTATCAGTCAAGTCAGGGTCTGGACTAATGGCATTCTAAATAGGATGCTATGAAAAGAAGAGCAAGAAAGAGAGAAAAATGCAAAACTGGAAAAGCCAGACCAGACATCAATATCTGTCAGAGCGCAAAGCCCTCTGTAGAGGGAATATTAATAATACTTCAGGCTCATACTGGCCCCTCATCAATGGCACTGCAAAAACATTTTGCCAACACTAATTTGCACAACCCTGCTACAAGGTAGCAATGTATTTTTTTTCAGTAGAGCTCCTCAGGCAAGTCGATGGTAGCAACCAATGCTGTGTTCTAAATGCCTATGGGTCCTTTTAGCGAAAATGACACACAGAAAAAGAGCAGCTCAAGGCCGTATTCAGAAACTATTTTCTTTCAGCTCTAAGAAAATAACTGTGAACTCTCTAACAGCTATTTCTTTCCCAGTTGCAAGGCCACAAGAGTCCAAAATCTCTCAAGCTTATGTAAAAGCAAAAAACTCAAATTACCAGATCACTGCTGAAGTGGTTCCTCACACAATCCCAATGGTGGCCACCTGACTGGCCACTACTGTCCTTTCTGAAATACTGCTCACACTTAGATCACATTTCAAGCTGAGGTATCCAGGTGCAAAGTAGACCTTTACTTGTCTGAAGATCTCCTCAAACTTCATTCTTGGTCATCTGAGGGGGCACCTTCTGGAGGTTAGACTGCTAATCAGGTCTCTTCAAGTAAGTTTGGTGATATCAAAGAAGTAAAGGCACTGAAAGCTAAAACACCAGCGTCAGACCTTAACAAGGATTTCAGATGATGTTCTGAATTTCAGAAATGCTTACCTTACATTCTGATAAGTAACAGTTGTAATGCAGGTATCTCAGTTGCCTTTAGAGTAGCTAGCATGAATGTCAGCAGCATACCCAGAGCAGCACAGAAAAAGAGCATGTAGTTTAACACCAGTTCAAGTTAATTAAGAAAGAATATTTTTTATTATTAATTTTAATTTCTACACTGGTAGAGTGTAGAAGGAACCTTTCTTACTTTGGCCACATTGGTGTGACTACTGGAGAACTCAGAAGCACCATGTAAAAATCCACACCTGAAATGTTGTGTCTTCTTATAACAGAAATAGCACTTACCCTTCATTTGTTTCTACTCTTTGCCCTATCTAATACATTGAGATTGTTCCCCTACCCTTTAAATGCAAGTGGCTTTTCCTTTCATTTTTCATTTAAGTGACAGACTGTGATAAATGCAGTCATGATTCATGTCAAAAATAGAATGTACTGTGATAAGTGTAATTGTTGTACCCTGTGTAAATCTGGGACCTGTATCGCAGTTGTGGTGAGTGGGCGCATGTGGTTCTCCTTTGAGACAATGTGATGGCTTCCCCTTCCCCTGAGGCAATCGCTGCCTGGAAAAGCCCACTGAAGGAGATAAGGAAAGCAAAACCACACCAGAGAAGGCCTACCGAAGGAGACAAAGACCTTGTAATTTGAAAAAGCGCACCAAAGGAGAGCCAGTAGGAGGAGAAGGCGTACCCTAACGGCCCAATGGGGAAAGAGCAGGGCAAACATCTGGCGAGAGGAGATTGGTCAAGATCCGGGGATAAAAGACGCTGCTTCTAGGACTCAGGTGTGCGTGTGGTGGAACTAATTGAGTTCTCCGCGCACCCAACGCTGTTTTTGCTTATTGATTCTCAACCTAAATTGATTGAACCCAAAATAAATTTGTTTTAATTGTTATTGTTTATAACACAGACAATCCCCAGAAATATCTCTCCTAAACAACTTCAGTAATTTTCTCTCTTTTTTTGCTTTGTTAATTGTAGTTTGTACCTGACTAGACCTTCAGGAGTTTCCACTTCCACACCTCAGTCCTTCTTATGCAGGGTGTTGCACAGAGATACGCACCCATGCAGCCACATGGAACATTTTTTGCTCTAGGTCTGCCCACGCCCTGCACCATGGCAGCACAGACCAGCTGGAATACCTCCATGTAGTGACAGTAAAGCATGGCTTTACCTGCAGTAATAAGCCTATCAGAAACAACTTCATATGGGACTTGTACTACACTGTAATAACAGAACCTCTTTGGATATGAAACGGGTTCATGTCCTGACAATTCAGAGTGTGGACTGAGTTAGCATGCCATCATCTGCACCTCGCTGCATAGTCATGCTTTAAGAAAACTGGCACTCTCAACCAGTAGAGATATTGCTTAGCTATTAACAGGTGCACAAGAACAGTTTGATCTTGTGGTTTTCGTGATCACATGTGAGGGAATGTATTTTTCAAACACAGGATTGAAAAGTTTCCCTGAAATGATCAAGTCCCCCCATAAAAAGCATCAGAGATCTAAAGGCAGCAATAAAAACAGTACTTTTCAACCTGGATGGCATGCAATTGATGCTTCTTTGATAATGTGATGCCCAAAAGAACTGAAAACTCATCATTATGCACATAATCTTTTAGTATTCTTGAAAGATCATCCTGGTAATCTGTTGTCTGGATAGGCTTCTGAAAAGCTGTAAAAATTGTATAGAGTATTACTTTTCTTCCATCTGGGAGAATATCAGACAGTGATCTTCCCCGCTCTTTTATTAATGTGTCTCGTCTCTTAGGGATGGTGACAATAATTAAATCTACCTTAAGATGCTGTTTCACTCTCTTATGTGGGTAGCTTTGTGCGTTCAGGTACGCGTTCAATTACTGGAAATTTCAGTCTACTGCACATTGCGTTAGACTCTTTATGCTTATTTTTGCCAAAACAAAAAACAGGCAAAGAGAAGGCTGAAAGCAGCAAAGGAGTCCAGCTCTGGCAGAGCTGCACTACTAGGGAGTGTCTCTGACTCACCTTCCCAGAGGAGATCAGATCCACATGAAAACTAGCTAGGATTGCTTTTTTGGTTTTGAATACATGGGGTGACCAGAACATTCTTCAGGTTCCCATGTGGCTGAGCCAGTGGGTTCCAAACGCACTCCTGCCAGTCCCACTGGAATGGATTGCTTCTCTTTGCACTGACAGATGTACCTCAACATTTACAATTGGGTGATCACTTTGATAACCATATATATACATATAATATTAATGTGTTATATGCATTAATATATGCATGAAATCATGCATTATATGACTATAGAGTTGGAAGCCATACTAGCTAAACTGTGCCAAGATTTTGCAAAAAAATCCAAATGCAAGGACAGATCCAGCTGTTGAAATCAGTGGGAGCTGTTACAGCGATTACAGAGGAAGTGAATTACACCTCCTATGGGAAGCCCAGACTAGCAAAGAAATTTCTCCTATTTTCTTGGTTATTTTCTACTTGCAAGTCTTTTAATTTTAATTACTTTGTCAGAGGAGTAAGAAATGGCAAGAGGTCCTGGTTGAAGGTTGTCATCTGCAAGGAAAGAACATTATCAATAGCAAGAGGAAATCTAGAGCAGATTCCCCTCAAATTGACATGGTATTTGACATGAAAGTGGAAGTAAGTATCACGATGCTGGCCTGGTCCTGCTCTGTCAGTATACAGGCAGTGTGACAAAGGCAAGGCCAGCACAGAAGTCAAGTAGGTTCTCAGCAAACATCCACAGTTTGCTGCCATCATGTTCAGACCAGCATCAGCTCCCTTCTCACAGGCACAGAGCGCAGGAAAACTTCTCCTTCCAGGTCACAGCAATGGTACTGGCAGCTGTCCCTCTGCCTCCCAAGCATGATGGAATTAAAGTGAGCGCTCTCTCAAAGAGAGAGAAAGAAGTACTAACAAAAATTCTATTGACCTCACCAAATGTTCCACTCAGAAGTGTCCCATACAAGTTTCTGTACCAATGCTAAAGAAAAAAAAGTTAAATGTGCTTCCTTCTCCTTATGCCCTTACATCCTTGCTTGCTCTTCTTCCCATACTTATTCATCCCACCCTGAACTTCTTCTGAAGCCCAAGACAGCAGCTGGCTGAACTTTGCAAAAGCAGCTCAACCTGGCTTCGCATTCACATCAAGGCAAGGATGTCACTTTTGTCTCACTCTGTGGTATACAGAAGCCATCTTATCAATCTAAGGGTGTGCTTACAGTATTATTACGGTCTGCACCCTGGGGTTATGGAAGTAATTCAAATTTCAGTCTGCCATGGATAATAGCTCGACCTACATTTGTGTTGGCTATTAATGACAGAGAGTACTAATGCAAGTTTACTTCTATATAAAGGCTGTGCTAGGTCACAATGTTCAAATTTACTTAGAACAAAATGACTGCAGGCCATCTCTTACACTTTGTTACTAAATTTTGCTCATTTTAATTGTCACCACCTTATAAATAAGGAATGAAAATGTCTTTCATAAAACTTATATGCAAAGTTATTGCTTCTTAGGAGCCTAAATTTGCATTTTTATAATTATTTAGCTTGTTTACTAATGTAAGCACCATTTAAAAATCTTAATAATACGGATATTGCCAGAATATTATTGTCAAAATCCAGAATAAGAAAATTCCTTAACACCAACGTAGCATTAAGAAGCAGACATTCCTTTATTACAGCGCTGGATGCACAAGGGATCATTTCACCTAACGTGCATGCTGTATGTTACATTTAGGCAAGGCTAATGCATTACATGTCTTGGAAGAGTCATATATATTCATTTATTTCCCAAGAATAGGTGTTACTATGTTAATTAAGTGTCACACATGCTCCTTACAGCTATTTAAGAAAACTGCTGGGCGTCTCAAACAATAGTTGACCCTCTAGTTACAGCTGACTGAGAACTGAACCCCAGTTGCCTCTCCCTGTATGGACTTGTCTTGACCACAGTTTAAATTCTTTTGGAAAGTCTGGATTCAGATCTGGCTTTGCAAGAAGCACTTTTGGTTTAGTTCCTTCTTGGAATTATTGATTAACCTTCCCTTAACAATATAATGTTGCATAACTACTGTTTGGTGGTAATTATCTGTAATAATTATAGTGAAACAAACAGCCCATAGCAATTATACTGAGGCAAACAGTACATGGTGAGTACATGGTGACAATATGACCACGTATTAAGCGAAAAAACTTTACTCCTCTACCCGTGCACCAAAACAACCTGTTTGGGACCTGGAGAACTGGGACACAATGCATCCTGGTGTGGATGAGCAAAGGGGGAAAGTCTGTATTACTTAGAATGTAATTGGGCTTAATGATATTTAAAGATCTTTTGCAGATCTCATTTCTCTACACAGCGGAGAGAGGGTGTGGGCCACTGTGACACGTTTATAGCTCAGCAGGTTTATTATGTCTTTTCAGGGCTGACCATTGTAAATAGCTGGCTCTGGCCAGCACCCATTGTTCAAATGGCTGGCAGGGCACTGCTAGTAAAATGTGCTCAAGATCTTCTGTAATAAAAGCAGGTAATTTGAGTTATCTACATGACATCTCCGCAGTAGAAAATCTCAGTGACACTTTACAATAGCACTGGTCAAAACACTGAGAATGAATTAGCCACCTTATCAAGCCTAGCATGGAATCCATTCTCTTTCTAATTCACCAAGCTTTAGCATCTATTCTCAGTATAGATTATTTAGGAACGAATCAGGACTTGCATGGATTTGTACATTAGTGTGATCTGTCTGCTAAACACTGGCTTGTAAATGACTTGCAAACTGTTCTCTTTGGCAAGGTGTTCACTCACCAGCTGCAGCCCCACTCACATGAGGTGAAGTCATGCTGTGTTGGTTCTGTCTTTTGACAGCATGACCCAAGTGTTTTACAGAAGGAGTCAGAGAAGCAGTTTGGACTTGGATGACTTTTGGAGGAGAGAGGTAGTAGAGGAAGGAAAAACAACTGAGGCCTGCACAGCACAGTCAAAATATTTTGGGAGTGACTAAACATAGGTGTGCAACACAATTCTGATCATCTTTAAGTATCAAGATGTCTTCACAAGGCTGCAGATGGATATCAGGGAGACTTATAGACTGTGAAGGGGCTGCTGGAGGCCATGTGGGAATCCCCTAGAGTATGTGAATGGGGACAGATGCCCATGTTTATATAGCTGAACAGTTTCTTCTCTGTATTCACAAAAGAGGGCGTAACTTCTGTCTGATAATTACAAATTACAAATGAAACAAATGGCTGAGGTAGGTGAAAAGGCATAGTTTTACAAGCTTCTTCTCTTAATAAAATCTATTTATCTCCATTTCTTCTGTGGTTCCCATTGCCATGATATCCAAACATCAGAATGATAGAATCATATAATGGTTTGGGTTGGAAGGGACCTTAAAGATTGTCTAGTCTACCCACCACCTCTGCTGTGGGCAGGGACATATTTCATTAGATCAGGTTGCTCAAAGCCCCATCCAACCTGACCTTGAACACTTTCAGTGATGAGGCATATACAACTTCTCTCGACAGTCTGTTCCTGTATCTCACCAACTTCATTGTAAAAAATGTTTTCCTTAAATGCAGTCTAAATTCACCCATTTTCAGTTGAAAACCATTGTCCCTTGTCTTGTCACTAGAGGCCCTGGTAAAAATTCTTATGCTGTCTTTTTTATAAACCCCCTTTAATTATTTAACAGTGTGGTGGGCTGATCTTGGCTGGCCACTAGGTGCTCAGCAAGCCTCTCTGTCACTCTCTTTTCTCAGCTGAATTGGACGAGAAAAATATGATGAAAGGCTTGTGGGTTGAGATAAACAGGGAGTTCACTTACCAATTATCATCATGGGCAAAACAGACTTGACTTGGGGAAATGAAATTAATTTACTGACATTCAAACAGAGTAGAATAATGAGAAATAAGAACAAATGTTAAATGACCTTTCCCTTCAACCCTTCCTTCTTTCTGGGCTCGTCTTTACTCTGGACTTTTCTAACCCTTGTCCCCAAGTGGCACAGGAGGATGAGGAATGAAAGTTGTGGTTAGTTCATCATAATTGGTCTCTGCTGTTCCTTCCTCCTCAAGCTCCTGCCCTGCTCCAACATGGGGTCTCACCCATGGGATACAGTCCTTCACTAACTTCTCCAACATGGATCCTTCCACAGGCTGCAGTTCTTCAAGATCTGTTCAAGTATGGGTTCTTTCCATGGGGTACAGTCCTTCAGGAATTGATTGCTCCAGTGTGGGTATCCCACTGGGTCACAGGTCCTGCCAGAAAACATGCATGGACATCTCTCCACGGGCTGCAGTTCCTGCCAGGAGCCTTCTCCAGTGCAGAGTCTCCACGGGGTCATGGTCTCCTTCAGGGCACATCCACCTGCTTGGGTGTGGTATCCTCCATGGGCTGCAGGGGGGATATCTGCTCCACCATGGTCCTCCGTGGGCTGCGGGATGACAACCTACTTATCCATGGTCTTAATCATGCAAGGGTTGCCCTGCTCTGGTGCCTGAGCACCTCCTCCTCCTCCTTCTTCACTGACCTTGGTGTCTGCAGTTTTTTCTCTCACATGTTCTGACACCTCTCTTTAGGCTGTAACTACAGCAGGTTTTACCCTTTCTTAAACATGTTATTACAGAGTTACTAGCAACACTGCTGATACATTTGGCTTTGGCCAAAGGGAGGTCCATCCTGGAGCCAGATGGAACTGGCTCTGTCCAACATGCGGGCAGTTTCTCACAGAAGCCACCCCTGCAGTCCCTCTGTTATCAAAATCTTGTCATGTAATCCCCATACAAATGGCTGCAATAAGGTCTCCCCAGAACCCTTCCTTCTCCAGCCTGAACAACACCAACTCTCTCAGCCAGTGCTGAGGAAAGCTGGGCAAATCTGGCAGGTACATATTCCTGCACAGAGGATTCCAGTGAGGCTGGATGGTCAAAGGCTGGTCTCTGGGGAGAAGAGGTAGAGGAGCAGCTTGAGGCCTCAGGTCATTTCAAGGGCTACTCTGCAGCAGGGAGCATACAGGTGCAGTCTGGGGAATCCTGAGCTTTGTGGAAAGAGGTCAAAATTTCCTTAGATCTCAGACTATGGGTTTTTTTTTAGCAATGTCACCCATAAAAAAGATCAAACTGATCATACAAGTATTCTATGCAGCCTGTGAGAAGGTACAGTTCACATCCTGGCACAGAATAAGGGTTTTTTTGCATGTTTATATATGTCATGTATCTGTATGCACATTTTAACGTATATCATATGCACACAGACATGTAAATAAAACTGCAACCTGCTGTTTCACTCCTGCATCAACTATCTTTGGTAGTCTTTACCTGCAAGTTGAAACCAAAGAATCTAAGAAAAAGGGGGTCTGCAAAGAGTTCAGTGGGGTAGACATGATCTGGGGCCAGTCTGAGCTGGCAAAGTACACTTCCTTGAAAAGATATGAGCATGCAGTTTCCTGCAGGAGAAGAACATGCACCATGGGCTGGACTTGAGCTTGTTTCATTGCTGTCCATTAAGGATCAGCCTCTCTTACCTGAGTTGCAGTGAAAAGTATATGCATAATCTCTTTAGCAAAGCATCAGAAAAAAAGATGAATCATAAATAAAAATTACTTTTTATGGAAATTATACTTGAAGAGAAACTACTGAAAGGAGGAAACATAAGTGTCAAATATGCAGTATGGTGAGTGGCTGACAGTCATTAAATTCCTACCTTGCAAGGCCAGGCAAAGGGTGAGAGACCAAAGCATGACTTGAAGCATTCAGAAACACTAGGAAACGGAGCTGTTGCTGTAATACAAACTGTAAGCCTTCCATTTTTTGGTATATTACAGATAGGTAACAGCACATTTAAGGAGTTTTATCTTACATTACAGATGTAAGCAAAACTCGACTGGATTAATCCTCCAGAATGTGAATGTCAGTATTAACAATCACCTGGTTATGTTAAACAGTTATATAACATGTATTTAAAAATAACTTTTATTAAAATTGACTAAACCAATGTCAGGTTGTCTAAGCAATCCATTTTTTAAATCAAGTTTTCCCATATTTCCATGCAAGTATACAGAGTATTTGGCAAAACACCGTATTTTTCCTAGCATGTTGCATTGTATTCATTGTAAGTGATCTTCTGAATAAAAATCAGCTACACTAAAAAAAAACACAAAAAAACCCCAAAGAAACAGGGTTGTGCCGTGAAGGAGCACACATGGATGAACTCTTTTCCATTGCTGTTCTGAATGCGATCTCCAGAACACGTGGTCCCTAACCTGCTGACTATCAGAAACTGGTAGAAATCACTTCTGCTTGTTGTGGTTAGTTGGTACTGTGATTAGTTTTGGCTGCTTACCACTGCCCAAGACATGTTGGGAAGGTGTGTTTCATGACTGATCATTCTTCTGGTTTTATGTACTTACATTGAGAAAGCCTTGACAGGAGAAGGTCTTGACTTGCATTAAAAAACCCTGATTTTTAATATCCCAGAGTCTTTCTGAATCAGCTCTAGAGTCAATGCTTTTGAAGTGCCTGGCCCTTCTAATTGGATACAGAAGTAGTTTTTTTAAGACATGTTTCAGACATAGAGCTGGCTGAAATGTTGCCATTATACCTGACTTGCTGACCAGTACCACTGGAAACACATTGCAATCTCAGTATGAGCTGCAACACAACACACACACACAAACACAAATCAATATTCAAGTAGTATGTATGCCCCTTTGCAATACAGCTCTGCTGTGCTGTGTGCTCTCCAGCTTGTAGCAGAGAGGAGAGCTCTGAAAGCATGCAGTACTAGACTTGGTGCACCTGAGCCCCAGGCAGTCTCCCCTAAGAACATCTGAGACCTGTCTCTACCTTTCTACACAGGCTACTGGACTAAAAAGAACCACATGATAATAACAAAAAAGAATAAATGGATACATCAGGCAGGCAAAGCCATCAAGAGGACAATATGACCAGCTAGGGATCAATGTGTACCATGTAGCGGAATAGTGGAAAGGTATGTTCATGCTAAACTAGCACCTTCCTCAAGTGTAACACTTATTTTCTCACTTTCTCATCTTCTATTACACTTAAAAATCTTTCCTACCTCTTCAAAAGCACTACCTGATCAAATAACTATGAATAAACACATTTATTAAGAAAATCTCTCTGATAATACAGCCTACAGTACAAAGCTCAGTGGAGACAGCATGTTTGTCATTACTAGTTTTCAGAATAAACAAGAGAAAATGAAGGTAATTTACAAATTCATGGATTTTTTAGCAAAGCTGTAACTACCAGAAAGGCAATAAACTCAGAATAGAGGAGGTCCATGGTTTTTAAGTATGTCAATCCATGTAGATTAAGAAGAAATGAACTAGATTGTGCCTGCAGACTGAAAAAAAAAAAAAGAAAAAAAAAGCCCAAATCCCCATGAATAAGCATTTTGATCCATTTCATCCTCAACATAAAGAAAGCCAATAAAAACTGACTATAACTCAGAATAAAATTGCCTTTTCTTGAAGTCTAGGACACTAACCTTTCAACCTCAACTTCTTTTATTCTTCAAATCTTCCATCTAATGTGTGGCTCAGCTCCTTGGTTGTCAAGTGAGAACAACACTTTTTCCAAGGAATTCATACTTCTTCAGTCCTTAAACATCAGACTGATGATGATCATATGGATAACTAGTCAGGCTGCAATCTTTCTGCTCATAATGCAGAGAAATCCCACAGGAAGAAGCAGGTTCTTGAAAAACACATTTGTATTTAATTTGTATTTTCATATCAAAAAGTCAGTACCAACAACTCATTTCCCCAAGTAACTACAAACGAGCATATAAACGTATAAAGACAGTAAAGCATAGATCCATTTTTGCCATGTTGGCTCACACTGAGTTGTGTCTTATTTTGCAATGAGTCCCACTGATCATATCAGGGCTATTAGCGGAATAAAATACTACCCAGCATGAGTAAGGATGGCAGAATTGCCCAGAGGAATGTCAAAGTTGTTTAAAAGTTACCTCCTCAAACATCTTTGCAATCATTTAGCATATTGTATCATGCTGTTTTATGATCTCCTTTTGGTTAATCCTAGACTTAATAGTCAATTATTGAGTCTTTAAAGTATTGTTTGCAATCAAGCATATTTCTGTGTGTGTTTCAGCAAATCGTACTGAAGCACACTGATGTAATCAGAAAGATCAATTCCTGTGTTATAGGTATTAAAAATACATGTAGCTATATGTAATACACCAATACCTATATAGAGGCATCAAACACTAAACAGTTGCTGACATCTCAAGGAATAAAAAATATTTTATTTAGAGACCTTTTATATAAATTATGATTCTCAGTGGTTTTCTTCTTTGTTCCTTAGTAATAGAAACATTTGCATGAAACAGGATCCCTGTTCCTAGGGACTAATTTTCTGCTTCTCCAGCTGCCTCCTCTTCACTAGCATTTACTAAAATCCTCCTTTGTACCACCCACTTGGTGCTGTGTATTTAACCAGGAGGATAATCTAAAAATCTTTCCTGTTCTAGGTGAGAGTAGATGGACTAGGAAGAAACAGCACTCCTATATTTGTTCCAAAGTTGTCTGAGAAAAGTCAGATATAAAATAACAGCTATATGCTGCATTCGGTGAGTAGTGTTTTTCACAGTTTCCCATAAAACAGCAGATAACTTCAAATAGGTTGTAATGACAATACTTCATTCCTTGGCAATCTGGTAGTGAGAAATGAAATGACACTACAATTTATGTTTCACTGTATCCAGAAGTCAGGGTTACAAGGTCAAACTTCATACTATAAAGTAACAAGTAATTTCTATCACTCCCTATTAAATGCTTATTTTTGAAATAGAATTGCCAGAGATTATGTGATTCAATAAGCTTATGCTGCACCTGTACACAATGTGTTCTGGTCACATAACAAGAAAGCCTTCTTGGTTGTATTCCTGACAATAAATAGTGAACATTTACATTCATGAATCAAAGTACACAAATATAAGAATTTGTCCTATTTGATAGTGCAGAGGCCAAATCTTACATTTTATTCACCCTCAAATGTAAATTGCTACTCAGCTGTGAATGTTACGCATAGTATGCTTTCTGGCTTCAGTGGGATGAAGGTTCACATGAGCTAAATCTGACCATGGAAAAATTAACAAGGAAATATTCAGGACTCTGACTGACTTTCAAGGTATGAAAGGGGATGAAAATTCTAGACAGATGTTTCTACAAGGTCAGAGAGCAAAAAGGTTTCAGCGGATGGCTAGAGAAAACAATCTGAGGGGGAGACATTATTGAGTGAAAGGCTATTGAGATATGTTTGTGACCTCAGCTACAAGAATATCATCAGTGTGCAGAAAAGGATAGAGACCACTTTGCAACACAGACAACTTCATCATATGCAATGAAGACTTTCAAAGACAAGTAAAATCTTGAGTAGTTTTTCTCATCACACATCTGCAACCCTCTTCACAAACATTTATTCTGCTGCTCTTTGGGAAATTAGAAAGTAGAAAGTGAGTACTACATTCTAAGCTCATGATAAAACATTTGAGATCCACATCCCTTGTTTCACAGAATCACACAACCACAGAATGGTCAGGGTTGGAAGGGACCTCTGGAGATCTGCTAGTCCAACCCCCACCTAAAGCAGAATCAACCACATTAGGTTACAGAGTTGCATCCAGGAAGGTTTTCAATGTCTCCAGAGAAGGAGACTCCACACCCTCTTTGGGCAGCCTGTTCCAGTGTGCTGTCACCCCCAAAGTAAAGATGTTCTTGCTCATATTCAGGTGGAACCTCCTGTGCTACGGTTTGTGCCCGTTGCCCCTTGTCCTGTCACTGGGCACCACTGGAAAGAGCCTGGCCCCATCCTCTTGGCACTGGCCCTTGAGACATTTGTAGACATTGATAAAATCCCCTCTTAGTCTTCTCCAGGATAAACAGGCCCAGCTCCTTCAGCCTGTCTTCATAATGGAGATGCTTCAGTCCCCTGATCATCTTTGTGGTCCCCTGCTGGACCCTCTCCAGTAGTTCCCTGTCTCTTTTGAACTGAGGAGCCCAGAGCTGAACACAGCGCTCCAGATGCACCTCAGCAGGGCGGGGTAAAGGGTGAGGATCACCTCCCTCAGCCTGCTGGCCACATTCCTCCTAATGCACCCCAGGATCCCATTGGCCTTCTGGGCCACAGGGGCACACTGCTGGCTCATGGGCAACTTGCTGCCCACCAGCACTCTCAGGTCCTTCTCCACAGAGCTGCCTTCCAGCTGGTCAGCCCCCAGCCTGTGCTGGTGCAGAGGGTTGTTCCTCCCTAGGGGCAGGACTCTGCTGTTGCTTTTATTGAGCTTCCATTAGGTTCCTCTCTGCCCAGCTCTCTGGCCTGTCCAGGTCTCACTGAATGGCAGCGCAGCCTCCTGGGGTATCAGCCACTCCTCCCAATTCTGCATCACCTGCACACATGCTGAGGGCACACTTTGTCCCTTCATCCAGGTCACTGGTGAACAATTTGAGCAGGACTGGAGCCAGCACTGACCCCTGGGGAACAGCATGAGCTACAGGCCTGCAGCTAAACTCTGTGCCACTGATCACAGCCCTCTGAGCTCTGCCATTCAGCCAGTTCTCCATCCACCTCACTGTCCATCCATCTAACCCACACTTCCTAAGCTTTTACCTGCAAGGATGTTGTAGGGGACAGCCTTGCTGGGCTCAAGGTAGAAAATATCCACTGCTCTCCTCTTGTCTACCCAGGCAGTCATTCCATGATAGAAGGCTATCAGGTTGGTCGGGCATGATTTCACCTTGGTGAATCCATTGTTGACTAATCCTGATAATGTTCTTTTCCTCCACATGCTTAGAGATGACCTCCAGGATAAGCTGTTCCATCACCTTTCCAGGGATGGAGGTGAGGCTGACTTGCCTGTAGTTTCCTGGGTCCTCCTCCTTACTTTTTGAAGACTGGAATGACATTGGCTTCTTCCAGTCCTCAGGCATCTCCCCTGTCCTCCATGACCTTTCAAAGATGATGGAGAGTGGCTTGGAAGTAACATCTGCCAGCTCCCTCAGCACTCAGGGTTGCATCCCATTGGGGCCCATGGATCTGTGGCTGTCAGATTTGCTTAAGTGATTTCTAACATGATCCTCCTCGACTTTTCTCCAGACTTCCTCTCTTGCCTCAAGGGTCTGGCATTCTTGAGGGTTGGTCTTGGCAGTGAAGGCTGAAGAAAAGCAGGCACTCAGTAACTGCCTTCTCTGTGTCCTTTGTCACCAGGGCACCCACTTCATTCAGCAGCGGGCCCACATTTTCCCTAGTCATCCTTTTCATGCTAATGAATTTGCAGAAGCCCTTCTTGTTGTCCTTGAAATCCCTCACCAGATTTAACTCCAAATGGGCCTTAGACTCTTTGCCTCCTCCTTGCATGTTCTAACAACACCCCTATATTCCTCCCATGGGGCCTGTCCCTTTTTCCGTGTCCCATAAACTTATTTCTTCTGTTTGCCAGAAGCTGCTTACTTATCCATGCAGGCCTCCTGCCCTCTTTGCTTGATTTCTTACTCATAGGAATGCACTGATTTTGAGCTTGGACAAAGTGATGCTTGAACATTAGCCAGCTCTCTTGGGTCCCCATATGTTCTACAGCCCTAACCCATGGGATTCCTCCAAGCAGGTCCTTGAAGAGGCCAAAGTTAGCTCTCCTGAAGGCCAGGGTTGTGATCCTACATATTGCTTTGCTTCCTCCACACAGGATCCTGAACTCCAGCATCTCACAATCAATGCAGCCAAGGCTGCTCCCAACCTTCATATTCCCAACCAATCCTTCTTTTTTTGTGTATACAACATCTAGGAGCCACCTCTCCTTGTTGGCTTCTCCACCAGCTGTATCAAAAAGTAGTCATCCGTGCCTTGAAGGAACCTCCTGAACTGTGTGAGCCTAGCTGTGTTGTCTCTCCAGCAGATATGAAGGTGGTTGAAGTCCCCCATGAGAACCGGGGCCTGTGATCATGAGGATACCTCCAATTGTCTGTAGAAGGCCTCATCAACTTCCTCTTCCTGATCAGGTGGCCTGTAGCAAACATCCCCAACAATGTCACCCGTATCATCCTGCCCCTTAATCTTCACCCATAAGCTCTTGACTTGTTCTGCATCCACCCCTAGGGACAGCTTGACACATTCCAGTTGCTCCCTCACACAAAGAGCAACTCCACTACCTCTATTTGCAGGCCCACCTTTCCTAAAAACTACATAGCCATCCATGACAGCACTCCAGTCATGAAAGCTATCCCATCATGTCTCTGTAGTTGCAATGAGACCATGGCTCTGTGACTGCACACAGATCTCCAGTTCTTCTTGTTTATTATCCATGCTGTCCATGTTGGTGTACAGGCATTTCAGAAAGGTAATTGAGCACAAAATTTCTCAGGAGGGGTGCAAAAGGATCCATCATATCCACACACACCCTTGAGGTGACTGGCCTTCTGATGCTCATCTTGGCAGGCAGCTAAGGAACATATATTGTTGCTCTGGTTGGCCTGGCTTATTCCCCAGTTGGATGTGATGGCATGAGCCTTGCCACACTGGACCCCATTCTCCCAAGTCCTTAAGTTTAAAGCCTGCCTCACCAAGCTGGCCAGCCTGCTGCTGAAGATTCCCTTGCCCTTTCTAGACAGATGGATCCCATTGCTCCCTGACAGGTTATAGTCAAAGAATGTTCCATGTCATATAAGTCAAACCACTCGCAATGGCACCAGCTGTGAAGCCAGAAGTTACGGGCATTATCAGCTATTTCTGGTTGCACTACTTCTTCTAACTGGTAAAATGGAAAAGAAAATAACTTGGGCGCCAATACCTTTCAGTTGCAACCCCAGGGCTTTGAAGTCATCCTTGATTCTGCCCAGGTTCTGGCTTGTGGTGTCATCCATGCCCGTGTGAAAGAGTACCAGGAAATAGCAGTCCATGCTCTTGACAAGATGTAGTAACCTCTCAGCAATATGTTGGATCTTAGCTCCTGGAAGGCACCATGTCACATGTGCTTCCCTGTCAGGCTGGCAGATGAGTGCCTCAGTCAGAGAGTCACCTGCTACAAGCAGCTGACGTTTCTTTTTGCAGTATCCAAGGTGTGCTGCTGGTACAGTATCTCCATGCAGACCTTGCTCATGGGTGTCTATAGCTGCTAAAGCTTCATATCTGTTTTTGATTGTGATGCTGGAGGGTGGAGAGCTAAGCAGGGTCCTACATTTGTGGGTACTTTTCTTTAACTTGGGTACAATTTCTTTTTACCTGGCCATATACTCAAACCATTTTATCAAACAACAGCTTAGTGAAGCTAGACCTTACATAATACCCAGAAATTCTTCCTGACATTGCTGAATAGAGACATGTATGATCAAAAGTTGTGAAATGCCAAATGGATGATAGTCCCTATAATTTACTTGATAAAAGCTGACTCCACAGGGGATATTTTAATGAATGTAATGACAGTGTGTTCCAAGGGAAAAGTTTTAAAATGTTCAGATTTAATTCAGTCTGTAAAACCTGTTCAGAAATTAAAAGCAAATTGATTATTGTAAGATGATCACTGTACTTAATCTTCTCATTTAAGAAGCTTTATAATTGCCAGGAAAATGAAAGTTGGGAAAAGATACTGAAAAGTAGCTGTCTGTAACTGGGCAAACATATTGATCTTTTGTGATTTAGCAGTCTCACTGCAATTTAATACAGTTTCTCTTCTGCTCCCTTATCCCTTTTTGAAACCCCATTTCACTGGTAGGAGTGTCTGTCCACCCTGTAACCTTATTCACAGGTATCTGTAGTTGTCACAACATAGATGTTCAATCATCTCTCTCCTCAGACACATATTTCTTGTAGATGACTGATCTTCCAAAAATGTACATTGTACACCCAAGTGTATTTTAGATGAAGACCTTGTCTTCCTTCACATTTAAGTCATGCCAGCGCAAGGGAGTCCCATGGTATCCAGAATCTTTTTTGGCATAGAATTTGATATGAATATTAATTAATTAACTAATACATGACTGAACTTCAACAGAAAGCAGCTTCAAACTTTTATTTTGTATAGACAGGAGAAATCATCATACAGAATTCTTCCTTTCTAGCAAGGACAGGAACTGAATTGTTTATTAAAATTGGTGACTGAGATCAGTTAGGGGACATATGATAAATGCTTACCTTGTTATTTCCTTACAGGCCCCATCAGAAACAGGGTATTGGGCTACAGGGAACTTTGACGTGGCACGGCATAGCCATTCATACTGTCTTGCAATTTATCCTACACATCGGCAAGGGGCCTTCAGGCCCACTGTATTAATGACAATTTGTACAAGGTCTTCAACAGAGAAATGATTCTCCAAGTACTGGCACAATATTAGATTTTCCAATACACATCATGTGGGCCCACAGTTATATTTGATGAAAGGAGACAGCAGTCAGATACCACATATTACAAAGGGCATGAAAAAATCTGATTTTTAAAAACAAATTTATTAAGGAAGTTCTTGCAGTGTATGATTCATTGTGCTCTAGTGCAACATCATCCATCTACCACAGCTACAGATTTGACTATTTTAATTCTATGTGTAATTCTCTGGTACTCCAAGTGTTAACAAGAAGAATTACAGTGAAGAAAGTAAATGTTTCTAAACCAAGCTGCAGACCTATGGCTTCTCAGTACATGATAACAAAATTGAATCACTGCTGAAGCATTTCCACAGCTGCACTTGTTCCAGAGATGAAAGTAAAGCATCATTCTGTTTTGATATATTCTTTCATTCTATATCATTGCTCTGTTAACCAGTTCTCCAGCCCACAAAGGATTGGGCAGGCCCTTCCATGCCTGAACCCAAATCCATGTGTCAGAGAATCCCATTAATGTGAATGGGATTTATATCAGAACTCTTAAATCAAGTATTTTTTCTGCAGAAAAGTGGAGCCATGTAGACAACATGACATACAAGCTGTGTCTAGAAAACTTATATTATGGATATTGACTCAGGTTTATTTTGAATAAGCATGGTTAAATTTACAGTTGGGCATTAATAAAAGAATGTTTTGAAGTTAGGATTGTAATTCTGATGCTATCAAAATAGATCAAATTGACTTCCCATGAGAAATATCCTGAATTTTCAAAGTATTTACAGATTTCATATTAAATTATTTGCACTTTTGGTTTGTTTTTACATAATAACAAGATAATTGTACTTACTGTGACATGGGACATCTACTGCTCTCTCCCCAGGATCTAGAGCCATAGGGTCAGAGTAGTATTTTGGTCATGAATGAGAGAACACATATACGTTCCAGGATGAACAGGAGAGGTTTCACCACCTTGTTAGGATCCTGCACAGTTGAGGATCTAATGGGATATGATAACTACATATTGTCCACTACTTGGAGCTCTAGGGGTTGTTGTCCTCACAGCATGAAGTCCAAGAAGATGACAGTTTTGTGTAAAATGTCAAATTCTGTGTGGGCAGAGGCCCAACAGCAAGTCTGTGTCTCAGCAAAAAGAAGATCACAGCCTTCAGAGGAGAGGTCCTTCGGTAGTTATGATGAGATTTGTTTAGAATCATCTTAAAAACCTTGAAAATAAGTTGATGTTTACCAAATTAACAAAGTGGAGTAAAGTGTAGCATGCAAATTCTTGGTTTTCATGCAAAGGTTGATAGTTCAACACCAGAAGAGAAGAAATCACAATCCACAAAACAAAATTAATGTCAAGCATTTTTTGCCTTGCTGAGGGTTCTCCAGCCTTATCAACTCTATTTCCTGTTTTCAGGAGGCACAAATGGAAATAAAGCCTTTCATACAGCAGCTATACAGCATTTTTCATGCTACACTCAAAGAATGTTTTTTGCAACATTTTACTATGTTTACATTACAGATTAGTGGCTTAATTTGGAAAGCACTTGCAGTTCCATAATTTGCATAAATCACATATTCAATTACTGTATTTTTAGCTTATGCAGCTAATGCACTTTTCATGACCACTTTGCTTTGTAATTTAAATTTGTTACAAAGCCTGCAATCTGAATGGAGGAAATTAGCACTGTGCAAGGATGTAAGCATGATTATCAGGACATAGCAAGAGTGGTCTCTAAAGGCACAAATGCTTACACAGTACTGGCTCTGTGGCCTTGTTTTGAAGTAAAAGCAATTACAGATACTTGAAATGTTTTCTGAAGATTTTATTAAGATGTTGCCTGACCATCAGTGACAAAGGGCTAGCATCTACATTTAAGACTGGCACATGTAGTTATAGACTGGCTATAAGGTCTGTTATATAGAGTTATCACAAGATCATGACAGAGACCATGGTGAATTAACATGGATTAAACACTTTTTTCAAAATCTCATTATGATTCACAAACCTCAAGAGATCAACTAGAAAAAAAGCCTCAGTTATTGCACAGCCTTTTATCAAAAATTTCCAAATACAGTTTCCTCGGTGATAAGGTAAAAAAAATGTTTCAAGTGAAGGGTGTGACATAAATGCACATTGCTCCAGTTTTCAAGCAGTCATGGTTGGATTAAATCCATACAGGTTAGAGAACACTTCAACTTCCTGTTAGTGTGTGCATGGGGTAAAATATTAATGCCAAAGTGCTTGTTCAGTGGGTAAATATGAGGATTACTAGGAGAGCAACTGCTGAACACAGTAATTTCAAATATCAGGTTTGTGCTTCAATGCAGATTTAGATGATCCTGTTTTTTAAAGTCTTCATCATAGTTGTTTGGATTAAGTGCATGTTAGCATCACTTACAAGACATTTAAAGAAAGAGGAGACTGCTCAATCTAAAGCTGAACATACAATTTTCCTTGTGAACAACCAAATAAGAGCCTTTCACAAATGTCACTGGATGTCCCTGGGAAACTTATTTAAAACTTGCTTTACAGAAAATACTTATACAAGCTTCTCCTTTCTCTGCTCCTCAGTTTTTGGCTTTCTTGCTTGCTTTTTAGGATTATTTGATGAAGACATAAACACCTTAAGAGTTCATCCAGCTTCTCCAGAAATCTAAACTTCTTGTTCAGCATCACACCAACAATTACTTACTGAAACACAAAAATCAAAGATAATTATTCTAAAAAGGAAAAAAAAAAAAAAAAGGGTACTTGAGCAGATACACCTTTAGGGGAGAGAGAGATTTATTCAAACAACTGTTCTTATTAACCAGAACAGTAACACAGACAATGCGAATGAGTAGGTCGAAAAATTTTGGAGGAAGGGATTATTCCAAAAGGAAGAACACTGATTTATTCAATTGGTTATAAATTGAGCAGATTCAGAAGGATCTCCAGTTGGGGGAGATATACAAAGTTTTTGAGGATTGACCACCTGAAAACCATCTTGGCAGAAAAGGACCCTGGGGTCCTGGTGGACACCATGTTGAATATGAACCAGCAATGTGCTCCTGCAGCAAAGAAAACCAACAGCCGTCTGGGCTGCATTAGGAGTGCTGTCAGCATGTCATATGGACAGATCCTCCCCCTTTGCTCAGCGCTGATGAGACACAACTGGAGTGCTGTGTCCAGTCCTGGGCTCCCCAGTACAGGAGAAACATGGACATACTGGAGAGAGGGTAACAAAGGGCCATTAAAATGATTAAGGGATTGGATTGTCTCTCCTATGAGGAAAGGCTGAAAGATAGAACTGTTCAGCTTGAAGGAGAGAAGATTCAAGGGGAAATTTATTAATGTATGTAAACACCTGAAGGCAAGGCATAAAGAAGACACATCCAGGCTCTTTTCAGTGGTGCCCAGTGACAGGACCAAAGGCAATGGGGACAAGATGAAACACAGGAGGCTCCTCCTGAACATAGGAAAGACTTTTTTACTGTGAGGGTGACTGAGCACTGGCACAGGTTGTCAAGGGAAGTTGTGGAGTCTCCATCTTTTGAGATATTCAAAAGCTGTCTGGACATGGTCCTGGATAGCTGGTTTCAGGTGACCCTGCTTGAGTAGGGGGATTGGACCAGATAATCTAGAGATGCATTCCAACCTCAATCTTTCTGTAATTCTGTGACCATGGATCCTTAAGGAAGCAAAACGTGCGTGATTATAAGACCTAAGCCAAAGGTGTACTCTTTTTTTATTCTGTAACTGTTTGCCTGAGAAGAATTAGTCCTGCATGCCAGAGAGATAGTGTGATGCTCATGTGCTAGATTCTAAGCAGGTTAAAGCAACTTTATGTAACTAGCTTGGGCTGGACATGGCACCAGGAGTTCAGCAGCTGAGGGTAGATAGGACAGTCCACAGGAGACTCATGTAACTTACACTGAAGCCTGTCCTGTGGTACCCTCACTGCCAGGGTTAACCAGATGGACACAATGATCCATTTGCACCTGTAGCGTGGATGTACACAGGAAGCAAATACCATCTAATGGGTAGCTGAAGGACCTTCAACCACAGGATGAGCTGCAAGATGGTTGTCCTGTTAAGAACTGCTTTCAGTTTCCCAATGTGTTGCTGCACAGATATGAAGATTAGTGTTATGTGATACTAAGTTTGCACTATTTTCTGCTGTCTTTTGTAAAGTAGAGGGAAAGAGGATTTTTTACTTTTTCTTCATACTTATCTGTAGCTGCAGAGAAATAAGAACAGTAGTGGTTACAGTAAGATTAGTGGTGACTGCAGAAAGATAGAAATGCTTTGAGGCCTCTGTGAAGAGAGGTACCAGGAGGTATCCTAAGATCTTTGCCATTTGTGTGAGGGAGAACCCTCTCCCATTACAATTAGTGTACTGACGGCAAAACAGTTATGATTGCTGAAGAAAGATTGAGCCTGTAGGACTTATACCCATACAGAATAATAGAAAATTTACTTAGCCAGACAACACTGTTTTTATAGCAGGCTTGTAATGTTAGACTACATTGCAGGAAACAAATACAAAAAAGGATGGAACCAGGGAGAAAATTCAGTAATTAGAAACCAATCATTAGAACAGTTAACTTGAATGGGCAGCTAGACAGAAGGGAAAGGGGCTTAATTTTGTGTATAGTTCTGGGAACAGTTCCAGTTCTTTAGAGAACTAATGCTCATTGTACATTTGTTCCTTTCCATCTGAATCCTTCAGATGCTCTCCTTCTTCCTAGCAGAAGGGACATAAACAATCTCTTGTCTCTCCCATTTCAGGATCAATGCAACTACAGATTGCAGGCTAACACAGGGCTAGGACATTAACTGTGAGTCTTTTTAGTTTTATGCCATGTCATTTACACACTTTCTTTTGCGCAGGCTCTACAGGTAAAGAGCATGTGCTCTTTTGTACATCAGAACAATTGATTGGCAAGAAGACTTTGGACATATTAGCACAGAAAATGTGGGTTGTCAAATATAATGTAATTGTTGGGAGGAGCTATCCAATTATCTCTATGAGCTTAAATTTTGAATACATACAACAGCCCTGTTTGCAGTAGAGCAAGCTTTTAACCATTAAGGAAAACTGAGGATTTATGAACAAGAAAACCAGAAAAACAAACTGCTGCTGTTTTTCCTTGAAATCAATATGAAGGCAAAGGGAGAAAAGCACAGTTTGATTTTCTGCCATGTTGTTTTTATACATCTACTTGAACAATTCAGTTTCTTTGATTTTTCACATAACTTATTATGCCCACTTTTATTTAAATGGAACTGCTAATAAGGTTTAGCCATTCAAAGCAAGCCATTTGGCAAAGCCTTGGGAAGAAGTCTTCTATTAACAAAATCACTATTGATGCTGGAATGCAACTAACTAGCAGTTGCAACGTGCCAGGATCTTATAATTTCTGGGTATACTGTTACCTACTAGAGTTAAATGCACTGTTTGTTTTTTCATTCAGGATTAAAGGTCTGTGTGGAACAACTTGCACTTTGTGTAGTAACTTCCATCAAGATCAAGAAAACTTTCAACACCATTTGGATTTGATGTTGTTAGTGCTTCCTCTTGTATTGGTCTAAGCAACTATACAGAAGTTAAAGCAACAAAGCATGAAAGTTTGGCCAGACATCAACAGACAAAACTCTCCTAAGATAAAGTATTAATTTCCCTGTAATGGCAGTTAAAAGCTGTTTCTCCCCTACCACAAGTTTTATACAGAGCTTTTCAATATGAACACACTAAATATTTATAATGGAAATCTTGTATTGAAGTTATTCTGCTTACATTACCATTTTTTTGTGAAGATTTATTCACTAAATCACAGAGAACAATGTTAGACTTTATTGTCTCTGAGTATTTTTAAGTGAAACTCTTCTGTCATTTCATCTTTGATGTAAAATTGATTAAATCTAAGAAATAAAAGTTACTGCAGAGAAGACGAAGCAACAGGAATGGGAAAGAGCAATAACTAGTTTGTGTTATATATAGCAAAAGCTCTAATAAGGGTGTTAACTATGAGAAGACCATTTAGAGGAATGGTGTTCAAGGAATTTTGCAGCACAAATTATGCCTTCAAGAAACAATTTGGGAAAAGTAAAAAAAGAAATCAAAGAAACTAAGGAATTATTATATCCTGTATCGTTGCTCATGGAGTTTAATAATAATTTCAGAAGCTGTCAAGGCAGCATTATCAAAATATAAAGAACTGAAGAAAGGCAGCTAAAAAACATTCATATATGCTGGACAAACTAAGAAAGATTTCAACAAGACAAGCTTTTTTCCTTCTTCATGGATTTATATTCTGCATTTTTTGGAGTATATAATTTTTTGGAGTTGCTCTCTATTTAGGACTACAGTAAGTTACATTTACCTTTTCTTAAAATGGATTCTGATGGGAAAATGCTGGCACTGCTCCTGCTCTCTCTGATCACACAAAGCCTTGGCTTCAGTGAGAGTTTTGCTGGATTAGCCTACAATAAGCTTTCTTAAAAGGGAACAGCATATGATGCCAGAAGCACAAAAAAATAGTAGCAGGGAAATAGTAAACACTGAGATAATATATCTTGCTGCCAATGCATGATAATAGATTAACAGGCAGTGAAATTGTTTGGATATGACTTTGATGACAGTAATGATAAAAGTCACTGCCCCAAGGAGGTACCTGCATACCTCTGTGCAGCTGGAAGAAAAAACAGCTAATGCGGAGTATCTCCTGATATAGGAGGCAATATTTGCAGTTGTGCTAGAAGGCAAATTTACATATCTCCTCCAACAAGCAGGCATTAGTCACCTCTAATTCTTTGAACCATACTACCACATATAACTTGCTGACTTTCCATCATGCAGTGGGCTTCTTTACCAGGTGCAGAATACAGCAGACAGCTAAGACCAGCATTGCATGAGAAATAATGTCCCTTAGCTGAATGTGTAAGGCATAGACAGCGTAGCCTTCCTCTGAGCTCTCCATGGATGAGCTATTTATCAAATAGTTGAGCACACTGCAAACACAGTTGATACAAATTGCTGCCACATGGTGAAATACCAATGGACAGTTTTGTGACATATGGCTGGCATGTCAATGAAGTGAAATATGCTACCTTTTCTGCTCTAAGTCGCCATAGCCTGGGTTGCATGCATCAGCTGCACATGCAACATGCCAGACTTTTTCTGACTTCCCTGGGCACACTGCCCAAAAACGCTGCACTGCCCTCTTGCTTTTCACAGTGATGGGTTTACACCCTGCACCTATCTGCCTTTGAAGGCTAGGAGGCCATTTGCAGTTGCCTGGCCCCAGGAGAGGGACCTCAGCCTTTCATGCAGCAATTTCTGTATGTGTATCAAGGCACATAGCCACCATACTGAGCAAGTCATATTATCACAGCAGTGACTTTAGTGGCATCTGATGGCAACTAATTTCGTTTCACTGAACTGAGAATCCAAATGTCTTTTAGGGGGTCTTTATTCTGGAATAATGTCTTTATTCTGGAACAAACACCGAGACATGCATAACAGTCAGTGTTTGAGAAGTTATGGATAAGGAAGGCTGTAATTCTGACCTGCGTAATCAGATACATTGCGGTAAATGTAGAAATATATCATGCAACAAAAACTACATTGTACCTGACTCATATATGTTCCTGAGACCTTCCTTTTTCTTTTTTCCTATTTTTAAATTATCCATGCATCATCAGGCTTTGACTACAACTTTAATATTGGGGTTTTTTAAAGAATCTGTATGCTTACTCTGCTTGAAGCCTGAATGTACAAGATAATACAGAGTTTTTTGTAACTTGTGACAGCAAAGGTCTTCAACAGAATTGCAAGAGATACCTTACCACATATTGAAGCAGTATTATAGTGTGAGAATGAACCTTTATTTCTACATAACTCCATGTGACTGTTCCTGAGTTACAACATACCTTCTGCTTCTTTTCTGAATTAAAGTAGAGGTGGACACTGGAGTTGTTTATTAGTCTGGCTTCATATGGATATAATATTTTTTAATTTGCCATTTCTGACAAATTTGAAGGAGGAAGTTGCAGTTTAAAATGTAAAAAAGCTCTGAATAAGCTTCATGATCAAGCAGAGGAAAGAGATTGTGTAAATAATACCATGGAGGGGAAACCACAAAGGCAGTGTGTTGTACTTTTTGGCAGCAGCAGTTAGCTGGCAAAACAAACATCAACACTGCCTCTTACTGATGAGGAGCTGTACCACTACATGAGAAAGCTCTGGTAGTTGTAGCGAAAGAAGTCATTTAGGAGACAGGTGTGAAATCCCAGAAGCCTGCAGGAAACCAGGCTTCATTCCTTCTGCTCTCTAAGCAACTTTTGATTTTTAACCTGCAATTTTAATTTCAGAGTTTGTAGTGCTAATGCAAATTAGCTAAAAGAGTATGGAGAAGTATGGCTGAACAGCATCACTTGAATTTCCCACGGCAGAGGTGCCAAGGAGCCCAACTCTGAAAACACTCTCATGGTATCACCAGGTACTGTGATATTTTAAACTTCGTGTGTATCTATAAGGCTTTATAGGGTTATGGCTGAGAGCAGTGGTCTATCTCATCCCCTCATGAACATCCAGCTTCATCTCAGTACTTTCCCATAATGACAGAGATCAGAGGCCACGCAAGAAGGATGGAACATCTCTTCTGCAAAGAAAGGGTGAGAGAGTTGTGGTCCTGTAGCCTGGGGAAGAGAAGGCTTTAGGGACACCTTACTGCAGCCTTTCAACACTTAAAGGGGGCTTATGAGAACGGTGAGGACAGACTTTTTACTAGGGCCTGTAGCAATAACACAAGGAGTAATGGTTTTAAATGAAAAGAGAGTTGATTCAGACCAGGTATCAGGAAGAAATTGTTTGTGATAAAGGTGGTGAAACAATGGAACAGGTTTCCCAGAGAGCCTGTAGCTGCCGCATCCCTGGAAACATTTAAGGTCAAGTCGGACAGAGCTCTGAGCAACCTGATCTAGTTGAAGATGTCCCTGCTCATTACAGGAGGGTTGGACTAGATGACCTTTAAAGGTCCCTTGGAACACAAGCCATCCTATGATTCTGTTGTAAGTGATAGTTCCCTGCTAAAAGGAGCAGAAGCACAGGAAAGCCAAGCAGTACACACATAAGATAAGGAAGAAGAGACAGGGAAAGTCAGTCATAGAGATACTTCAGTATTTATTGCCTCCCAATGTTGTTGTTTGTTTTTGCATACTTTTAGAAACATGTCATGTCCTCCATGTATCATGCCATGTGTCCATGTGTCATCATCCTTGAAATTAAGGGAATCTATGAATCAGCAGGACACAGCTTCTACATTGGCTCCAACTCAGCAAGCACCCATCTTGAGATTTAACCATGGCCATGCTGGCATTGATTCTGGTAAGGAAATTATAAATGTACTGCAGAGTCCCATCTTTCTAACGTGAGCATTCATATGAGGAATACCTAAAGGTTTTGAGTCTAAGTAGTTGAGCTATAAACATGATGTAATACTAGGTAAACTCTCAGAGAGATCAGAAAAGTTTGTATCTGTGCCATGAAGCTCATAATCTTCTAATAGTGTGACAAAGTACAACTAATACTCTACAGATCGGTCTATAAATAACCCTGTTCCTGTTTTTTATAAAAATATTATTTGAAGTGTCCTTACGATTACACTAACATTTTCAGAGAGCAGACTTGTAAGTATCTTCAGAAACTGCTTTACAGCCATTAAACATGTATTTCATTTATGAGGTATATTGACCACACTTAACACTCTGCCTGTGCAACTGCCTTGTAAAATCTATCACTTGCTGTCTTCGTGCTGCTGTGAAGTCTCTGCAAAGTAGTGTTGTCTCTGAATTTGTGTAAACAATTCAGTGGTACAGCTTACTTCTGCCTGCGGCATACCTAATGTCAATGGGAAAGGTGAAGAAAGAAAGCAGGATGACTGTGCTCCCAAGCTGCATCTGAGGCCTTGCTCTATTCTCATTGAGAAAAGTGCTTGGAAGAAAGAAATTTTCCACATCAGCAGAACAGCAGCAGAGGTTATCTGTATCGGAGGCAAATGGACCAGGCATGCTGATTCCAAATAGTGCTTTGCTCCTGCAACTCCTAGCAAAGTCTGTGGGAGCTGCAGGTCTTCGCAACCACTCCAAATTTGGTCCTTAAGGAGGACTGCAGCAGAGAGACGAGCGCTTCATTCTGTGTTTTGATATCCTGTTAGATTATTTACTTTTTGCTGCTGGCTGCTTTTCAGAAATATCATTTGAAATCAGACGCCTGGTAGGCTAATCAAATTGCCAGAGCTGGCATGTCTGTTACGTCTAAGGCGTAGTTTTAGAGTTATAATTCCATCAGCATGAAACCAGCCAATATTCATCCAGAACTCAAGCATAAATTATATCTGCGGCTACTAATTAGGGATACTAAGAGTCATTATAATTTTTCTTTTTCAAGACAGATTATTAATGCACGTTTATATATTGCCACAAAGGTACAAGATGCATCCATGTGCACAATGTTAGTACTTCCTAAAGAAAATTCAGTAACCTGTAGTGTACTACCACAATGAATATAGGCTTAATGATATCACATACAAAGTAAGTAGTTATCAAACTCAAAACCAGTCTATGAGCTCCCTTTAAAAGCTTCAGATTGCCAAGATGTCATAAATCTTTGCATATTTTCCTTTACTGTCTTGTTCAGATGAAAACACTCAGTTCATATAAAAGGGAGAATGGGCAGATACAACTAGTAACTCATACCCATAATATGACAGCCAAATTTTACCAAACTTCTGCACCCTTGATATAAGAATTCTTTACTTTGAAAAACAGAGGAAAAATGCAATATCTATAGTGAATAACAAGAAAGAAGTTGAGAAACAGCATGTTAGTTAAATCCTTACAAACAGTTATAAGGAAGAGACACCATAAATACATCAAGCTGGGGCACAACAAGGTAAGCTCAAGGAGAACCAAAAGGCTAATGAGACTAAACAGAAAATTACTGGAACTATGTGTGAACTATCTGAACTAACATACTAAAAGATCCACCCTGGAGCAAACAAAGCCCCTACTAACAAAGCTCCCTCCCCACAGAATGTGCAGGGGAAAAAAAAAGGACA
Source organism: Falco naumanni (assembly GCF_017639655.2). NCBI lineage: Eukaryota > Metazoa > Chordata > Aves > Falconiformes > Falconidae > Falco > Falco naumanni. Next base: position 63,488,774 of record NC_054054.1, read on the forward strand.
CTGTACCTTTAAAAAGACAAGACTTGTAAGAAGCACTGAGAATTAAATGTGACTAAATGTAATTGGAAACAACTGTTCGAAGTGTATAAAAAGTTTTACGATGTGCTGAGAGGAGTGCCAGCTTTGTGTATTTACCACCCATCTCTGCACAGACATGCAATGAACAGCATCTTGACTCTGTGTGTGGATTGGCTCTGGCACATGGGGTGAGGAGCACAGATTTGGGACAACATCCTGACAGTGTTTCTTTTCATACTCAGGACTGTGTCAGATCCACATTTTCTAACAAAATGCTTTTCTATTAAACAACTGTTGATTTAGCAAGATCAAACCCTTAGAGAGAAATTTCTCAAGTTAATGGCTCCTTTTGGCAGCAAGAACTAGAAGAATCCCCCCAAAAGACAAAAGGCTCCTACATTGGAACCTTACAGAGATGATGATATGGCAGAGTGTAATAATTTAAAAATGTTGTGCAGGGAGTAGGTAAAATATCATTCTTATGTTATCTTCATTTTCTTCCTGATACATTTTTCTTGTGTTATTCATAATAAAATATACACTAAATAGTTATTCTGAGTAAATTAAAAAACTCCATATGACATTGAACTTTGAGAAAAAAAAATGTTTTGGCAAAGATAAAAAATTTTACACTTCAGGCCAAAGTCTGAAGCACAAGCATTTTTATTCATATTTTTTAATAAATTTTTATTAGATTGTGTCTCTGAAGAACAGCTTTGATTTATAAGGACATGCTCGTAGGCAGATTTCAGTACAGAAAAGGATCTGGGTTTGAATCCTTTTAATGACTGAATTCAATGATGAAAGTGAGGTCAGGACGGTGAAATTCAGAACAGGAAATAAATTATTTCAAAGACAGGATGAAGCCTTGTTTTCCTTCAAGTCAATAGTTATCTCAATGAGGCAGAATTTCATCAAAAATAAGAACTCTGGAAACACAAGGCCCAGATAGACTTTGCTTCCAAAATCTGACAACAACCAAGACACACAGCAAGGTCTGAGCCTCCAGCAAGAAGTAAGCTCCCTGTCAGACATGCCTTCTCTGAAGGGTTGGGACATATATCCCTATGGTGTTTCCACCAGCCATGAGAAGGCAGTAGCATGGTCCCTGCTCCACGGTGAGCTGAGTGATATACTCATTCCCACTCAATATGGGGACATTATTTTTTCCAGCCTCTGTGAAGGACAATGAAAATGGCTTTCCCTATGGTGTTCACTCATGCAGGGTTTGACATGTGTCTAGCTCAATGTACTTTATTACTGTTCAGCTCTTTTATTTATAACAGCAATAATAAGCTGAGATAATGTAATTGCAGCTGCTTAAAACTACTTAGTGTTTCTACACCATACCTTCCCATGCTATAGATGCATCCCATCTCCTGATATAAATCTTTTACTGCATTGATAAGTACCGTTACTCCCCTTATCAGTTTGCCACCTGTGAATGGGGGGAGTAGATGGAGCTCACAGTAGCAAGAAGACTGTCAGTAACCTCAGAGAGCCACTCAGAGGCCATTTCATAGTGTCACAGCACATAGTTTATCTCAGTTGTCCTGTTCTTACCCCTATCAGTCATGAGCTTCCCAGATGACTCACTTGCTACACAGCAAGATACTTGCAGCAGTAAAATAAGAATTCCCCTTAATAAGGTGTTTTAAGCTTACTTTCAAATTAGTCTCCTGAGTCCTGAGAAAGGAAACTGCTAGCATCCTACTCCTGTGCTTCAAGAAATGATCAGGACTGTTTTGCCCTGATTATGCAACTTTTTAATTACAACAGACCTAAAAGCAGTCCTATAGAAACAGATCATCTCCACTCTTGCAAGAAAGGAGGTCCAATAGGGGTAGACTAGCCCATGGATGCAGTTGGTACTAGGGACCCAACATCCATGCTGTAGGCATTTCATTAAGTCTTACTTCAGACTGGATCTTGTTCAGTCCCTCTGGTGAAGCATGCACCTCTATATAGATGGTTCAGATCTACTCCATGGAAATCTATCACAGAAGAATCGGGTTTCTGCAAGTCCTTTAAAAGGCCACTCTTGCAAATACCATTCTGCCCAATTAACTCATAAAGATGATGGCAACACATTGCAGGTGCTGCCCTCATTGCCTGTACAGGGCCACCCATTCAATAATGAGCCTTATTTAACCTTAGGATCTTGTGGTAAGCCAAAGCAGCAGCAAATTCTTTGGGACACGGGACAACCAGCTGTGGGTGCAAAACATAGAATCATAGGATGGCTTGTGTTCCAAGGGACCTTTAAAGGTCATCTAGTCCAACCCTCCTGTAATGAGCAGGGACATCTTCAACTAGATCAGGTTGCTCAGAGCTCTGTCCGACTTGACCTTGAATGTTTCCAGGGATGGGGCAGCTACAGGCTCTCTGGGAAACCTGTTCCATTGTTTCACCACCTTTATCACAAACAATTTCTTCCTGATACCTGGTCTGAATCAACTCTCTTTTCATTTAAAACCATTACTCCTTGTCTTATTGCTACAGGCCCTAGTAAAAAGTCTGTCCTCACCGTTCTCATAAGCCCCCTTTAAGTGTTGAAAGGCTGCAATAAGGTGTCCCTAAAGCCTTCTCTTCCCCAGGCTACAGGACCGCAACTCTCTCAGCCTTTCTTTGCAGAAGAGTTGTTCCATCCACCTGATAATTTTTGTAGCCCTCCTCTGGACCCACACCAATATATCCATGCTTGTCTGAGGTACTGAGGACTCCAGAGCTGGAGGCAATACTCCATGTGGGATCTCACCAGAGCAGAACAAAGGGGCAGAATTACTGTCCTCAGCCTACTGGCTGTGGTTCTTTTGATGCAGCCCAGTTATGGTTGTCTTTCTGGGCTGTGAGTGAACGTTACCAGATCAGGTCCAATTTTTCATCCATCTCTACTCCTACATCCTTCTCCACTGGCTGCTCTCAATCCATTCATCCCCCATTCTGTACTGACATTGCTAATTGCCTCGACCCAGATGCAGACCTTGCACTTGACCTTGTTAAATCTCAGGTTCATGTGGGCCCACTTCTCAAGCTTGTCCAGGTCCCTCTGAACAGCATTCCATCCCTCAGGTGTGTCAACCACACCACCCAAAGTGGTGTCAGCTGTAAATTTGATAAGGGTGCACTCAGTCCCACTGTTTGTGTCACTGATAAAGACATTAAACAGTACTGGTCCCAATACAGAGCCCTGAGGGACAAATACGGGGCCATGGCAGAGGTTCTCTGTCATAGAACTGTGCTTTGCTGAACAGAAGTTTGGAAGCCCATACTTGTGTTGAAGGCAGTGGCAGTTACCCTGTGGAAACTCACTACTCACATCTCCTGCTGTTAAATGTTTAACTAGTTTGGGGCTAGCAAGTCCACTGTGGTGGTGGCCAAACTGTCCTCCTTTATTAATGCACGTGGGAAAGGCAGATAAGATCACTCAGCCCCTCAGAGTCTGTGGTCTGTAGAAGTGTACAAGGTCTGCTGCTGAGATGCCTTTCCTCATCCAGTCCCCAGCCCAGGGCAGCTACAAATGCATGAAGAGCAAGGGCTTTATAAACCCGCCTGCCCTTGTGAGCCACCAAGGCAGGTGAAAGGCAGGCAGTCTTATGCAGCCCTTGACTTCCTAGGCCCCAAAGCACAAAAGATGGAATGCTTGCCTGCCCTCAGTCTGTCACTGTACTGTGGTTTTCCTTCTTTCTTGCTACTGTGAACTCCACAGCTTCCAAGTGAACAGTGCTCCCCAGAAAAGAAAATATAGGTGAAGATCTTCCTTGACACGGAAATTCTACGTGTTATGTGCATCTGGTTCAGCATCCATTTAGATGGCATAGGCCCTGTCTAATCTGCACTAAATGTATTTAAACCTTTTGGTTCTTTAAAGCTGATCCACTTTCTGTTTTTCCCAGCAGTAGCTTAGGTGTGACCTGTCCTGAAGAATACTCATTCCCTTCTAGAAGCTTTCAGAAAATCTCTTTTTGTTTCTTTTGTATGTTTGTTCCATAAAGCCATGGGGATCTCCATGATCCTTTAACTGTCATGGTTTTAAATCAGTTTCTAATTTCACAGAACTACAAGGATGGCCAGTAATATCATCCAAGGTAATGATTGTCAATAATATTCCAAATATGTGTAATAAATTAGAAGCATTTAAAGCCATAGCAAAGCTTCATCATTATGATGATAATTTGTGAACCTCATTACAGAATAATTGCTTTTTAGTGTGAGTAGAAGAAGAGTAATCCTTTTTTCATGTCACTGGAAGTGTAAAACCACTTGATTTGATTTCCCCTTGGTGCTCTATTGCTTCATTTGGTACTCAGCCTTGCAAACCTACTGTAATACCCCAAATCAGAACTGGGCCCATACATTGTGTAATAGTCAGAACATTTGTATGAACTGCTATTCCTGTGATAGGCAAACCAATAACCCAGAGTAAAGTATTCCCACTAGAATGCAATAAAATCTAGTTAACTAAACAATTAGAGCATATCAGCTTTAGTTAGTTATTAGAAGTGAAGAGTTTCCTAATCAAAAATGACCAGAATAAAGAGGAGGCTGAGTGAAGTCAGTGAACTATAGCCACCTTGCAGTCTGCATGAGAAAGTATCTCAGAATGGAAGTATTTGTTTTAATTTTTCAGAGCAGCATGTCTAAAAATTATGCAGTTAAGGGAAACAAGGAAAATTTATTATTTTTTTTTATGAAATACCTTTTCCTACCAGACAATTTCAAGCTGTTCTATCTCATCTTTGTAAAGAAGGCAGATAGGACAGATTTGGGTAATAGTGAATATGGAAATTCAACAAAACTTGGTGAAAAAAGAATTTTCCCAAATGAGAAACATTTTTCAGGTTTTGAATTTTTTTCCATCTTCAGGATAAAATGGAAAAACTATGAATTTATTCATAAACTAATTGTTAAGTTACAACTTAATTTCAGAACTTCCAGTTTTAAACCACTTCATTTTGGTTTTGACCTTTTTTATTTTTAGAAACAAAAATGACTGAGTATCAGAAGAACAAAATCAGTAGAAATGTAAAAATACATTCCTGATTTCATTCTGAAAATGTCAAAGAGGATGTTTAAACAATATCTAAATGCTTTCCAGTCTTCCTAAAAATGAGGACTTTTTCAAAAAAGCCGGACCCATTCCCATGTAACACAGTACCAACAAAAAAAAAGAAGTTTATTATATAAAGGAATTCCCAGTTAGCAGTGGAAAATGAAGCAGGGTATAAAAATAATAAATCAGTGACTATGAGATCTCAACTTAAGTATTAGTATAAAATAAAGCAATGGATCATTTAAGGTCAGCTCCTTGTCAGTAAAGGTTTGTTTTACAAGTGGATAATTCTTTTTTTTTCATCATTCATGTTTTACAAATATTATAGATACAGTAAGTAAGGGAGCCAGATGTGAACTTTTGGCTCTGAATAGAAGAGCTCTTAAGCCAGGTGATACAGGTTGATAGCGGGATCCCAAGCCTGTGATCCCAAAGCCCGCGCAATCGTGCCTATTCAACCACATGGTAACAGTGCTTATGTCAATGACCGTAACATGTCTATAGGGTCAGAGTGCCCATGAGATTTGCTTTGAACACGCCAGAGGACTCAAAGCCTCTGAATTCTTCCCTATGGACTGAGAGCTTTGGGGCTTGGCATATTGGAGTCAGACTGAAAATTCTCAGTGATAGCCAAGACAGGCGATCTGAGAGATAAGGGTGATGAATAATTCTTACTGGGCTCATTTTAGACAAAACTTTCTTTTTTTAAGGTAATTGCTGAGGTGGAAAATGGCTTCTGCAAGGAAGTATACTGAGAGGTAAATGGATTGCTGACATGGAGAGGAGTCATCTCACCCACAGCTGGGCATTTATAATTTAAGCCTCCAAGTATACTGCATCTTTCCAAGCTGCCTCTGCAGCCCCTAGCACAGCCACAGTTTGTTCTTCCATCCTAACACAGAACAAGAAGGGGAATGAATTCACATCTGGAGGTGCATCTTTCTACTGATTATGGCGGAAGCCTAGCTAGCTGCCCAGCTGGTAACCAGCTGAAGGTCAGTGAAACAAACCTGTCTGTACGGTACAAAGTCTTGCTTGAAAGAGGACATCTTGCTTCAGTAAGGCCATGTGGCCACAGAGCTGCCTTTCCCCCAGATTTTGCCTTAAAAAACCCTCAAACATTACAAAGCCAAATGGTTTTGTTGGCTTTACCCCGTGTTGTGTTTCTCAACTTTCAGCTGGGCATAGGCAGGCGGATTCAGCCATCTCACCGGTGACACCCTTCCAGCTAGCCCAGCCTCAGTGCGGCAAGGAACACCTAGCTGCTTTAACCCTTTTGTTAACACATCCCAGTGGCTGCCTGTGGGGAGCTGAGATGACAGACAGGTCAGATTGCTGCTTATGCCATGATCACAAAGAAATTCTCCTTTCTAGCTCACTTGAGAACAAAGACATGGAAGATCCCTACAGCTAGGCCTACTAGGCCAAACTGCACTAAGAAGTACAGCAAGCACACAGCCCAGAGGAGAAACCTTCACCACCAGAAAGAAATAGGCAACAAAGTACCAGATGATGTGCATGCAGGGAACTACATGTCAAAGAAGACGTATTTCCTGTTATAAACTTTAGATGAGAAAACAAGGGTTCCTCCTGGCTCAGGCATTCCTGATGGCAGTGAACCCACAGAGGATATTTTCTCAAGACTCAAGGAAACACTGGGGCCAGCTATGTAAAAAAAAATCATGTGCAGTGTTTTCTACATCACCTTTCCATTTTCATCTCCAACCAGGAAAGATACACAAAAATAGGCAGTCTTTTCTGTAAATGAGGAACACAAACCCAATTGGAAATTCTTACACAGGCTTAGAATCTTTTCTATTGAAATTCTCACTGACACTTTTCCAGGTCACTTTGTGTTTTATTCAGATCCTTTAAAACATATCCTTTTGGTTTGGTGCATAAAATACCAACAAGAGGGAATTTATTAAAAAAGCATGATGCTAGAGATTAAAAAATAAAAGGCATTTGTGTGTTAGAATTTGGATTTAAAATGTAGTACACACATTGTACTGTAAAATTCTTTTGAGCTATTAACAGTGGAAAGTATCTCCATCACAATGTATGTCTTTTCAAGTAAAATACACCAGAGACTAAAATAATTTCATTTCAGTTAATAGAAAGAGTAATAAAAGCAAACAACCCAACACTGTAAAAGCCCTAGGGATCATACATAGATACCTAGTATTTAAAAAAAAAAAAAAAAAAAAAAAAAAAGGAGGTGAGGGGGTAATGTCACACTAGAAAGCTATATTTTGAGACTTCAGGTCACTTTTCCTACAGTTCTCTACTGAATGTTAAATTCAGTGCTGTAAAACAGCTCCTCTCTCAAGCTGCTAGGAGCAAACTGCATTCCAGATGAATACAAAAATAATCCAGAATAAGGCACAGCTCTTACTGCCTCAGCCTCCTAAAATTAAGAGCAAGCAAACATCTAGCATAGAGAGCCTCCTATTACAGCGATGGGGAAAATGCATGACATAATAAACCAAAGCACTGTCAGTTACAAGATATTTGTTCAGATAATTTGTGCATACAAAAGGCACAAATCCTTTGCAAAGTGATAGCATTCCAGAGTGTCTTCAATCATTCTGGCACACAAAATAAACCACATCCATTTGTACAATGTGAGAAAAGATTGTAGTGGACTGCTGACATTTGAGAAGGTGAATATTTTGTCTGCCTCTCTTCACATCTTTTTCTAAGACAACAGCAACAGCCTTCTAGTTTCTGCCCGAGACCAGGCTGAAGGTATACCTGGAGAATAAAAGGTAGGATTCTCTTTAGAAAAGACTGGAACAAGATGCCTGACAGCTTTTGCACACTGTTGACAGTTTGTCTTATAACCTGACGTTCACCATGAGCCTGTCTACATCACAGATGTTTCAGGACTGATACCTTCCAGCCTCATTCAACAGGAGTCTGCAACAATCAAGACAGCCCCTGAGTTGGGAGGTTTTATCTCCAACATGCTTGGAACAAACTACAGATAGTGGTGTAATATGGTGGGCAAGAGTACAAGCCAGCTTGGAAAACTAGAGCTGAAGATGACATCATAAATTTCTCAAATACTGATGCCATATCTGGTATGAACTAATTGAATAATATCCTGTCTGTCCCAATATGCACAAGTCCCAGCCTTCCATCAAAATATTCCTCATCTGATGAAGACATCATTGGCCCCTGAGAGTCACTGTAAAGTGCCACTCTTTTTCAGTCCCCATCAGCTGGCTACACAAAGTCAGATGTGCATCATCGATATTTCCCTATCCGTTACAACAAGACCGTTATACCAAGGACAGAAACAATGAACATTGCTTATAAATATGTTGATAAAAGCACAAAACATGATGCAAAATGATTGAGGAAAAAACTATCACCCTTTTTTTTTTAAATGTCAATGCTTATATACAGCCCTGTTTCCCTACATTAGTATTCTAGCCAGCCAAAGTCTATCATTTATATGCATAATCCAGTTTCATTTGCTGTGCTGACAGTTATATAGTAATAAATGGTGCATATAGATTGATAATGGGATAGACTGTATTTTGTGCCCACCTACTCATCAGCCATGTTTCTGAAAAAATAACAATGTAGACAATCCCTTATGGGGATTGACCCTAAGGTCTCCCCTTGTCTTTCCACCTCCACCACCCCGCCCCAGCCCCCAATTCCCAAGGATGTTTGAATGAGACAGCTTTTGCTTCTCCAAGCCAGACTGCTCTACCACTGTCATTTGAGCACAAAAGCTTTAGAGAGAACAGTAAATACACTGGAAATCTTTTATTAGCATGACAGCAACATACATTCTGGTCTGGATCTGTGTTTCTTTGTGCTGGCTGCTGTACATGCTGCAAGACTATAATCTAGATGCACACAAATGTGTTGGAAAATGCAGCCAACAGAACAGAAGGGAACAACAACTAGATCAAGGGGAACACATGGTTACGTGTGCAAAAAATTTGCATGTTCTGAGCCTCATTATTGTGAGAAAATTTAAAATAAATGAACACAGTTCATTAACTAATTCACACAGACTACATGCCCAGCCAACAGCAATTTATTGTCAACATCAGTTCAGTGGTGCACCAGAAAATGGGCTTGAAAGAGCTTGCCAGGCAGCTGGGTTTTATAATGGTGTTTGAAACACATGGGGAGGGATGGAAAAGGCATCAGGGTGGTGGGGAAAGAAGCAAATTAATATGTAACTGGGAAAAAGAAGAGCAAAGAGGGGAAAGAAAAACAAGTCACAGTGCACTGGAAAAGTTACTTCCTATTGAAAAAATGCAATTTTCCATTAAAATTCAGAAACCATGAATTTTGAGTTCATATCTAACTCCAGGCAATATTTAGAAGCAGCTTTGTTGTTACAATTCATATAACTCTGAATTAATTTTCAGAGGTTACTAGAAACAGCTGATACTCTCATTAGTGAAATTAACAAAGAGGTTCAAAACAAGAAGTGTTTTGAGAACACAAATTACATTTAGTCCCTTGAAAATTAAATTGTGCTGCTAATAGAAATTACCCAAGAGGCAACAAAATTCCATGACAGTTCAATTTTCTAAAACCCATCCACATCACAATGATCTCAGAGAGGATACCAGCCATTAACATGTAACAATGTCTGGAAAAAGATCTGTTGTACTCACCTACAAGTCTAAAGTCTTCCTTTCCTCTGCACATCTTCTGTGATGGTAAAAGCTTCTAGAAGAAAGAAAATGAGGCAAGGAGTGAATGAGAGAGCAAATGAATTAATTAGTAAGTCTGTAGACTAGTAGGCAGGGCAATTTCTAGAAGAACCTGGGTTTTTGTGTTCCCTCAGATAACTTTTTTGTAGTCTGTATGGATCCTTCCTCAGTGATACAAAATAGTGAAAAGTAAGAAACCTGGCTGTTTTGTCATGCGAGTCTTTATGTGATTCTACCCCAAAGTGTGCTCCATATTTTCTGCATCGGCCTCCCACTGATTCATTACAGCATAAGCAAAAATCCTTTAAGCATAGAAATAAGGTATTTCAATTTGCACAAAACTATTGAAATTAAAGATATTGCAAATACAAAGACCAGATATTTTAAAAGACATTCTGAAACACAATCTGAATTCTTGAAGTAAGCTATTGAGGTTTTTTTATATCTGCTTTGGAATTTGCATCACCTAAAAATAAATAAATACAGAATTAACAAATTAAAACCTACAATTCCTAGCTGTTATAAAGCACTTCATATTTTTCAAAGTGCTCTAGACACATTAAATACGCTACCTAACTAATTGCTCCAGAAGCCAGTCTGACAAACTTCACTGCATGCTGTGCACTGAGAAACTGTTGCTTGATTTAAGGTTTGTGTTTACTACCCTTCATTTTTTCTGATTCTAATCAAACAAGAACATTAATGTTTTTAATTTGGCATGGCTTTTTTGGTTACATTATAAATACTTAAATATCATTGAGCTTACCCACCTTAAATTCATTAAAACTAGTAAACAAGTTTACTGCTAGATTTTTCTGCAGAGTATAAATACTAAATTTCCCTCTTGTGCAGTTAAACAGGGTGTTTATAGTGGTTAACTCTTTAGGATATCCTCTTACCTGATCAGTGTTATCCAAGCAATGAAAAGGTCGTAATAACTTCTGTCTTTTTTGCCTTTTAAAATACTTAGCACACAACCATGATAGTCCATCTGTTAGACTTACCCAAAACTTCTGAAGCTGGGGCTTGCAGCGATGGACAAATTGGAAGTTTGTTGTTTTGTTTTTAAAAAAGGACATATTTGAAGTTTTTCAAGATGCAGTTGTCGCAGGGTGCTGCATAATAACATGTAGACTCCCCTTCTCACAAAATGTTGGACCAGATGATCCTTCAAGACCAGAGTATCACAGAATCATAGAATCATTTCCATTTGAAAAGACCTTTCAGATCGTCATGTCCAACCATTAACCCAGCCCTGCCAAGCCCACCACTAAACCATGTCCCTAAGCACTGCATCTGTGTGTTTTCTAAATACCTTCAGGGGTGGTGATTCTACCTCCCTGGGCAGCCTGTTCCAGTGCTTCACCAGCCTTTCAGTGAAGAAAGCTTTCTTAATATCTAGTCTAAACCTTCCCTGGCTTAACTTCATAACTTGAGGCCATTTAGTCTTGTCCTGTCACTTTTTATCTGGGAGAAGAAACCTCTCCCCACCTGCCTACAGCCTCCTTTCAGGCAGTTGCAGAGAGAAATTAGATCCCCTCTGAGTCTCCTCTTCTAAATGCCCCCAGTTCCCTCAGCTGCTCCTTGTAAGACTTGTGCTCCAGACCCTTCACTAGTCTCATCTGCCCTTCTCTGGACACACTCCAGCACCTCAACGTCCCTCTTGATGTAGGGGGCCCAAAACTGAACACAATATTCAAGGTGCAGCCTCACGTGCTGTTGGCCGCCTTGGCCACCTGGGCACACTGCTGGCTCATGTTCATCCATCCATCAACCAGCACCCCCAAGTCCTTTAGTTTTTAGTTTAGAATTGCCACAAATCAAAGTAAAAGCCTATTTTCCAGGTAAATCATTACTAAGCAAGTATACAGAACCATTTCTATGCCCGCTCACTCTTGTTTAAACAGCCATGTTACAAAGAAGAGTACTACAAACACCAGTAAAAAAATATAGTTATGCTTTATGCCAATTACCAATCTTTGACAGGCCAGCCATACATCAAATTTGACAGTCTGCTGAAGACAATGGGTTTTTTGGTATGATCATTTACCCATCAAAAGACTCAGCGATAACACAACCCCACAGTGAAAGATTCTGGAAATCAAAAGATGAGATTCATCCATTCTGGATATTGCATACGAGTGATTAGGGAAAGCACGAGAGAGCAAGGAATGTCTCCTCATGGGGTTATGAGGGCTATTTCATAACATCTTACTTTGTGGGACTCCTTCCACTGACAAGAGTTACCAATGAGGTACATCTTTGTATTTTAACCTTAAACTCATGGCAGAGATCACTGCATGGAATGCAGCAATGACAGACTCACTTGACTTGTTGTAACAGTTTGTTCAATATGCCAGAGACAACCTATATGCTAGATACAGCTCACCGTTACCCCTACCTGATGATCCCACTCTGTACCAGAACACTTTTAGTAAAAGAATGCATCATAGCCAAATGCAACACAGCTAGCAATGGGGCTGGCTTTTCTGGTCATTTGATAGTGTTTTTGACTTTTGTCATTATTCTATAGCCATGGCTTTGCTATATTTCAGTTTATTTTTTTGTTCTGATGTCTTTCCAGTTAACATGTTACTTCTAGCCTCTGGAACGTCCTCACAGAGCAAGCTCTGACAACAATTAGCACTTCTGAATTGTTTCCTTCAAGACATCTCCTTATTCCCTCCCACCTCTTGTTGCCTTCTGGCCTTGCAAAAGAATCAGCTGTTAGCTTATTAAATTTGGAGCTACTGCATCTATTCATTTCCAGGACCAGTAGATCTCAAGGACTTGACACTGTAATATATGTTAACAGTATCATCTTTTTGCTCTCTCCAACCAGGTGTTCCATTTAATCAGCTACCCCATTACTTAGTCAATGAACAATTCATACACCATAAATTCTTTAATAAAGACTGGGACAGAAACTACATTAATCTGCTTCTACCTTTCACCTGGAATCTTTCCATGGACACAGAATATTTCATACCTGTAGGCCATAAATATCTTGGTTATAGACACTGCAGACCTGCGGAGGAAAAAACCAAAGCAAAAACAACAGAGAAAGAGATTGCTGCAGACCTTACTCTGCTGTTCAAAGAGAGAGGCCATTACCTCTTTTAGCCTTTGGGTCACTCCTGTTTCTACTGTGACTCCAGTGTTACAGAATACACAGCAAAAGTCACACATCTGAGAGCTTATACAAGAAATGGATATGGGAAGATGGAGTACCACTGAACTTTATAGTATCACTGCACATGCAAGGCTTCCGGTGCAAAGAAAAGTCTTCCTTAAAAAAGAACAAAGTAACTTCTTCCCCTGTATAGAACAAAATTCCAGCCTGTGATGAATGCTTGGCTTTGCTTCCCAAACAAGCTCTATGGCCAGTCACCTACCATGCTAGTAAGAGGATGAAGCATGCTACCCAGACATAAGAGATTCAGCAAGTTGGATGAGAAAATTAGGTTTCCACACTCAACTGGTAAAATTCTGTATTGTTGCACACTTCAGTCACCTATGTACTATGGACAAAACTCAGCAAACTTTTCAAAGATTCCTGAAAGAGTTTTGAAATGTGGTGTGTCTGTGACCCATCAGTCTTCGCAAAACTATTGTTAGTAGAGCTGAAAAGGACCTCAGGAGGTCAGCTAGCCCACCACTGTACCCAAAGGAAGATCAGCTATATCTATGCATTTCTGGCAGGTGTTTGCTTGATCTAATTTGACCTCCATCAGACCTTCACTGACGGTGATTTCTTCCTTTTCCTGCAGAATATTCCAGTGTTTAGTCCCTCTTAGGTAAGAGGTCTCCTCATAGTAAACATTGCTGGAATTTAATTTCATTACTTTTCCAATTTCTTTGGGCATGGAGGCAGGCTGTTAAATACCTTAATCTTCACACCAGCTTTTATCTACTAAAGTTACCATTATCATGTCTCCATCCCCTCCATCATCCAGTTTCCTTTTTTTGTTCTCTGCTAGGACACCATCCCCTACCCCCCACCCCCTTGCTCCCAGTATTTCTCTGCTCTCCTGTGGACTTGACACTGTCATACAGTGGAAGAAGCCTCAGTGTATATCCTGGTTGCTTCAAAAGTACTTTAATGAGGTGACCTATATTTCAAGAATGTGCTCTATAGGGGAATGTATAAACTGTTACCACCAGGAGCTGTTGGGACAACTGTAGCATCCATTCCAGAGGCTGCTAATGCTTTGTGATCACTTCAGTAATCACATCATCCATTTTTACTGCCCCCAACAACAGATGGAAATGCTGCTGGATTAGTCAGTGCCTTGGGTACCTCCTTTGGGCCTTGTCAACATTTTCTGATATATCACTCCACCTAATGTGAATAATGATTTTGCCAGTTCTTTCTTCCTTCATTCATGTATCTCTTTAGGATAATACACAAATAAAACACAACCCAGAAAGGTTCCATTGCCTCTGTAAGCTTGGCAGTATGTGGAATGGCTATTTCAGAGGCCCAGAAGGCCTTTAGGACTTTATCCAAACATTTCAGCAAGGGGAAAAATAGCACAAATAATGCAACTTCAAAAGCATGCAGACACTGTCTTGCATCCTCCCTGTTAAATTGAGCTTATGTTTATAAAATAGCATTCAGAAAAAAACAAATAGTGATAATGGTGAATAGAGCTAGTTCAAAGCTTCCTAATAAACCATGCATGTTTCCATTCTTTTTTAAAAAACATGTACTGTTATTAATTAGGGGAGGGAGGTGTTAGAAACAGACAAAAAAACCAAAACACAAAGGTTTTAGTTTAGAAACAAATTTTTAGAAGTAGTTCTTCTCTAGAAAATAATTTTAATGTTTCCATTTTATAAAGTATCCTGACCTATGGTGTTTAACCTTTGACATTTTAAAGAAAGCTGTCTGGTGCAGAAGATCGTCTCTCAATATGCTAAACCTTGATCTTCATCCCACCTGGGAAGGAACAACCCCCTGCACCAGCACAGGATGGGGGCTGACCAGCTGGAAGGCAGCTCTGTGGAGAAGGATGTGCAAGTTATGGTGGGCAGCAAGTTGCCCATGAGCCAGCAGTGTGCCCCTGTAGCCAAGAAGACCAATGGGACCCTGGGGTGCATTAGGAGGAATGTGGCCAGCAGGCTGAGGGAGGTGATCCTCACCCTTTACCCCGCCCTGCTGAGGTGCACCTGGAGCGCTGCATCCAGCTCTGGGCTCCTCAGTTCAAGAGAGACAGGGAACTACTGGAGAGGGTCCAGCGAGGGACCACAAAGATGATCAGGGATACTGAAGCATCTCCATTATGAAGACAGGCTGAAGGAGCTGGGCCTGTTTATCCTGGAGAAGACTAAGAGGGGATTTTATCAGTGTCTACAAATGTCTCAAGGGCCAGTGCCAAGAGGATGGAGCCAGGCTCTTTCCAGTGGTGCCCAGTGACAGGACAAGGGGCAATGGGCACAAAATGTAGCACAGGAAGTTCCACCTGAATATGAGCAAGAACATCTTTACTTTGGGGGTGACAGCACACTGGAACAGGCTGCCCAGAGAGGGTGTGGAGTCTCCTTCTCTGGAGACATTGAAAACCTGCCTGGATGCAACTCTGTGCAACCTAATCTAGGTGAATCTGCTTTAGCAGGGAGTTGGACTAGATTGTGCCCAGAGGTCCCTTCCAACCCTGACCATTTGTTTATTTCCCCATGCAAGCTCCAGCATTTAGCAAAAAGCCTTGCAGCTAATAAAGCATCTTTGTTTCAGTCCTACAATGGATTAATTTGGGATTGCAACTCTTACTGTAGACTCTACCTTACTGTGACTCTTCCAGACTTTTGATCACTTTCCAATGTATGTTTTCCAGTTCTACCATATCATTTGTAGGAAAGGAGCCACACAATATTTACAGTATAAATTGAGAATTATAATGGCATAATGATGTCTTCCATTTTTCTGCTTTCTTTCCTAGTAATTCCAAATAATATATATATTTTTTATTTCTTCATTGCCACTGAACTTAGTTATATTGATAGAAGTGTTTCCTCAATATCATCTCTTCTCACAGCATAAATATTTTTTAAATCATGCCTTTCTGGGATGGACAGGAATATTCTTGATAAGTTGTCTGGTTCATGTTAATCTAAATTAACATAAAAGAATTTTGTCATTTAGATGTTTCTAGAAAAGAGTGGGAGTGTATTTCAAGGGTTGTGTATGAGGTACAGAACATGTACTGAGCTGTAGGCTCATGGTGCTAGCCTCTCTAATTCATGTTCAGGTCAAAACTCTTGTAAATTCAGACCAAAGAGACAATAAACTTGATGTTGATATACACCCAAAGGTTGTTCTACTTTAATTAAGACCAATGTATAAACTAATTTACCACAGTAAGCTTAACTAATAGGAAAGAAGCGTGAATGGACAAAAATGTATGTATACTGGGGGTTGTACTAGCCTAATCAGCTTAGGTTTTAAATCAGTTTTGATTAAATTAGCATACCTTTATGTGTGGATAATTCTAGCATAGGTAGATGCTTCCAATTGGTTAAGTCTTAACAGCATGTTAAGTGTTTTATGTGCAGAGTACACAGCTTTTTTAATTAGCAGCAGAGACCTAATTTCAGGAGCAGCCTTCTGTTTTTACTGTAGCCAAAAAAGGAGGATAAACACAGAAGGTGGAAAGCAACATACGGAGATGCTGTTACATAGTATAGCACATGATTCAACAACTCAGAGATGGGGAACTCACATTGTCAGCAGATTTACTCACTTCTTAAACAAGAGAAGTCATTCAGGAAGTGTCAACTACCATTACAACGGCCACCACATTTGCAAAGCAGTGCAGACTAATTGCAACAAAAGGACAAAGAAAATCTCAGGGCTGCAAACCATTACTTTAATATTCTGAAGGCTGATATGTCAAAAATGTACCTTGCCCCTCACTTTCTATTGCAAATATATAGATCATACTCTTAAGAGTCCTGTCTTTTTGAATATCATAAGGACACACAACAATAAACTTAAATACCATTTCTGTATCCATATATTACACATACAGTTCATGTTACCAAGCCCCACAGAGCCTGGTGATAACTGCTTATGCGTTCACAGCTGGTCTCTGGAAAAAGCAAGGGCATTAGGTTTAGCCTTCAGTGCAGTATGTTGCATTTGCTATGGGCTAGGAATGTGTGTGGCTAGTTACCCAGATCAGCCAAATGACCCAGGAAAACTTTTAAGTCACAGTGGTAAAACTTTATCTGAACCCAAGTCTACAAGGTTAACTGCAGAAAAACAGAAATGATAAAATATTTCTGATTAGCCCAGGAAATTTTATGTTCCTGCTGATGGTGAGCAGTAGACAAAAGGAGCATTGTGAGCAATTACCCCATAGAAGGATTAGGCTAATATCATACATGGATAAGTACCTAAAAAGCCTCACATGTCTATGTAGGGTTCTAAATTGGAATAAAGATAACCCTTCTTCTCCTGTGTGCTTTGCAAGCACCATGGGCAAGAGAAGCCTGGAGACTCGCACTGATGACTATTGTTTTCTCTGAAAGGGCACAGAGTCAGAAAAAGGGTGATAATAGCCATGCTTCACTTTCATATTATCCCTGGATAAAGGATGGACACAAACAAAGGACTAAGGAGTGAATCACCTTTCAAGACAACAGCAGAAAATCTATCAAGAGTTTTTTCATAAATATTCCTTTGCAAAAGTATCCTCGCATGTCACAGCACTCTCCATACTATCAAGCTGCAACAAGGTCTTTTACCATCACATACCAGCATACACTTCATACAGTCCCTCTGCTGCCTTCTCCTCATCTCACCTCATCCAGAGCCCACTCTCTCCCCTCTCTGCTTCTTCCTCAGCTGCTCTCTCTTCATTGTCTCTCAGCCACTGAACAGAACCAGCCACAGCTGCACCTTATCTACATCGGCCAACCCACCGCCCCTGAAGCCAACCCACACAGTTGTATATTATCAATGCTAATTAACCCAGCTTCATTTCTCTACACTCTCATCGCTTCTAATGTAACACAGAATGATAGATCTGAAAGCCCCTTGCCATCCTTGAAACAGACTAAATGTGGCTTTACACTTATACCTTGGCCAGAAAAAACAGGTCCTGATCCTGGGAGACAGCAGGAAGGAACAACAGACAGTAAAGGTGGGATTTATCTCAGCTAAGATCTGAGTGTTAGAGCTTCTTATTTATGCTAGTTACCTTCCTTCCTGCTACAGCCACTGGGAAAAGGGAAACACTTTCCCCCCAGTCTTGGACACTTCTCTTAGTAGGGGAAAGATGACCCAATGCAGTACAAAGTTTCCTTCATGGACAGTGCAGAAAGTCTCAATAACTACCCTAGGTTAAAGGGCTAACTTTTAGAGTGTACATTTAGATGAGATGATTTCTGGAGCGGTCTTGTTTTTTTTCAGTGGGAATGTTCTTTTAAGTACAATGGCATGATTTTAGAGCATTTACTTAACTCTATCCTCAGATCTTTCCTAAAACATATGTGTCACTCACAAATAACAGAAGATGAGTTCTTGATTTCAATTGCACTTTCAGGGGACTAGCAAAATGACCCCTGGCTTTATTGTATGCCAGGTCTGGCAAGATGGAAAGCAGTAATTATAGTGTCATAAAGAACATGTAGATACTATTTAGTTGGCAGAATTTGCATTTAAAAGGAAGTTTTAAACTGGAAATGTGTGGGAACCGTATGGATGCAATATTCAGTATCCCTTGTGCTGTCAATCTGAAACTATATTTCCTAATCTTTTTTTGGTGTTCCCTTGGCCCACAGGAGCATAGCAAATGCCTGCAAAAAGTTAGGCTCATTTCGAGACTGAAAACTTTCCTAAATTTTATGCTGTAAGGATTTTTTTAACTTTTTGAACCCCTGCAATTGCTATGAAAAATATTTGACTACAGATATTGCGAGCAAAGATCCCATTAGTGTGGCCCACTTACTCTGTTGCTAACAAAGACTTGGGTCTATGGAATAAGAAGGTACATTTTGATTTAAATGAATAGATAAATGGATCTTCTTGCATTGCAACAGTGACAAAATGAAGAAAAACATAGTTTGCACATATGCATATTCACATTTATGAAGACAGACAATCAGTACCATCTGGTAAGTAGGCATGTGGATACTATATTTCAAAGAATTTTTAAGTTTCTCAAAACAAAACCTAAAAATCAAATCAAACTAACAAAAAAAAAAAACAACACGTTCTTAAATAATGCAGTTTATTTTTAGGCATAACATGCAGCCTATAGAGCAAAAAATCACAAAAATACTGTTTGGATTAGGCCTGAAAGAAAATATATGAAGGAGCAGCACCATAAATGAAGAGATGGAAAACCTAAGAAAGGTGTAAGCTGACATATCCTGCCAAGAAATAGCAGGAAGAAAAGCTATCCAAGATGCCAAGAATTTATATTTTTTTCTAGTGTATGCTGGTTTGAATTGAACATATATTAAAATGGTGTGAAATCAACGTAGCCAAAATATTTTTCCCAGGGATTGATAAAAACAGTGTCATGGAGGAGAAAGTTGTATTTCTATTAGACAGGAATGTATGTGTGTGTGTATGCATCACCAATACCACTTCTACTTATACCATGTAAATAGTTTTCTTCATCAGAAGCCTAGCATTCTTTCTGGCTAGCATATAACTGTAGCAGTGGGAAACTGGAGAAACAGGAGTCTGTATGAGGTTAAACTCCTGAGAAAAATAAAATCAGAATGAGTTTTGTAAGCCCTGAAATCCAGATAAAGTAGATGGAAAATACTGCAGAGTTCCCCCAGCCCTACACCAAACAAAGCAGGCAGAAAACGTGTTAAAAGACACAACCTGAAAACAATCAGAAAGGCACACAAAGACACATGAACTCTCCAGTCCACGGTTAAGACTGGGAGATTACTGAATAAGCTAGAGATGTGACTTTCATGCAATTATACTTACCCTCTTTTAGCTGGTCCTTTATGTCATCAAATATTCCATTAAAATTCAGGCCGTCTACCCAACAGTTATGTCAACTGAGATTAGTCAATCAATTCCCTGAACAGTGCATTCTGTCAAATTGCATTATTTTACTGGGCATCAAATCAAGTTATGTGATGTCCTCCTTTGGCAGACAAATTAATGTTGAGGATAACACAGCTTCATGTTATTTTTAGGATTTACAGATTTTAAAAAAATAATCTAACAACAAACACCAAGCTACTTTTAACTTGCAGTGTTACGGTGTTAACAAAGCAAGTAAGTCAATAATGTTATATATATGAAAGACAAAGGGACTGTTTTAGAATTGCCACCATCTACTAAGTGATGACTAAACTAATTTTATTTTATCCATTTTACTTTATGTTACATAAACCAGAACATGAATGGGGAAATGGTCACAGGAATGCTTTAGCTTAGAGGAGAGCAATGGTCATTTAAACATTCTCCAAATGACACCCTGTAGGTCATCACAGTGATAGAAAGTCATGGCCCGCTAAGGGAAGAGAGTTGCCTCCATGCATTGCTAGGGCTAGAAGGAACTGCTATGACTGTGTCTTTTGTCCCCTGTAGTGACCTGCAAAATCCAAACCAGTTTTTCTGAAATTCAAAGTATTGCCAGAGGAAAACACCACAATCCCAGACACACCATTCTAGCGATGAATTGTTCTCACTGCTGGTAAATGCACTAGTTCCAGGAAGAATCTAGGTTTTAAAATCTTAGTCTACTAGACTATCTGTAACCATTACTTTGATAAATCCTGAGTTCTTGACTTTGCTCACTTTCCAGTTGGTTTTCCAAAGCTCACAGCTCCTCTAACAATCCTCTCATTTTCATCAATACATTTCTTGTGGGTAATGACAGGAATATCGTGGCGTTTCCAGCTTGGACCCTTCCCATGACAAGTTGTCTTGACATCCACAAAATGAAAAGGTTCTGGTGAATGATCTCCCAGTATCACACAAGCAAAACGCCTGTGCAGGAATAATCCAGTTCTGACCCCTGGCATTGCTGCTTTCTTGAAATGAGGGCAAATTACCAGCATCAGGCCATAAGAAAAGGGCCACAAGAGAAGAATACAGATGCAGAAGTAGACTCTGCCAAATGAGTTCAGAATGCAGAGCAGATGGCCTGCCATCTTCTAATTTCATGTGTAGTACAGGAAGATATGTACAATAGGAAACCGTTATGGGATATCTTCTTTATAGGAAAAGCTTAGTTCTATTCACTGTAGCTTAACATTCATTGTCTTTTTATAGCCAGGCCATATTGAAGCAGTTACAGCCCACATCACAAGCCAAGTTAAGTCTCCAGGGACACATCCTACTAAGCTGAGACACTGGGAATATTAAGAAAGTAATCTAAACTGGGTAGTGGCAACTACATAACTTACAACAGTTTACAACTCTGGTCAACACGCCCCCATCTTTAAATGGGTTTGATATTGCACCACCGAACCAAAGAGGGTTTCATGTATGCAGAATTCTGGCCAACACTACTCATCTGCAACCTGCTCAGTGATGCTGAGGCAGCAGGATCTAGATCAAAGGCTTAGGAATTAAAGTGAGTAAGAAGACTAATGCTTACTACAGCTACTGTTATAGGGCTTTACTTGAAGTTGTTTTCTAAAAAAAAAAAAAAAAAAAAAAAAAGAAGGGTTATTTTCATTTTCTATATTTCCCAGTCTTGGTGTCAGCCAGCAAAATTACCAATACTATTATTATGTTTAAATTTAATTGTTGGCTTAGAGTGGATTCATATAATGCAAGGAGAACGTGTCTTATATTTAACAGACAACAGGACCACTACTTAATTTTATTGTAATCTAAGTAAGGAATTTAAATCACATTTGGACTGATGACAGAATAATTCCTTTTTGTGAGTTGCTTTCTTTGTGTAAGGTATTTTAATTCAGCCTATTAAATTTTAAAAGAAAAAAAAAGAGAGAAAAAAGGACCTAAAGTTCAACTAGATGTGGAAAAAGTGAGTCAGAAATGTGTGCATATGCATCAGATATGTGCATACATGTCTGAGAAAGGGCAACACACAGTAAAACCAAAACATTCAACCTTAAGTCTGTTGATATTATAAGGTGCTCTCCTACACCATGATAGATACATTTTCATAAGTTTCACACTATTTCACCCATTCTGATAGCTCATTCTTAGTCTGAAAATGTGTTCTTTGACAAGTCTTGGATCCCTCCAAAAAATTAGAGTGATTTAAGTTAAAAGAGATACTAGGGCTTTTCTTCCCTTCAGATGGAAAGATGCAAAAGCAAAAGGGTTTTAAAGGTCTTTGTCCAAATCATCTTTTTTTCTCACCTGTTCTAGAAGAATCAGTCATGTTTCTGCAAATCCCACTTCCATTAACCTTTCAAGTACTGCTGACGCTCTTGTATAGTAATTCTCTCGCACCATATGTCAAGAACCAGCTGACATACCCTTTAAAAGTCTCTCTTGCTGTATATCTTGACTCTTCCAGTTAGTTTGCAGGTCAGATGACTGGGAATATTAAACTGAAGCTTAATTTACAGTTTCAGAATTAATTCCCAGACTGAAATGATTGCTTTGCATCTTACTAATACTGTTCACTTCTCAGTGCTCAAAGGTTAGAGAGGAGAGGTAATTTTTGTAGAAGGAATAATAATATAAACCTGAAGCAAGACCCCAAAAGTTGCCCATATGAAGCATGAACAGCACTGGAAGCTTTATCTTTACCAGACCATTGTAATTTTTTTAGGCAATGGTTTAGTGCTTACCTTAACCTGGTCCACGCTGCTACTGAACAGACCACAGCTGCCTTCCCTCCCTACCGCAGCTGCCAAGCCCTGCCCCTTGGCCTTACCCCAGGATTAATGGGAACTGATCCAGCTGGACACTAACCATCACCAGTATTGGCATAAGGAGCTGGTGGGAATGAGCAGCCCGGGACAACAGGCAGATGGATCTGCTGCTTTCAGTGGCATGGGGGTATATATGCCCAGTTAAAGAAACAGTGAAACTGTACTCCCTATGCTATGTGTGTTTTAACAATAGCATCCACATAAAGAAACTGTCCATGCTCTGAAGAGTTCACCTCTAAGAGAAAATCCTTAGTGAATCAACTGCAAAGCTAAGAGCAAGATTTTCAAAGCACTCAATTACCTAAGAGTGCAAGGTTTGTAAAGGTCATAGGAATGTGTGCCCCGAAGTCCCTTAAGGATCGGATTTGTAGGAGCTGGGAGTCTGTGCTTCTGAAAATCCTTCAACATTCCTAAACGGATCTTTAAGTACAGTTACAAATTTCACTCAGAGACATTTCTTAAATGTCTCACTTCACAATCATTGCTAAGCTTGAACATTAAAGACAGCATTTGCAGCAAATATGAGGAAGTGAAAGAGAAGCAGATGTAGGGCTCACGTAAACCCTTCTAATGATGATGAGCAGGACTGGTGGTTTGTGAAAATAAAACAAAACATAACTTGCTGTGAAAACAGCTGAGACACAGCCTTGTTTTACACATTTTCCACATCCGTTCAAGGGACCAGTATTCCAGCACGGCATAATTGATAATTAAATTATTATTGTTAATAAAATTATAAGATGGTGTCCTTCTGTACTTATTTTGGCATTTATATGTAATTTAGAAAGTGTGTTCTGTAACGTGTTTTATTTGGAAGGAATGTCTTTTGAATTGATGTAGCACTGCAGGGAACTGATTTTAAATTCCCTGTGCCTTGAAAAGCTTTGCTTTGAGCTAAGAACTTTAGCTTTGCTATCTACAGAGTAGAAATATAATCTGGTGGTCATATACTTGAAGTTTTTTTGTCAGTGTTAAACTTCAGTATTTTTTATGTTTTGCTGCTTACATTTACAGTTGAGATTCTTATCTGCCATCCACTGATAGGCATAATTCCATTTTTCACATCTTTGTAAATAAGATCAAAATCTAACACAATGTGCTTGACGTAACAATGTTCCTTCTCATTGCTATAAACATCCTGTTTACCATCGCAGCAAAGAATAAAAAAACTCATAAAAACTTTTAGCAGATACCAACAGAAAAAAAAATTCAAGCAATCCTGGACAAGCAACTTACAGAAGAGTTTGAAGGCAGCAACTTCTGATGGTAAAAGACACTCAATGGCAAAAAGGCAAAAACTATCACAACATCAAGTTAGCCAAAACTCATTGGTATGCTAATCCTGCTTTTTTCCTTCACTATGAAAAATAAAAGAACAATTTATACAAGCAACTACTGTATGAGCTGTGTTATGACTGATCAGTTTACTGTGAGTCAGATCACCCCAGTTACTTATAAATCTTGTCAGAGCTTTAGTTTTTCCTTTATGAAAGTAAAATTTATTCCAGTGTCTGCTAGTAGAAAGCATAAGTGTTATGTACTGAAAGAAAGGATGCTGCAGAAGACAGAGAAGAAGATCATTTAAGATCATGCTACTGTGCTTTTCAATATCATTCTATTCACGATCAGGAGCAGGAGACAGATGGTAGGACTTAATATGAAATAAGACCAATTAGAAAAAATTATTGTTTTGAATTCCCATATATTAATACTTAAACTCTCTAACACTATGGATAGTAACAAGTCTTGGCAAGAACCATTCATCTTTTAGACATAATCTGGTACAGCAATTAAATAGGAGTGCCAGTTAGCCTTCTGTAATATTTTGGGAGTAGTTAAAGTTTAGGATGTTACAAACACAGGGCTTCCACCCCTTTGCTATGTACAACACTGCACTATCCTGTTTTCACTGATTTAAAACCATTTTACAGCTAAAGAGGTTCTATCTTTTTTAATTTTACTTAATACATGAGCTCCTGTTGCAGAAAAGCAACCCTAACCTCACTGAAGCAACAGATATTAAATCTTTTACAAGGATGAGCTATGAATGAGAAATTATTATTTTATGATATCTATCTGATACAGGTTGAGTGTGTGTATTATGGATAGAGCATTCCCCAGTTTTTATTATTTATGGTTTTATTATATTATTTTATGGTTGCCTGGGCTCTATGGTGTACTATAATCAAATGAAGCAAAGTGAGAAAGTAGATAATGCACCATTTTTCTTAACAGCTCCAAATAAACCAGCAACATGGTGTGTAGATTAAAGCGGACTGTCATCATGGTGCATCCATTTGGTGTGCCAAGATGTTGAATAGTCCTGCAAGTCTTTCCTTTAGGAAGAGTTTTGGCATCCATGACAGAAAAGCACTCAGAAGCACACATTTCATGCACTCCATTTGGACTAAACGTAGCAGCAGACAAACATCCTACTTTAACAATTAACAGCAACCAGCATCTTCACCAAAATTTAGCTCAGGGTCAAAGTGTTTCAAGTAAGCAACAGTGTCTCATGTAGCCCAACAGGTAAGCATGCAGATGTGTGAGCTGAGGTCAGCTATATACCTGTTAGGTGTGCTTGTAATAGGTATTCATTCCTCTGGCACTCACTTCCACTTAGACGGAATTACAGGCATACTAGAAGCAGTAGGCATTTGCTGTATTAAAATATCATTTTCTTTGCAACTGCTGCAATTCAAAGCATCCAAAAGTCATGTGACAGGCCCAGGACTGGAGAAACATACATGTATACATATCTGTATTTATGTGTTTCATTATCTCTTTAGGCACCTGCAGAAGCAGCTTCATAGCTGTTAATTCTACTTTCCACAGTGCTTGTTCCAGCATTAAATCAAAAAGAGGCGGTATAATCTTTGGTGATCCTTTCTGGCACACTGTTTGGATAGCTGTTACCTACACTGACTTCATTCTTCACAGAAGTCAAATGAATTCATAGTGATCCTCCTTTACCAGGGTTACCACTTCAACTTCTTAGCAGAAAGCTTTGGTCAGGATTCATCTGCTTAATATGAAATGCCTGTTCCATATATCTACATCTGAAATAGCTCTATACCTCTGAAATAGCTGTCTACACTTTTATTTTACAAACAGACACATGCATTCCAGGGTGACATGCATCCGATCTCAAAACAGATGTCTAAAAGAAGTCAGATCAATAGGGCTCAGGAATTGTTCTCTCTACCAACTACAAAAGCAGTCAATATAAATGCCTCTGATATAGGTATTGGTAGATGATAAATCTCATCCCTTGTGCTACAGCCCTAAGGACTGAGAGATACTAGCTTTTATCCTCAGCTCAGCTAGAAAATCAGAACAGCCTAGAGGCAGAAAGTGCTACCAAATTTCTTCAAGGGGAGCATGAGGGTGATGCAATGGTGGAAGAAGCAGCAAAGTGCTTAAGCACCTTTAAAGAAAGTAATCCACTGCTGTCTGATATTAATTGGCTCTTTGTATGAAAAGCATGAAGTGTTGCAGAAGCTAGTACCACAGCTTTAAAAAAAACAACTTCAAGATAATTCTCAGTGAAAGTGTTCTCTTCTGCACATACTGACTAGCAGGAATGGGTTGAAGGAGGACAGTGGGCTCCCTTCCTACAGCTTTTTGAAGCAGCTGCCCCCTGCATGACCTCAGGTTCTAGGATTGTAGAATACTGCTGGAGGACTAACAGCTCTGTTTCTCACTACTCCAGTGTGTCATCCTGACCTTTAATAGACAGGTGATAATCATCTTTCAAAGTGACAGCTAATGGATCTGAACCTCAGGATCACTGTAGTGTATGGCTGACTGGAGTACATATGTAAGTATATGGAATATGTATAAGTATGTGGCTGAGCAAAGAATGGAGCCAGCCTCTTGTCAGGGGCACCTAGTGACAGGACAAGAAGCAAACTGAATGCACATGAAATTTTGTATGAACAAAATAAAACACTTTTACTGTGAGGGTGACCATGCACTGGCACAGGTTGCTCTGAGAGGTTGTGGCCTCTCTCTGTGTGGAGACATTGAAAACCCAGCTGGATATGGTCCTGGGCAATCTACTCTAAGCTGGCCCTGCTTGAGCAGGAGATTGGACTGGAGGTGATCTCCAGAGGTCCCTTCCAAGCTCTACTATTCAGAGATTCTGTAATAATGTCCAAGAAAAATTGAAGACATACTCTAAATGGCCTATAACTGAGGGAAGGCCAAGGCCTTTTTATTATTTTGGGACCTTTAAAAGATTATTTTAATTGTTTGGGTTTGTGTTGTTTGGGTTTTTTTTCAGCCAGGCTAAAGCACCCAGTACCACCCATGAATGAAACCACATGATGATTTATAGATACTTTGCTAAAGGTTATTCACAGCTATTGATCAGTCAGCTCATAGTGAAATAGGAAGAGGACTGGAGCACACTACCTGCCTTGCCTTCACCATGTGTATGCAATCAAACCTGTCTTGGAAATAGTGAGCAATTTCTGACCAGCACTGTGTCCAGAGGAAGTTAGTAGGAAGCAGCAAATGCGCTGCAAATTCACTGCAAAGCATGGTAGCTTCCTGCACAAATGACCCCTAAATGAAGACAAATCTGCTTCAGGATTTTACAAAGGTACTGTCAAAGTTGTGATTTGTAAGCTTTTGTTTCATTTTTAATTAAATGGAAAGCAAAATATTGATTCTGCCTTCCTCAGGAATTACTACTTGCCCTGTTCAAGGTACCGAATCTATTCAGTGAGTTTAAAATGCTGAGGAAAGCAGAGAAACCATTAATAACATGAATATACAAGTAATCTAATGGATTCATTATAATCTACATACACACATAAAAGTACATCATAACTTACTACTTCTCATCCTGAAGCATGTGTTTTGGTTTATAACACCTCATTAATTTTAATTGTAAACCTAGGAAATAATCTTTTTCTCCCTGCTAGTATACAGAATGCAAAAGTGTGACCAATACATTTGTCATTTTGTTTCACGTAGTTAACTTTCCCTTCAAATGTAAGTCTGCACAGAATTTATGAAGCATTGAGCATCTTTTTAAGACCAGTAGAAAATTAGGGTTTCCTTCAAAAAACAAAGAGGAAGGACTACCGAAGAGGATCATAAACTGTTCATCCCTACACCTCAGACTGAAATAGATCTCTCATTCTGTTATTTTTGGTAATATATCCATGAATTCACAACCAACCCCCCTGCATTTTAAAATTACAATTGCAATTAATGCCATGGCTTTTCTGTAACTTTTAAAAGATTTTAAACTCAAAAAACAACAATAAAGGCGATGAGAGAAGAAAAAGCATAGCAAATATTATAATTCTGAATTCTGTCCTTAATACATTAATGGCATTTTTACTGAAGGAATCAAATCAAAGCAGACCTAGAGGTTATCAGCATGACAACTGCAGAAATTGTCTTTAATAAGAGCAGATATTGCAAGACAAACTTTGCCGCATTTTTTGATGGAGCTCCTGAATTTGGAAAAAAGAGAAACTTGAATAATTTCATTTTAAACTATGAACTACACTGCATAGTCCTAGCTTTATAGTGCAAGATAGTACTGTAGCACCATAGTATAGCATTATATGCAATACTATAGTATACTGGTTTTTCTGTGCCTTGGTTTCCCACTCACAAAATGGTTGTAAAAACATTTGCTTCTAGATCATGCTTGGGAATGCTTATTATAAACTTCAGAGTTATGACTGTCTGCTCTAAGCTGCAAGAGTACCCCAGCTAAAATGTTGGTGTCTTTCAAAAGTCTATCTGTAAAATTATTCAATCTCACAATGAAACACTGAGAAGACTTTTTTTGCATTTTTTTCTTCAACGTGGACGTATCAGTAGACAGATGTTAAATTCTAGTGGATTATTTAACCTGACATCCTGCATAACACTATCTAATCAACTCAAATTATTCCTAATATATTCTTATAATTTTTTTCAACTGAACTGAGGCAGTTCATCAACAGTGAATCCTGAGCCATCCAGACTGACTCTGCTGAGTCTCCAGCCAGCAAGCTCTGTGTTCAATACTGTTTAACAAGCATTATCATCTAAGTAGAAATATAGTGTGCACAGAATTACCATCTAAACCTTGTAATATGTAGAGGGATTCAGGAGCATTGAAGGCTCCACAGGCCAAAAAAACCTTCTATTTTGCAGGAATTAGGGGTATATACAGATAATGTTGTAGAAGGAAAGCAATACATCGTACACAAAACAGAGTCCCTCCAAAAGAAAATAAAACCCTGCTGTAGGGCCTGACTAAAAAGTCTTTTATCAAGCTCTTCATTATTATTATTGATATGCTGACCAGACCCAACCCACAGGGAAGCCTGCTGCCTCCCTGAAGCCCAGGTCAGGGACATTACTAGAAATGTCCCTTTACTGGTGCAGCCCTCTGATTGTTACACATTATTGCTTTTTCCAAGTAGGCAGCAGTTAAGTCCAAACAACAAGAAGTCTGAAGGCGACCAAGAGAGACCTCAGGGCCTTGGGGCGACTGGCTGAGGGATCAGGAGCACAGGCAGTGTTTGCTTCTGCACTGCCAGTTGCGGGGAACGATGGGGCATGTAATCGGAAGATGACACAGATCAATACCTAGCTACAGACCACCCAGCCAGGATGAAGAGGCAGGGGAAACATTCCACAAGCAGCTGGGAGAAGTCTCAACATTGCTAGCCCTTGTTCTCATGAGGGACTTCAACCTACAGGACCTCTCTGGAAATACTATGCAATAGAGAAGAAACAGTCTAGGAGGTTCCTGGAGTGTGTGGGAGAAGACACAGCTGGTCAGTGAGCCTACCAGGGGAGAAGCCCTACTGCACCTGCTGTTTACAGACAGGGAAGGACTGGTGGGTGATGTGGTGGTCAAAGGATGTCTTTGGCGCAGTGACCATGAGATGACAGAGTTTCCAAATCTCAGAGAAGTAATGAGGGGGGTCAGCGGAACCAGTACCTTGGGGTTCCAGAGGGCAGACTTTGGCCTTCATAGGAGCATGGTCAACAGAGCCCCTTGGGAGGCAATTCTGAAAGGCAGGGAGAGGGGTCCAGGAAGGCTGGACATTCTTCAAGGAGGAAATCTTAAAAGCACAGGAGCAGGCCATCCCCATGGGCTGAAAGATGAGCCAGCGGGGGAGAAGACCATCCTGTCTGAACAGAGAGCTTTGGCTGCAGCTCAGAGGAAAAAAGGGGAGTTTGACTTCTTTGGCAGAAGGGGCAGGCAGCTCTGGAGGACTATAAGGATGTCATGAGGTTATGCAGGGAAAAGATTAGAGAGGTGAAAGCACAGCTAGAACTCAAGTTGGCTACTGCTGTAAAAGATTGCAAAAAATGTTTTTACAGATATATTAGAAATAAAAGGAGGGCCAAGGATCACCTCATTCTTTATTGGATGCAGCAGACAACATTGCCACAACAGATGAGGAAAAGGCTGAGGTACTTAATGCCTTCTTTGCAGCAGTCTTTAATAGCAAGACCAGCTTCCCTCAGGGTACTCAGCACCCTGAGCTGGAAGACAGGGATGGGGAGCAGAATGAAGCCCCCACAGTCCAGCAGGAAATGGTCCACTTAGGCATGCCCAAGTCAATGGGCCCAGATAGGATCCACCCGAGGGCGCTGAGGGAACTGGCAGAGAAGCCTCACCAAGCCACTCTCCATCGTTTATCAGCAGCCCTGGTGAACTTGACAGGCCCCAGTAGACTAGAGATTAGCTAATGTGATGCCCATCTACAAGGGCAGGGAGAAGGATCCAGGAAACTACAGGGCTGTCAGCCTGACCATCCCTGGAAGTGTTTAAAAAACATGTAGATGTGGTGCTTAGAAGCATGGTTTAGTGGTAGACTTGCCAGTGGTGGGTTAATGGTTGGACTTTATGGTCTTGAAGGTCTTTTCCAAGCAAAATGGTTCTATGATTCTATTACATATTAGAATGTGCTGAATTGCAAATGTGTACTGTAGCTCTTCTTTTGATTCAACTTTATTACTAGTTAAAAAGTCTGTTTCTACTTGATTTCCTGAAATTTAAAACAAAATGGCAGAGATGACTGTTGAGAGCAACAAATAAGAGTTTTTTGCTTGCTAGCACCTGTTAGAAAACATCTCATTTTCAAAATAGCCACATCTTATTTCCATGTATACCGAACTTATTATCCTAGTAAGCCAGCAGTTTAATGTCTGTTCTTTTAGTCTCCTGCTCCTGGGTCCTGATCCCACATTCTTGTATGTCTTTTCAGAATGACCATTCATCTAAACTAGCAGGTACTTGGGACTGAAGTGTGGCAGGAAAAAAGGGATGGATTTTAAACATGTTTGGAAGTACCTGGATGTCAAATTCCTAGTATCCTTCAGTGGGCATTTTGTGCCTTTTCAAGTATCATCCAAAGTGCATTCCTGAGAGGTGTTTGAAAGGCCATGTAGACAAGAGTGTTTCCATGATTTGTATCCAAAAAATAACCTTGTTTCTTTATGCTCCAAAACAGTAACCACTTGCTCTGAATTTTAAAGAGGCAACTGCTCCTCCTGTGCATGCATATCCCTGTTTAACGTGCTTTATCTGAGACTGTAGAGACTGCAATACAGATTGCAAATCCTTTGGGAAAAGTGACCTTATGTTTTTTGCACTTGTCATTTAGAGTTTGGAAATCATTTTGTTAGAAATCCAATAATAGCCAAAGGAAGCACTCATATGTAACCAGAAGAGTGCATAGTACAGAAAAATGTACCTTTTTTTAGTCTGGACTCCTGGAATAAGTCTGTGCACAAGAACTATCATTAAAAATCACATAATGATTCTCTGTTATAAGTCAAATCAGACTTTGTAGAATTTGCTTCAGTATTCATTAGGCAGAGGAAATCACTAACAAATTGCATTTTATCACCTCAGAGAGGCTGGCAAGAGAACAAGCTAGGTATGGGTTCAGAGAACCCAGGAACACATCTGCCATGGCAAAGGCTTCCATTAGCCCAGATGCCAGCTACTGCTGCATGAAGTCCCTGCTAGTAGCATCCAGCAGCTGATGAATCCTATAAGTTCTGCAAACTCTATGAGTATATGCAGCTCCTTCTTGCTGCTATCAGCAAATTGTAGGGGTCTTAATAGCAGTAGTGTTCACCTTTGCAGATACAAGATCAAAGAGGATACACAGAAATACCGTGTAGCTAAAGCACCAGTGTGCAAGGACAGTGTTTGGTTTTTTTCCTTTAATAGTGGAGAGGAGCACAAAGGAAAAATTCAGCAAAGATACATGTGGGGAAAAAAAAAGCTTAAATAAATATTATCACTACTGAACAATTTTTAGTCAACAATCAGCCTGCTAACCAATTTACCGCCTGTATGGTATGGAAGAAGATTGGAAGACAGCCGAGTACTCTGTGTTCATGTCCCCTCCCCTGTACCCAAGGCTGCTTGGGAAGGCATTACATCAGCTAGAAGTTTACAGCTACTCGTACAAAGCAAAATGGGTGTATTAACTCCTTGGATTGTCTATAAAAATGGAAATCTATCAGAAGGCATTATGTAAACATACCTCTGCCCATGAATTATTTAGCAGTTGGCTAAATGTGCTCAGCAGCACAGCTTTACCAACAGTCAGTGCAAGCAGAAAACTTTACTTGGCATTTGACACAACTATTGCAACCTCATAAATGAATCAGGTACATTCTAGCAGCCTGGCATTTGTGTGTTGTACTCCACAGTGGTTTTATATTTAGGACAATCTCACAGTTAACATTAAATTGTTGCTGCCACAGAATTGCTTTGAGATATGATCCAGTTTGGATGCTGTCAAGTCCCACCTTTGTAGGGCTTGGGGTATATTTTTGCCTTTCATTGCTGTTTCTATATGCATTAATCAGCATGAGTAAGTAGATAAGCACAGTATTCTCAAGAAAAAAGTGAAAAAGGCAATGTCATTATAAACAGGACTCATTTCTCCAAGGTACTTAGTCCTCAGATGCCAGTCCTATAGCAAAACTACAAGCTGCCAAAGCATTGCTGGAAGTGCTCAGCAGCTTGTAAGATGAAGCGCTGCACTCTATAATAATAATAATAATAATAATAAATTATTGTAATAAAATGATTGTAATAATAGTAGTGATAGTAATAATAGGAAGCAATGCATATCTAAGTGAGGTATTTTTTTATGTATAGAACAAGATACCTCTCAAAATCCCATGAGTTAGCTGTCTGCCTGGGTACAGCTATGATATGGACTGATCTTGAATCCCTGTGTTACCACATCTGCTATTTGATAACCAAGAAGCAGAAGGAGCAAAGGAGCCCTTTGATTCTATGCCACAATAAATTCCACTTTCTTTTAGAGGGGGCAAGGCAGGTATATCTCTCAGTTCTAACACACCAGCCTTTCACCTTCTCAAACACTATCTTTATATCCCTGTAAATGGCACCATCCAAGGCTATGTCCACAATAGATGTGAAGGCTCCCCTATAGTCAAATCCAGGCCACTTTGCTGCAAGAACATTGGCAAAACTCCACTCTCCCACACCCTGTGCCGAGTTGCTCTGTGTCCATACAAGCAGAGAGCTTTCACTGATCTCCAAGTATAAGCAACTCATGGTTTATGCTGTTACAGAGCAGCCCCCAGTCCTCTTTGTGAAACACCAGCTGTCAGTTTAAATGGTTTGTTTTGATCAAAGTAATGCAAAATAGAAGCTTTCATTAATGGATCTTTCAACTTCCCCACTGTTTCAGTGATTAGATATCAAGCTCTCAGGGTATTATTAGAACCCACTTTTCTTTCAAATCTTTAGACAGTTAATTTGGGGGTTGTGATTTTTGAAGAGACTGAGTCCAGGTTTTTCAAAAGCAAAGAGACAAAGAATTATTTTCTACATTCATGAAACATCAGTAAGAGCAGGCAGTGTTAGAAACTCAACAGACTTTTTTTCCTACAGCCCTGTTTGCATGAAAATACTCAGAAAACATGCTGAAGACATGAATGGACTGAGGAAAGATGCTTTTGTTTTTATGAAAGAGCCCCCATCACTTAAAACACTGTGGTAGCAAACACTGCTGTGGGAAAAGGAAAAGCTAACTATGTTTTAAGTTCAGTTCCATTCATTTTCACAGGCCCTGTATTCCCAAAAGATACAAAGAAAAAATATACGTAGAGGAAAAGACAAAGGACTGAAAAAGCTCTTCACTTGTGCTTGCTATCCATTCATGGATACATCATTTAACGTGGAAAATCAGTCTCTGCTTCTTCCTCTTCCACAAGGAAAAAGACTTCCTTCCACTACCATGCAATGATGAAGTGGAAACAGTTCCTAACCTTGCCAAGTATCAAAGACATCAGAGAGTAAACAAAAAGAGACATGCTATAAGAGAGGTTGAGAGACGGGAATCTCTCACTTCACATCCATGATGCCCTCCAGTAATTTGGATCTGCACCATGTAGTATGAACTGGCACTGATCTATACAAAACATTCTGAAATATTTTGGTTTGTGGCGATCCAACCAGAAAGAAAATATTTCGCAATGATTCACTGACTATGAGAGACTGTACACAGATGCCTTTATAATGCAGTGCTATAAGTACTATAACTCAGTGCCTTCTCTGGGTTAATAATCTGTGAGGATCTTTTATATTTTTTCCTGTGGGTGCTTGTTCTGACCACTAGGAAAAGGTTCAGGGCAACAAATATAAGTACAGCAGGGTCCCATAGGGCCTTGAGAATTGCATATGATTTTCCAGTTAAATTCATTCCTAAATAATTGGTCAAGCTTTCAAATACGCATCTAAAAGTCCTTAAACCCATCATGATGTTCTCCATTCAAAGCAGCTTGATTTAGGACATTTAAGATTTCAGTTGACTTAATGTGAAAGAACAGATGGTTTAAGGCTTGTATATATTCAGATGTCTGGCTAAGCTTAAAGATATTGCTCCAGAAGGAATTAGTTGCTTTTCATATGAACATGGTGAGCATAGAAAAGTTCTTACGATTCACCAGTTTGTGGGTGAAAAGCACCATCACCTAATGGGAATGGTTGGATGGTTGCTTTAAAGGTATCTGGGGTTTTGTTTTCTTGTAGATTTGATACCTTATCAAAACTGTAGCTGAACCTTCATATTCTTATGTGCTGAAAAGTAATCTTTTCACTTGCTGAGCACAGTGAAGCTATTTTTTCCAAGATCTCTAAGAGATTCAATTGTCATGGCTGGTTTTAATTGTCATATGCAGAGCCACACTAGCAATCACCTGGGTCAATATTTTACGTACTCCCTGTGAAGATCTTTTATGGCTAAGCATCTTGGAAATGCTTACTGCTCTTTTTTACAACAAATATAAATCTTTCTTCTATGCAAATACATTCTGAACAAAACTGAAATAAGCTTTTAAACAAGCTGTTTAAAAGTGACCTCGCTTTTCTTTTTGCCTTTACAGCCTTCTGCTTATTAAGTAGTCTGTGTTGTATTGTGCATTCCAGGCTTTTTTTTTTTTTAATAATGTTTTTTACTAGTAAAATAGTAATCCTGGCTCCCTGTTTTTCGCCAGTTATTGTTCTCTTCCATCTTCAAAGCTTTTTCAATGCCATTAAGCAACAAGACTACCCACATATTTAAAGTGCAGAGATAATCTAATTAAATATTAAAATTCTTCAGATTATTTCTGTGGTACTCAGATCCACAGATTTTGAAAAAACAATCAGAGTAGAGTATAAATTCTTGACCTTGAAAACCTGTTCTGCTGAGTCAACACGTGTTTCCCCTGGTAGTCATCAGCTGTAAGGGACAGAGACTACTCTAAAATGTTTCCAGTGCATGATCACTCCACACCAGATTCTTTTTTTATGACCTGTATCAGTTTACACCTGAAGAAGATCTTGCCTGGTGAAATCAAACACAATTTCTCATTGGCTTCCTACAAGCTCTAGACAGGTATGAAATACAGAGTGATTTCATCTCCCCAGTTTTTTATTTATTTTATGAGACAAGGAAGGGAGTGACTGGTTCTTTGTTCCCTTGATAGAAAGGGCAGCTCTTTTTGATACATATGAATGGCTGAAGGGAATGGGGTTGTGCTCAGTCTGTGCTCCTTTCTCTTTGCAGTACCTGTCTCCCTGGAAGCATGCTGCTGTCCCTCAGGCTGACCAAAGCATGGTGAATGGCAAGGTTCAAAGTTTCAACAGATGATCGATACACTGCAAATGGAAAGGAGCTATATTTAAACAGCTTTTCTCATGAAGTGTTAAAGAAAGCAAGAAAAGCAAAATAAACAAAAAAACCCCTATGCCATTGGACCCCATTTTCCTCTTATTTTTCTCTCCTTCCTCTTATTTCTTCTGTACAGCACTTTGCATTGATAAAATACCTTTGTAAAATGACCCTTATCTCATCCTTCCCACATTCTTACCAACCCCATGCCCTACTATCAGCTGCCTTCCTCGTTCAGTGACTAGAGTTTTTAATTTGGTCCCTGTGATGTGTATTTCCTGAGCTGCCCCACAGCTCTTCCCATACCTTAGGAAAAAACACAAGGCCAAATGAAAAGCCTGCACAAAGAAGCCTCAGCCCTGGAGCTGTAAAAGGAGACACAGTATAAGGATGTTCTTTTCTACAAATACAGGTGAGAAGGTGCTTAACAGGTAAGTACTTCAGACTCCAAGATTAAGAAGGACTGGAAGGTGGCAGGAAAAAGATAGTTCAGAGAGCAGGAGATAAAAAGGTCAGCTCTTAAACTGAAATTGCAGCTTGCAAATGGGTAACAAAGTTTTTGTGGTTTAGATATTCTCAGCGCTTACCCAAAATTTTGAGACCAATAGTATCTTCTGAGGCTCACTCGCCTTGTAGACACAGGGTGTAATTTTTGAGTGATGGGTCTGTAAATAGTTTGACCTTCTCAAACTGTCAGGACTTCTATCAGAATTTGCTGACGCAGGATTGTAAGATAAATACTGTTGTGACACTCAGCACTGCAACTGAGTTTAGAAAAAGGTTTAGAAAAATCATTGTTTTCTCCATGTTTTCCAGATACTGAAGCACAGAAAGAGCACGTGAAAATAATTTAGTCACCTTTTCCTTCACATGCGGACAAACATTCCAGACCTATAGTTGCAAGTCTACCCTGTCATTTAAAATAGAGACAAAGTAGTGATGGTGACAT
Organism: Falco naumanni; assembly: GCF_017639655.2. NCBI lineage: Eukaryota > Metazoa > Chordata > Aves > Falconiformes > Falconidae > Falco > Falco naumanni. The sequence continues at coordinate 63,525,503 of NC_054054.1, forward strand.
TGTTCATCTGACCAAAGTGTGTACTGCTGCACTCCGTCAGCTACAAATATACACTTACAGTGACCTAAAGAAACATGTCATTCTCTGTCTTGCATTTGATATTCCTTATTTGGTTATTCAAATATAAAACTACATATCTATATTCAGTATATAACAAGGCATGTTGGTATCAGGAACTTTCACACACACTTCCTCCAGGACAGGTGACGTTGGCATGCAGCTGTAGCCTGCAGTGGTGTACATATTGCATCAACCATAATGGTCTTTATGAATCAGCATGCTCCTTGATCCTGCAGGGTGGTACAGAAGATGCGTCGCTTCTCAGCTTCATGATTAAGCAGCTGGGAGCTGAGTGCTCCTGCTAGGGAAGGGGTGGCAGTGGAAGAAAGAGTGAAGAGAAGAGCCCCGGAAAGGCAGGCTAAATGCAACTGCTGGCATTACAGTAAGAGAACAGAAGTACAGGTGGCTGTGGCTTCTTTAGGGAAGAACCGATCATTGTTGTAGCTATATAGCTACTAAATCATCCAGCTCATCTCTCACCTCCTGAGCAGCAGCAAGGTGGCCCAAAGAAAAAAAGAGAGTGAGTTCCTAGCTATTATATCACTTACAGCATCTTGGTGCCCTAGTTAGATGTCTTCTGGCTCATGTAAAGAGTAAGCCCCATGTGAATACACAGGTATATATATGTTCTTGTAACACTGGTACCTTCTGATGTTGCTCCCTAAAGTACTTCTCCAAGCCAAGGCTTCCACCAAAAGATGTGTATGGTTGGAAAACAAATCCCTGAATCCAAAATATATTTGTAAAGTCATTTCCTTCCCATTCTCATCAAGATAGAGCCAGATCCTCACTGAGTATCAGTACAGTGTAGGAATCTGCTACCCACATAAACTGCAATATTTAACCCAGCAGCAGGATTGTTTGGACAGTAGAGGAAGCCTAGCAACCAAAGATGGAGGGTAGAAGCCTTTTCCAACAGCTGTAAGAATACTCACGTTTAAGGAATGCCATCACCCTACCTTGATCCCTAGTGGAGCAATCCGACTGGTTTGTACAGGAAAGGAGAGAAAAACAAATCGAGAAGTTTTCAACACTCAAGTGCCTCTGGAAAATGCAAATTGATTCTGTCCTGCCTATCAAAATAAGTTGTCGTTAAAGCATGGAATTAGATGAGAATAAATGCATATGCTTGTGTCCTGCTGTAAAATACATTGCTCTCGAGTGTTTTATTCTAAGCACCAAATACAAATATATTGATTCCATATAGCACAAAGAGGTTACTGCTGGGGATAAAGGAAAGGGTATAGCATGTGAAGGGAAGCCTCCTGGGGAGTACAAGTGAGTGCTCAGGTGCTGCTTCACCTCAGTCTCTGGGACACTGGTCCAGGAGTAAAACTTTCCTAGCCAAATACTCTGAGGCCAGCAAACAACCTCTGAGCTGGAGAAGCCAATCTCATAATAAAGGCTAAGCAAAAGCTGATGTATGCATTACTCATAGTTACTAACACCAAGCTGTCAACAGATGTCTGAATGCCGTTTTTTGATAAATACAAAAAAATCAGAAACAGCAGGGGTTCATAGGGGAATAAGAACCACTGAAACATCATCATGCCAGATGGGTCATCATTTCAATATTCCCAGTGCTATTATTTCAAGATGAACACCGATGTGAATAACTGAGTCATATGTTTGCATTAGGACTTAAAAGGACTATTTTTATAATGTGATCTCTCTTTTAGGCTAAAAGAAAAGCTATTTTATTATTTCAGCTTCTCAATCTCAAAGAAAAAAAAAAAAACAACAGCAGGTTTTCAAAGATCTTAGATGTTTTTTTAAATTAAATTTCCTCAACCTAGAAGGATGAAAAGAATTCTTAAAGTAAAAGGTAAATAAAGAATACAACAGACTATACACAGAGTCAAACTGTGAGAAGATCATAGAATCACAGAATCATTAATGTTGGAAAATACCTTTGAGATCAAGTAAAACCATTAAGCCAGCACTGCCAAGTCCACTACTGAACCATTACTCTAATCACCACATCTACATGCTTTTTAAGCACTTCCAGGGACGGTGATTCCACCATCTCCCTGGGCAGCCTGTTCCAACACTTTACCAGCCTTTCAGTGAAGAAATTTTTCCTAATATTCAATCTAAACCTCTCCTGGTGCAACTTGAGGCTGTTTCCTCCTGTCCTGTTGCTTCTTACCTGGGAGAAGAGACCAACCCCCACCTGCCTACAACCTCCTTTCAGGGAGCTGTAGAGAACAATAAGGTCCCCCTGAGTCTCCTCCGGGCTAAACAGCCCCAGTTCTCTCAGCTGCTTCTCACAGGACTTGCTCTCTAGACCCCTCACTAGCCTCGTTGCCCTTCTCTGGACACGCTCCAGCACCTCAGTGTCCCCCTTGCAGTGAGGGGCCCAAAACTGAGCACAGGATTTGAGGTGCAGCCTCAGCAGTGTCAAATACAGGGGGACAATCACTTCCTTGGAACTGCTGGCCACACTGTTTCAGATACAAGCCAGGATGCTGTTGGCCTTCTTGGCCACGGTGCTGGCTTATGTTCAGCCGGCTGTCAGCCAGCACCCCTAGGTCCTTTTCCCCCAGGCAGCTTTCCAGCCACTCTTCTCCAAGCCTGTAGTGTTGCATGGGGTTGTTGTGACCCAGGTGCAGGACCCGGCACTTCTCCTTGTTGAACCTCATACAATTGGCCTCAGCCCATCAATCCAGCCTGTCCAGATCCTTCTGCAGAGTCTTCCTTCCCTCCAGCAGATCAACACTCCCCCCACATCTTGGTGTCACCTGCAAACTTACTGAGGGTGCCCTCAAACTCCTCATACAGATTGTTGATAAAGACATTAAACAGAAATGCCCCCAGTACGGAGCCCTGGGGAACACCACTTGTAACTGGCTGCCAGCCAGATGTAACTCCATTTACCACCACTCTTTGGGCTTGGCCGTCCAGCCAGCTTTTAACCCAGCACAGAGTACACCCATCCAAGCCATGAGCAGCCAGTTTCTCCAGGAGAATGCTGTGGAAGATGGTGTTAAAGGCTTTACTAAGGTCCAGGCAGACAACATCCACAGCCTTTCCCTCATCCACTAGACAGGTCATCTTGTCATAGAAGATGATCCAGTTTGTCAGGCAGGACCTGCCTTTCATAACCCCATGCTGGCTGGGACTGATCCCCCATTTCTCCTGCACATGCCACACGATGGTGTGCTGATCTCCATAACCTTCCCTGGCACCCAGGTCAGGCTGAAAGGCCTGTAGTTCCCTGGATTCTCCTTCCTGCCCTTCTTGAGATGGGCATCACACTGGCTAACCTCCAGTCTTCTGGAACCTCTCCCATTAGCCAGGACTGTTGATAAATGATGGAGAGTGGCTTGGTGAGTTCCTCTGCCAGCTCCCTCATTGCCCTCGGGTGGATCCCATCCGGTCCCACACACCTGTGCATGCCTAAGTAGAACAGCAGATCACTAATAATATCCTGCTGGACTGTGGGGGCTTCATTCTGCTCCCCATCCCTGTCTTCCAGCTCAGGGTGCTGAGTACCCTGAGGGAAGCTTGTCTTGCTATTGAAGACTGCTGCGAAGAAGGCATTAAGTACCTCATCCTTTTCCTCATCCATTGTGGCAATGTTCCCTGCTGCATCCAATAAAGTCTGGAAATTTTCATTGGCCCTCATTTTCCTTCATAAGACAAGGAAAGAAAAAAATTCTCCCTCCTCAGACAAATACATCCAAACCCAGCTGCTTTGAAGTCAAATAAAATGTTCTTATCAGCTTCATTAGGTTTTGGACTAGACCCTAGCGTTGTGTGTGTGCACGTTAGAAAGCATGTGCTATGCTGGGTGTTCAAGCAGCAAAGGGGAAAATGCTTCTTGTAACATGTTTATCATTTGAGCCCAGTTATAACCTCGTATAGTAAAAGCACTGGAGGGAAACTCTCCAAACACTTCTGGGAGGTTGTTACATTACACTGCAGAGTGGAAAACAGTAACTTTCTCAGGTGTACCCTAACAAGAAACTGCATCATACCCTTATTTATTCTGGCTGTATTTCAGTCCTTGAATATACTTCCATTATGCTGCCAATCAATAGGTATGTCAAGTGTGGAGAAACAAAACTGTACCGATTTTTAACAATAATTAACAAATCTAACAGTCCCTAGATTGTGGGCCAACTGGGCTAGCAAAACTTGTCTTGCATACAGCACAGGATAGGTTCAAGAGACAGCAAGGATTTAATGCATTTCTTCTTCTGAAAATGGTTTCAGCTCACGACAAGAGGCCATTGCAAAAATACTAATAGCTTTTAGATAATCATACTAAGACTGAAAAAAATTTTAAACATCATTATTTGTATCCATGTGAGAAAAAATTGTTTGCATTTTAAGTAGGCTGCAACCCATGTTTACATAGCTCCAAGATCTGTCTCCACATGAACACAGCAGTGAGACAAGGTAAGTGGCAAGTGACACACTGAAGGAACCTCTGTGTTTTGATGTATTATTTATAATATCTTACACTTGCTGGTTTTTATTCCTACTGACTTCTCCCAGTAAAGGGATCTCAGAAGTATCCTCCAGACACAAAAAGATAAAAAAGTTTAAATATTTTGATTTCTTAGGAGTTTTTGGATTCATAGAATTATTTAAAAAATCTTCATTTAGAAATCTCCATCAGAGGTGGTAGCATAGTTACACACAGACCACAGCACAAGGCATATTTTTATATTCCTCCTTATACTTCAGTTCAGGAGTTAGAACATCATCAGGACTTTTCTACTTTTATTAATCTATAAATAAAAGCAATACTTGCTAAGGAAAGCTAGGCATCGCCTTCCTTTTGCGTGAATACATACTATTAAACTTATTTTTTTATTCTGACTTTTAAATTGGTGCAAGTAGGGAACTTATTGTTCACTCACCCTGTTAAGGCTCATCAAAGCTGTATGTTGCTACAATTTTCATTAACTGAGTACTTAAGTATCTTCAGTATGGGATTTATACATTTGAAAATTACAGTTCTATAGAACCATACTCAATCAAAATACATAATGTACTCCTTGTACCAAAACTCAACTTTAAAGCAGAAATTTTCCCCAAAACAAGAAAGAAAAAAATATACACAGTTTGTACAACAGAATTTAGTTATTTCATACTGGTTTAATTGGCTTGCAGTATTGAAATAGGTATGTATTTTCTTAGACCCTAAATTTGCTAGAAGTACTTTTTTTCCACTAGAGTTTAGTCTTGGCTATTTAATTAGCAAATCTTATGGGTTTATGCTGAACTAATAAAACGCATACTACATATTAAACATCTGGGATTCTGTCTAATCAGGACAAGAGGGTGTTCTGGTATTGCTAGCTTGAACAGATGGGTCATATTAAGTTTTAAAAAAAAGAAATAGCAATGAAACAATTTTTCACATTTGCTCATTTGATAACAAGCTCATTAGTGGAGAGTAATAAATGAGAGTAAACCTTTTCATTCACCATGAGGCAAAGTTTTTTGGTTTTTTTTTCCTTCTAACTGGCATATTTAATGCAAATTATCTTTTGTTTCTTTACTTGCCCTCCCCCCAGTATACACTAGGATCTTTGCTATCAAGGAAATACTGTAGAGAATAAAGTTTCCCACCTTAGCAAGAAGGGGCATGTTGCAGAAGAAACTCAGCACAATATTAATTCCAGTTGGACTTTCATTCCCTTCAGTATCACAAGACAAATATTTCTAATTACGGTTTGAAGGCATACTCTTAAAAACAGAGAACTAGAAATCATAGGTAAGTATGTATAGGATTCATTTGCTAAATTCTGTTAAGAAATACATTCTTGAAGTTTCATGTAAGTCATGCAAACTACCAAACCTGAACTACCTAATATGTGGTCTTTAAAGGCATTTTCACCAAAATTTGTATTAAAGATAAAGAGAGATGGAACAAATGACTTTACTTCTTGAATATTCACTAATAAAATAGGCTGTAAGCAAACAAAGCAGTTTATTATTATTGTCATCTTCCTCTGTTGCATTTGCATATGAATTCACAATTCTATATATGATAGATATTGTATTTTTTCTTTCCACATCAGGCAATGGTATTGAAATAAACAAGTAGAAGAGCTAAAAAAGTGGCCTGTGCTGTGTTCAACAAAACATGGGAAATATGTGCTCCACTATTTTTAAAACAAAATGGAACAATGTCTTGCTGCTTTATCACAATGGTAGTAGCTTCCATGGCAAAGTGAGAAACAAATTCTGACACTGGGAATATCATTAAGGAGGTGTTCTCAGATTATAGGATGAGCGCCTGGTCACACAACACCTTTAATTCTGTCAATGGGATCAAGAAAAGACTTAGACGCTTCTAAAGAACAGCTAGCATTTGAAGTAGCATCTTTACAAACAGAATCTTTCATGCTGCAAAGTTAAGTACCAATATAGTGGTCTCCTAGAAAACAGTAAAAGTGGTTAGGATATTAGATTTACTCAGAAGAATTTAGATCTTTTCTCCCTGGTGAAGGGCTCAGCAGGGATTTCATCACTGGAACAGCCTCTCAGGGGACGTGGTAGAGTCCCTGTCACTGGAGGTTTTAAAGATATCAGACAGGTTTCTATAAAATCTCATCTAGCCTCTCTTTCCTACAAAAGTTTGGACCAGATGTTTTTTCTAGGTTCCTTCCAACCTGGGCTGTTCTAGGATTCTGTGAATTTCTCATTCCATCAGATTTCCGTCTCCAAGTTAGTCCATGCAACGTATCAAATCCCAACTAATGTACACCTGACCTGCCCACAGCTACTTTATACATAAGTAGTAAAACTGCTAATACTTCAACTAGAGGTTAAACTTCTGCTTTTGTAATACTCATGTTAACTGATTTAGCAAAAAACCCACCAAACTATAAAAGAAACATTTTCCTCATTAAATAATTATTCCATTAAAAACAACTGCAGAAGTTGAATAGATTACAGAAATATGCCACAGGCAAATTAGTCAGCTGTTCAGAGGATGCGTACAGAAGTCAAGGAAAGATACATTCTCCTTACTAAAGAAAGATGCTCTTAAATAGGGTGAAGTTGACATGGTATTATTTACCTATTGTTATGAAGGTAACCAGCATCACAGCCCACTGGGAATGTCTCCTGCCACATAAAAAAAATAAACCAAGGCAGATGAGCCCTGAGTACAATTAGTGCTTGTTAGATTATACTTATTTGATGCCCTAACTTTGTGGATTTTTTATTTTCAGGACAATCATATGCAATACTTTTTACCAAACAATATGTATCTTCTTTAAGCTATTAGTATTACAGTTCATAAGTGCTGCATATCAGTGTTAATTAAATATCCCAAATAATTTTAAAGTAGTGACAAAAACATGTAGAGTTCATAGAACGTTTGGTTACCATTCCTACTGTCTACAGTCCTTTGACTACATGTTTAAAATAGCCTTTATACTGCAGCTGAGGGAAGAACAGCTTCTGTCTGCTCCCTCTCCACGTCTTTCTCAGCTATCTCAGTTCAATATATCTCCTAGTAGTTTTGCAAGTGAGAAAAAACCCTGACAAATTAAATCAAATAAGAAGGCCAGCATTTAAGAGCAATTAATTGATGTGATATTTGAGAACATAATTGTGAAAATTTCATAGAACCATGAGTATCTTAAGTTAGAAGGGACCCATACAGATCGTCAAGTCCATCTCTCTGCTCCTTGCAGTACTACTGAAAAGTAAAATATATGACTAAAAAGGGTTCTCATAACGCTCTTTGAACTCTGACAGGCTTGGTGCCACGACCACTTCCCTGGTGAGCCTGTTCCAGTGGCTGACCAGTTTCTCAGTGAAGAACCTTTTCCTAATATCCAGTTTGAACTTCCTCTGCAAGCAACTTCATTCCATTTCCTCATGTGTTATCACTGGCCACCAGAGAGATCAGCACCTCCCTCTCTGCTGCCCCCCTTGAGGAAGTTTTACACTGCAATGGGATCATCGGTCAACCTTCTCTTCTCCAAGCTGAACCTTTGTGACTTCAGCTGTTTCTCCTAAGTCTTTCCTTCAACACCTTTCACAATCTTTGTTACCTTCTGTCCCGATCCAATATCGGAAGTCAATATCAGGGACGGTTCTTAAACAATCCCAAGAACGAGATTAAGGCACAAATGAGGCCAGACGCCTTACAAACTTACAAGTTTTATTCTCTACAACAACTGATACTTGGGATAGGACAGAGAGGAAGAGAAAGAGAAAGTCAGAATCCCTAAGCAAGAGGATGGGAGAGACGCATCTATTCACCACCACCAATAGGACTCCAGCCATGTTTTGTCTCAGCACGGTTGTCCAAGTCTCAGACTCTGTGAAGGTGAGCGAGTTGGTGGAGCAGGTGGAGTCAGTGAAGCCCATGGAGTCCTCCGAGTCACCGAGCACCGGAGCCCCAGCAGTTATAGGTTTCAGTCCACACCATTTTCCTGAAAAAACCACCCAGTTCTCTGAAATAGTTTAGTTCGCACCATTTTCACCCGCACGCCCATGTGTTACCGTGCTGGCTCCACAGCCCTGGTTCCACCAGGCCGCGTGCCTCCAGCAGCAGCCATCCCATCTGAGGCTCTTTCTCGCCAACAACAGGATGTTGTGGTCACAAAACAGATAAACAAAGTCCCTTCTGCTCGGCAACAGGAAAATGGCAGTCACAAAACAGCGATGTTGAGACACTTTTATTTTCTGTCCTTACACCCTCCTCTGGACACATTCTAGTAGTTTGATGCCCTTGTAATGAGGGACCCAAAACTGCACACAGTATTCAAGGTAGGGCTGTATGAGTGCAGCGTAGAAAGAGACAATCATTGCCCTTGACCAGCTTGCTATGCTGTGCTTTGCGCACCCCAGGGCACTGTTGGCTCTTTTTGTTGCCAGGACACACTGTTAACTCCTATTCAACTTGCCATAAACCCAAGCCCCCAGATCTCTTTCCACTGGGCTGCTCTCCAGCCCCTCATCCCCTATTTTGTACATATAGCCAGGATTACTCCATCCCAGGTAGAGAATCCAGCACTTGCTATTGTTAAATTGCACACAGTTGGTGATCACTTGCCACAACACTCTCCAGACTATCAAGCTGCAACAAGGTCTTTTTACCATCTCATACCAGCATACTCTTCATACAGGCCCCCTGCCACCTTCTCCTTCTCCTCACCTCATCCAGGGCATGTACTCTCTCTTCTCTTGCTTCTTTCTCTCTCAGTGTTTTTCTCAGCTGCTCTCTCTCCATTGGCTGCCTAACATCTTAACTTAACCAGCCACAGCTGCACCTTATCTACATCGGCCAGCCCACCACCTCTGAAGCCAGCCCACAGTTGTATATTATCAATGCTAATTAACCCAGCTTCATTCCACTATAATCACCTAGCTCTCCAGTCTATCCAGATCTCTCTGTAAGGCCTCTCTACCCTCGAGGGAGCCCACAGCTCCTCCTAGTTTAGTATCATCAGTAAACTTAATGTACATTCTATTCCTGCATCCAGATCATTTATAAAACTTTTGAGGAGCACTGGCCCTAAAATCAATACCTGGGGTATCCTGTTGGTGACTGGCTGCCAGCCTGATGTAATCCCATTTACTATAACCCTTTGAGCCCAACCCAGCAGCCAATTGCTCACCAAGTGTATCATGGACTTGTCTAGCTGTGTGCCGGACGTTTTATCCAGGATACTGTGAGAGACAATATCAGAAGCTTTGCTATAATACAAACCCACCACTTCTACTGGCTTCCCTTGGTCAATTAGATGGGTGACCCTGTCATAAAAGGAAATTAAGCTGGTTAAGCCAGACTTTCCCCCCATGAACCCATGCTGGCTATGACCAATGACTGCACTGTCTCTCAAGTAATTTTTCAGTTTTTCAGTAATTCCCAGAATAACCTTCTTCATAATTTTACCAGGCACAGAAGTGAGACCGGCAGGCTTGTAATTACCATGGTTTTCTTTCCAACCCTTGAAAACTGGGACAACTTTTACCAGCTTCCAGTCAACTGGGACCTCTTCAGACTCCCATGAGCATTGAAAAATAATGGAGAGCAGTCCTGCAGTGACATCAGCTGGCTCTTTCAGTACCCTGGGATGAATCCCATTGCACCCCATAGATATATGCGCATCCAGCTGGAGCAGCAAGTCTCAAATAAGTTCAGGGTTGGCTGGGAGTTTATGATCCCTCCAGCCACAGCCTTCCAATACAGTGCTCCAGGCATCCCAGGCCACAACACTGGTTTTGGAGTCAGAAGCAAAAAAGGCATTAAAATTCTCTCTTTTTCTGTGTCCCTATTTGTGAGGTGACCAACCTCGTCAAGCAAAGGACTAATGTTATCTCTCATTCTCCTTTCGCTGTAGGATACTGCTTTGGAAGCCTCATTGGTTAAGGACTGCCCATCATTTTCACACAAAATCTATGGATGGCATTTGAGAGTCTCAGCACCTCTCTCATAGTGAGTGCCACATGAGCACTCTCAGCATTCAGGGAAACATAGTTTACAGGAAATAAAGGCTAGAGCCACAGGTCCCTTGAGGTCAATTGCAAAACTCCAACTGATTTCCAAGGGACAGATTTTCAACCTTGGAGTTTAAAAAGGCCATAAAAGAGAGAATTATAGAGATGGATTAAGACAAGAAAGGATTAAGGCATGACTACAGATTTCACAAAAGCAGAGTAAAGCAAAGGAAAAATTCTAGCAATATCCTCAGCCATAAACAGATCTATAGATAAAGGAGGGAAAAGAAAGTTCATGGCTGGGCTGGTGGTAGGATAGCCAAGACCTCTGTTGGGAAGAGAGCTAAGAGTTACAGACGTCTGCTAAAAATGAGCACTACTGCTACTAAGTATGTTTCAGAAGCACAATGTGTAAGTGATTTTGAGGAAAAAAGCTTATTCCACTCGTAGTCTAGCCCTGAGATAAGGCATATATTGTCTGACTCCATTTATTTTTTTCATGTCAAAACTCTCTAGCAGTTTCCAGAATGTTTCACACTGACATCTCAACTAATTTAGTGTGAAGAACTAATTTTCTCTCTGGTTTACCAGCTGCAAATACTTATTTTAGAACATATATTCTGTTCCAATTAGAAATATTTCCAAATAGTCAGATAGACATCTTATTAATGTACAGGTCAACTGGATAAAATAAGAAATATATATTAAACTTTAATAAATAAATAAATTTAAGACTGTTTTATTTGGAACTATGTCTACAGAAAAACTGCTGAAAAGTTCTCCCAACAGAATCATTTTCTGTTAGAAACTGTTGATTCAATCAAATTAACATGTTCTACAAAAATGCTTCATATTGATAAGGTAAAATGATTTCACTTCACCTTTTTGCCTTTTTGATGCAGTTTATTCATTTGGTCTGTTATAGTATATCATATTGTGATGTCAGCAAAACTTTGCAGTCAAAATTCATTTTTACTTTGCTGGTAATTCCTTACAGGAAACAATGTTGAAACTAAAAATCATGCACAGCTCAAAAACTCACCACAATTCTATTCACTCGTGTTGTTCACCAGTAAATTTGAAAAACCAAATGCTCCATCATTATTGATGCAGAACTTATCACTCATGCTAAAACATAAGCCTTCAAAATGTGAAAACTTTCACAAAATAGTCTTTCTGACTTTTCAAGCAAATCATTAAATCTGATTTTCCCACAGAAAGATGATTTTACTAGATCAATTGGCACACCATTAGCTTGAGTAGCACAGATCTCCAGTAGACAGCAGCAGAATTTTCTGCCTCTCCACAGCTTGTTCTCACAGATGGTCTGTCAGAAATCATTTGGTCAGCAAACATAAGAGCATGAAATAGAAAGGCTGGATTACCACACCTGCTGATGAGTTAGGTGCAAGGAAGAGTAAACTTTTATTTCAGAGCACCCAGACCTGAAGCTGAACTGAGTAGCACTACACAAGAATATGGATCTATTCACCTATCTTTGGGACTGCTAACGAGGCAGACCATGAGGCTTAGAAAAGAGACACAAGAATCAACCACCTGGTTTGGCTTAGCTCCTGCTCAGAGTGCCATGAAATTCTATTAAGCTGCTCCTTACTGTCAAAATAATTAAGAGAATCCTTGGGTCGTTCAGAGCAACACCAGGGACAAGACATATCGTCATCTCCTGGCAGTCCACATTTTCATGGCTACTGCAACCCCGGAAATTAGTGTGAAAACGAACTATACACAAAAATTTGAGAAGGCTAGCAAACATCTTGATATATAGAAAAAAAAAAAACAACAACAAACAAAACCCCAAAACCAAAACAGACACCAACCCAGAGCTGAACACTTTGCAGAAACTCCAGAGACCAAACCATGTGTTATTTGGACTTGCAGATTTTCTAGGTTTGATTTATACAATGCAAGACTTAGTAAAAATAGGGAGAGAAGGAACTAAAAGTGTTAGTTCTTAAGGTGAAGGAACATTGATCATGGGCCCCCAAATGGGCTTTCTTCCTGAAACAGTACAGTGAAAAAGCCCCAGCTACCGTTGTCAGGGTCATAATTTAGTTCAAAGCCATGTAACTTTCTGCATCACTGTCCAATTTCTTCCAAAGAGAATTCAAAAGTCAACATCCAGCTTGGAGTCCAGACACAACTTGCCACTGGGTATCCCTCTAAGCAATATAAGGGTGAGATGGTGGAGTTCAGGATGCTGTGTGGAGAAAGCAGGGAAACAAGCAGAACTGCAACCCTAGACTTCCAGGAGTTCTAACATTGGCCTCTTCAAGGACCTCCTTGAAGAAATCCCCTGAGTTAGGGCCTCTGGAAGGTAGTGGAGTCCAAGAGAGCTGGCTAATATTCAAGCATCACTTTGTCCAAGCTCAAGATCAGTGCATCCCTATGAGTAAAGAAATCAAGCAAAGGGGGTAGGAAGCCTGCATGGATGAGCAAGGAGCTTCTGGCAAAAGGAAGTTTATGGGACATGGAAAAAGGGACAGGCCCCATGGGAGGAATATAGGGGTGTTGTCAGAACATGCAGGGAGGAGACAAAGAAGTCTAAGGCCCATTTGGAGTTAAATCTGGTGAGGGATTTCAAGGACAACAAGAAGGGCTTCTGCAAATTCATTAGCATGAAAAGGATGACTAGGGAAAATGTGGGCCCGCTGCTGAATGAGGTGGGTGCCCTGGTGACAAAGGACACAGAGAAGGCAGTTACTGAGTGCCTGCTTTGCTTCAGCCTTCACTACCAAGGCCAGCCCTCAGGTTTCCGAAACCCTGGAGACAAAAGAGGAAGTCTGGAGAAAAGAAGACTCTCCCTTGGTCAAGGAAGGTCATATAGATTGTGACAGAGATCGCTTAAGCAAACTTAACAGCCAAAAATCCATGGGTTCTGACAGGATTTTTAATGTTTCCATTTTATAAAGTATCCTGACCTATGGTGTTTAACCTTTGACATTTTAAAGAAAGCTGTCTGGTGCAGAAGATCGTCTCTCAATACGCTAAATCTTGATCTTCATCCCACCTGGGAAGGAACAACCCTCTGCACCAGCACAGGATGGGGGCTGACCAGCTGGAAGGCAGCTCTGTGGAGAAGGACCTGGGAGTGCTGGTGGGCAGCAAGTTGCCCATGAGGCAGCAGCATGCCCCTGTGGCCAAGAAGGCCAATAGGACCCTGGGGTGCATTAGGAGGAATGTGGCCAGCAGGCTGAGGGAGGTGATCCTCACCCTTTACCCCGCCCTGGTGAGGTGCATCTGGAGTGCTGCATCCAGCTCTGGGCTCCCCAGTTCAAGAGAGACAGGGAACTACTGGAGAGGGTCCATCAGGGGACCACAAAGATGATCAGGGTACTGAAGCATCTCCATTATGAGGACACGCTGAAGGAGCTGGGCCTGTTTATCCTGGAGAAGACTAAGAGGGGATTTTATCAATGTCTACAAATGTCTCAAGGGCCAGTGCCAAGAGGATGGGGCCAGGCTCTTTCCAGTGGTACCCAGTGACAGGACAAGGGGCAATGGGCACAAACTGCAGCACAGGAAGTTCCACCTGAATATAAGGAAGAATGTCTGTACTTTTGGAGTGACAGCACACTGGAACAGGCTGCCCAAAGAGGCTGTGGAATCTCCTTCTCTGGAGATATTTAAAACCTTCCTGGATGTGACTGTGCAACCTGCTGTAGGTGAACCTGCTTTAGCAGGGAGTTGAACTAGCTGATCTCCAGATGTCCTTTCCAACCCTGAATTCTGTGAAAGCATAAACAGTTTATTCACTGTAAAACAATAATGAAGTGGCAGGTGACTGACACTTCAGGTGTGGTGTCACATGGAAGAGCAGTGGAATGTCTACAAGCTGCCAGAACATCCTGATCAGAATCCTGATCAGGTATGGGAAGTCAGGTCAGTCAGTGATGGAAGGAGAGAAACTATCAGTCTTTTGGATGTAATGTAATGTGGGGTTTATGGTATTAGGTCCGCAGGTACTTACGGTGATAAGCGCTGCATAAATCCCTAAAATAAGTAACCGTGTATCAAATCATTACATTTGGAAAAAGAAAGGAAAAATTCAGATTTTATCTTCAAGGAATATTATACACTATACATATGGCCCCCAAAAATTAAACTTCAGGCCAGAATGGGACAATTACGCAGTCTGAAACTCTGGCAATTAGTTACAATGTTAAACAATGTATTGTTGACTTTCCTTTATTCTGTTTCCTGAAGCCCATGTAAAACTGTATATTGCACTTTTGCAATGAATCTTTTTCAGGAACCTAGATTTTGTCCCCATCCATCATCAAAATTATAGACTAGAAATTATTAACAGAGTGTTCTTCTAATGGTCTTCCCATCAGCAAGCTTGTCAAAAGGAAGTTCTTGTCAAAGCATGATCATTCTGAGAAGTCCGTGTAGGCTTTGCAGAGCAAAGTTACAAAAGTATTCAATGAAACTAATGGCCAGAAGTACAATTGAGCATGAATTCACTGAATGATGGCTTGCCCTGCCTTCAGTTCCTTCCCATCAAAGCTCTACCATACGAAGATTCCATCAGCGTAAGCATTAGGTATATACTAAACCTCTGAAAGACAGCTACAATCCACCTAAATTCCCTATAAGGGACACAAACATGTCATTTAATGGTCAAAGCACAGAGCTGGCCTGCAGTCCCTATTGGACAGAAAGTCCCTTGGCTTTAGTGGCTTTTTAAAGTGCTGTACTCCTGACCACTGCAGAGATAACTACATCTGAAAAAAGAGAGAAGACTGTTTTTCTTGACTCTTGTAGCCACCTATTTAAGTATGAGATTTGATTTTTTCTTAAAAAAAAAAATATCTCTTTGGTGTTCTGGTAGCAAATATAATAATTTATTATCCTAACATTATGCAAATACGACTAATAGTGCAGAATGATGTACTGCAGCTATTGAGCCAAATATTCAAATAAAATAATGTGAAAACACCACCCTAAAATGTCAATTGTCTTCTAAACAAATATGTTCCATTTCCAGGACTTCTGGAATTTAAACCATTCTTGGTTAAAAGGATCAAATCTGTATTTCAGAGTGCATTCTAAACCATAGCAATCACTTTTAGAAGTTTTACTTTAAGGAACATACCAGGTTCTCAAATCTTCTAAATTATGGCTTCTAGTCTTCATACTTTGGTGTCAAAAAGATTTTTACAAAAGAAGCTTGGAAAATCCTCTAAGGCTACTCAAAAATGGCCCTTTAATTTTATTTTTTTACTGTGTTTGAAAAATTCAGTTCTAGTATGTTGTGAAATAGAAATTTTCCCTCTGCAGCTCAATGCACTGGAGAGCTTATCAACTTAATTTGGATTTCCCAGATTTCTGGAGGCACACGTGATATTTATGTTTTCAGAAGGAACTCTTAAGCAACTGCCAAAAAAGAATTCTCAGAAAAGGGTCTGAGAAATTACTGTACAATTACTCAAAACACCAACATTTCCTTGTTTGAAATCTAAACAAAGTATCTAATCCAAAGAAAATTTACACTATGGGAAAGCATCAGTGACTCCATGAGGTAAAATTACTTCTGATTATTTTTTTAATAAAAATTGTTCTGATATTAGGATGACAAGACAGCTGTATAAACTAGGAAAAGACCAATTGCAGGTATTGTGTATATACAACACTGAAACAGGAGAGTAAGAAATACATGAGAGGTGTCATTAACTACATTTTTATTTAAGAATTCTCTCTAGAGTTCTGGATGTTTTATGGCAGGAAACCATGGAAAGACAAAATTTTAAGATTTTTTTTTTTTTTTAATAGTAAGTTCACTGCCAGAAAATTGCCATCAGAGCTGTAGAATGAGACTTACCCATAGCTCTCACACATACCCTGTTTCTTTTTCCTCCTGGATCAAACATTCTGCTCAGTTAATTACATTTGGCATAGGTTGTGCAAACTACTTTTGTTTACCTCCTTCATGTCTGATACTTTGCTTTATGACCAGATGCACTTTGCTTCTTGAACTGTAATTTTCATCTTAAGAGTTCCCATGTCTTTATCAAACTTTTGCTCTAAGCTTTAGCTTAACTTATCAAAAAGCCAATCTATTCATGCCATTCCATGTGATGATTTAATACCAACACAGACATTTGATTCTGTATGGATGTGAAATGTCTCTTCATGATTTCTTTACTCCTGAGCCGGCTTGGTACAGCTTAGTTCATCTGATTTCTAATAGTTCTTTTAAACAGATTCTAGACATTCCTGGGACTTCCTCTCTTGCAATCTCTCTTCTCTGGCAAGTATCTTCTGCTAAACAAGATCTCCGTTCAAAGGTTAGTGCCACATAATTGGACCTGCTCACTGCAGGTGGATTGGACTAAATACCCATTAAAGGTCTCTTCCAGTGCAAACTATTCTATGATGATTCTGTGATCACATATATGTCCAGGATGGCACTGGTAGATGCAGGGCAAAACACAGAGCCATTGGTTTTGTTCAGTGGCACACTTAAGACTATTGAAATCCAAAAGTAGGATCCAAAGACTGTTCCCACTACAGTTATTGCTGCAAACAATGTTCATTTAGCCATGCCATAATTCTCTTTAATACACTGTGTCTGAGTGCTGCAATTAGTTTCTTCATGAAACATTTCATTCTTACTTGGCTTTTTTTCTGCTTTGCACCTGAAAATTGCTCTACTCACAGTACTCTCACTAGTTAGTCTACAGCTTGCTCAGAGACTTCAACGTCTTTGATGTCCTTCACAGCTACACAATATGGTCTAATCAACACCCAAACAAACAAAATAACCATATACTTGCCATAAACCTTCCACAACTCTAAAGAGAATTCTTAAATAAAAATGTAGCTAATTACACCTCCCATGCACTTACTCTCCTGTTTCAGAAAAGTTATATATTCAAAATACCTTGCAGTTGTTTTTTTTTTTTTTCCTAGTTGATATAACTGTCTTGTAATTCTAATGCCTGTACTCAGCACTGGTGAGTCTGCACCTCCAATACTGTGCTCAGTTTTGGGCTTCTCACTGCAAGAGGGACACTGAGGTCCTGGAGCATGTCCAGAGAAAGACAACGGAGCTGGTGAAGGGTCTGGGAGCACAAGGCTTATGAGGAACAGCTGAGGGAACTGGGGTTGTTTAGCCTGGAGAAAAGGAGGCTTAGGGAAGACCTTGTTTCTCTCTGCAATTTCCTGAAAGGAGTTTGTAGGCAGTGGGTGTAGCTATCTTCTTCCAAGTAACAAGTGATAGGACAAGAGGAAAGCGCTTCAAGTTGCACGAGGGGAGGTTTAGATTGGATATTAGGAAAAATTTCTTCACTGAAAAGGTTGTGAAGGATTGGAATAGGCTGCCCAGGGAGGGGGTGGAATCACCATCCCTGGAAGTATTTAAAAAATGTGTAGACACAGTGCTTAGGAACATGGTTTAGTGGTGCACTTGGCAGTGCTGTGTTAACAGTTAGACTTGATGGTATCAAAGGTCTTTTCCAATCTAAATGATTCTATTATTCTATGAAAAGAACCTAAGTAAGGTATCATACTTTTGTATACTCTTTATTACTTGCTTGTTTTTTAACCATTCCTCCTACATCTCAGTGTGCAAACTACACCGCCTTAGTTAGCCTTCCATATAGGCTTGCCAAGTCAAATCCAAGAAGCAAGCAGATACGTATGTACTGTCATTAGGACAATAAAATCCTGTGAGGTTCCATTAGAGTTTACACATGTGGGATGAGGGACAAGTTTAAATTAGTTTATGATATTCCTACTATACTCCCATACACTAAGCTCTGTAGTTTATGTCATCATTTATCTTCATTTTTATTGAAGAAAAGTGTTCTATGTGCTCTTGTGGCACCCCTTAACAGTAACACTTTGGAATAGCTTCTCTTCCCAGGCTTCCATCATTTTATGTTATTAATGTGCTTCCTATATTAAAGCTTAAATATGAAGTCCCATATTTCACACAATTTCTTTGTAATAAATATAACTTTTTCATATGGCTTTAAACCAGAACATTTTTTTTTCTTTTTTTAAATGAAGTTTTGGCTCTGTTCCAGTGGAAGTTCCCTTAGAATCAATTATTCCAGCTATGAACAGTTTGAAAGTATATTCTGCTTATAAGTGTTCAATTTCTCTGGTGAGACAAAACCCAGCGTATTATATGACACATAATCTTTGCAAATGGAAAGCAAGAAGCTAATTAAGAAGTAAAACTCTGCCAGTTTTCTTTTCTGGCATTTATAAGTGGAATATTAATCAAGTATTAACCATGTCACGAAGAAACAAGACTAAATAGTCGTTGCTGAAAAAAGAAACATGTTCTTATGTTAGTGATATCAAACCTTTAAGGTCTTGTTATTCCTACAACAAACTACTTTTTCCCTTACAGATATCAGAATCTGATTTACCAAGGGGCTGTTACGAGATATTTTATTGTAGTGCCTATCCTGGCTCCTGTGTCTAGTGCAGGAAAGATGTCATACTCTGTACATCTCTTATTGTTAGCGTTTTTAAAGACATCAATGCTTCCTTGCAGTTCAGCTGCCTTTTCTGGTAGACAACTGTAAAGATACGTGTCTTCCTGCAGGTTGCCATGACTGCTTGCAATGCTGTTCCGTCACTGTACGTAAGGAAAACATCTGCTCATGGCTGACACCGGCTACGTGTCTGTCTCCCTGAAGGACCTGCAGTATCAATGCAGGCTGTGTCAACACGTATCTTTTGTGATTTGTTGTCTCTACCCAGTATCATCTCTTTAATTGTCATCTGTCTTTGCCAATTGCTTTGAAACTGTGGTAGAAAGCTGCAGTATTTTGATAATCACATAGCTTGCCATTCATTCCAGGACTTCAAAGTAATTTGATTTCTTAAGCTAGAAGTAGCACTCTGGCCGCTCCAATCCTCCAGCATGCCTGGAGCTACAGAGATACGATCGTGGGCCACTGAAGCCTGGTTGAGAAGCTCTAAATCACCCGCTATCCGTGCATAAGGGAAGAAGATCTGTGACACTCTAGGAAAGGATGTATGACCAGGTCCAGCAATGTGCCAAGCTGATTTTCAGGATGGCCAAATTCTGAGTCTTCATGCAAGTTAATAGGGGTATATAAAGGGTTTGTTTAACAAGCAGGAATAGGTTTGTGGGTTCTTCCATGTGAGGCCACTGCAGGGTATTATTGTCAAAGGATGACTTTGCCCACAGGACTTGGTGCTTATTTTGGTGCAAAAGGGAAAGCCAGGAACAACTCTGATATATGAAATACACCAAGTTATAAAAAAATCAAGGTTAGCTTCACCATCTTTAAAAAAAGTAGGAGCTCAGAAACATTCATTTCAATGAGAAGTTATTTACAACATAAATCCTATAGTGAGATTTTTGCCGTTTTCCCGTTTTCGTTTTAAATCTCTTATTTTCAACACATTTTTTATAAGCCCTGAAAGTACAACATATACAAAGACAGAAAATGAAGAAAAGCAGACACATTATGCTAAGTTTACACTATGCAGATGTTAAAAAGCATCTCCTGCCTTCAGGAACTTAACATCCAAGTTCCTGAGCTGACCAACCCAGCCACTGAAAAAAGCAAAGATACTATGCACTCCTGCTATTAGCAATATATAGCTGCTAAGGTAGTCTTCCACACAAGTTTTTGCCCATTTTAGGTGGAATCCATATACAGGTAATCCTCCTTATTACAGGAGACAACATTTATAATCAAACAAAACATTTATGTAGATATCTTCAGTTAATATGTTTACAGGGAAAATGAGGTCTACTAGTATGTAGGTCTGCTTCAGGCTGCAAGTGCCTCTGGAGTCAGCTCACAGAAGAAGGAGCAGGTCTGGCTAGATAAAATAAAAATTTCCATGAAAGCGTACAAAAGTTACTTCCTTCCAGTGAGACTAAACTCATTGACTTAAAGCTGAGCATGAGACTACACTAGGATTTTCAGAAGTGTGGAGCCTATATCCCAAATAATATTAGGAAATAGCAGTTGGGCTTAGGATTTTGCTATACTAAGAACTTTTGAACCAGCCTTTTGAAAGCTTCCTTTCCCGTAACATTTTCTCTTGCTTTCCCCAATATGTGAGCCTCTCAGCCATTCAGAAAACATTAAGCCCAATGAGCTTTCTGTAACGCAATCCATGTATAACTTTTTCTGCTCAGTTTTAATCCCTGAATGATTCCCAGCGTTTCCTGTTTGAACTCTTAACCTTCTAGAAGAATTACTTTTGTTCAAGAGATTAGACACATGCCTAAGAGTTTTACTGACAACTTTAGTTGACGGTTAATGACATTTGATGTGCTCAGCACTCCAGATTGCAAATGTCCAGTGTAGTGTGTGGATGATGTCATTACTCCCAGAGAATTGATTAAGAAAAAAAGTTTCTGGGTGTAACGTCTCATTAACACCTCTAGATTTCTTTTAGGGCAAACATTACAATCTCCTTTTATTTTCTGCTATTTTTGTATGTGCCCACTGAATGTATGTGAGAAGCATCACTGGAGCCATTCAGAAAGCTAAATACATGTATAGTTGTTAGCAGGATCAAAAAGCCTTAATCACCAGGTCTCTCTAATGCATTTTAATTTTCATCTGCGTTGTGCTGCTGTCGTGCTTTCATTATGTTTTCTGTCTATCACATCTTTGTGTAATATCTTCTGCTTGTTGCAAGAGCATCACTTAATCTTAATTTAATTTGTCATTTGTAGTAATTTTATGGTAATCAATGTCTGTTTTGAAAAGCTCATTGAGACATATTTGCATCATTTGATATACCATTCCTTTGTCTTTTACATATATCATTGTGTTTTTCCCTGTTATCTGCAACATGTCATGTTTTATGCCTGTTCAGATGACAGTTTTGAATTTAATAATAGATCTGTCTTTCTACCAAGTGTGGTTGAGCAGTCACAGCAAATTCGCAGCAAAACTTTGTGGTTTACTGAAAAAGCTTTATGTCACTGTCAGTCCAATGAAGTTAAGGTCTGTATTGAAAACAGTAATAAAGAACAAGACAAAGGTGCAAAGTGCAATTTATTTTGCATGTTTTGAAGTTTGCTTGGTAGTGGTTTTAAAGCCTAATGAAACTTCAAACCCAGGATGGCCTTCACTGGTAGACCACCCACAGCTAGTATGTGTTTTCAAAAGTGATTAAAGCTTTTTTTTTACTATTTTTTTCTTTTCTTTTCTTTTCTTTTTAATATTAGTAGCTGTAATTTTCTGTAACACATCTAGAAACATGCTTTTCCTTTTACCTGGAAAAGTGAAGGTAAGCTCTTGTCCCTTCTCCAAGTGATTTGCAAGTTGTGAGGAAATCCATACCTAATGAAGACAGCTCCCTTGAAAGTCTCTGCATCTCAATGTCAAGAATCCAAAAGATACAGGAAGCGTTTTTAATAGCTGCCAAGGGACAGAGACCCTCAGGCTGTTGCACAGTACAGGGCCTGCGGTAGTGAAACCAGCTAAAATAGTTCCTTTCTCCTCACTCCAAGCTGTTCTTGCTCCCTGCTGCAGCACATCACCTCCTCCAGACTGTTGACACTACCATTTTACAAAACCATATTGCAAACCACATCAGTGAACTGATCTAGGTTAAATATAGTCCTTTTCTTTGCAGCGGCCCAGCTAAGGTATGGGGCAAAAGGTGGTGAAAATGAAGGGAAATGGGAAAAATATGGAGGGGAACAAAGCTTCCCTCAGCTGGTCTTGTTGCTCAAAGTCCCAGGCTTCTGGAATGGCTGCCTTAGTCTCTCCAAAAAACGTTTTATATGGTTATGCCACATAGAGAGGAAATTAGCCAGTAGGCTTTACCACAGTCTTACTTTTATGGCTTGTTTTTAAATCAAATTCTTCACATCAATGCACCCAAACCCCCTTGTGTACAATGATCAGGAATGTCTGTGAGACTTATTAACTGTCTGGGAGTGGCTGAAGTTATTTGCCAATTGCTTGGGCCCAAAACTAGCTACATAAGTACATGTTTAAGGCTCTACAAGAGTGCTAGTGAACAGCACAATGCACGAGTCAGAATACAACTAAGCCTTAAATCCAGACTCATCAAACACAATCTTCTCTGTGATAACCTTCCAAAGACCTTGAGAGGACATGCAATAACTAATACCAACTTCAATCTAATGATGCACAAGAATTATTTCTTTCTTCTTCCCTGTCTACAGGTAACTCAGGTCCAGTGCATACAGCAAGTTCAAGAGCAAATCCCAGTGGGACTGGGATAAATGCAAAGTGGGACTTCTGAGATGCTTAACCTTTGAAATAACACAGAATATAGAAGGTGATTCATTTAAATACAGTTAAAATGCTAGAGACTTTACGTCTACTGCAGGACACAGCATCTGTAAAGCTGATCACAGCATCAGTGACTTTTCTACACAGGGACCGGGTTAAGTATTACAGTTTCAGTTCTAAAAAGCACCTGCCTATATAGTTGTTGCTTTAGAAATAACCTGTACATCATTTGACACCTCTGTTCCTGTGCTATATGACGAAGAACTTATCTAGAAATCAGAGCACTGGGAAATTTTGGGGTTGCAAACCGTTACAAGAAATGTGTCCCACTAAATGTGATGTGGCTCAAAGACAAATACAAGTCATATTAATTCAGGTAAATCACACACAACCAAAAAGACAGTAACAAGCAAGCAAATAAGTCCATCCAACTCTCAGTTCCTGCCCATCCCACTACAACACTGAGTCCTCAACCCACAGGCAGGCATCCCAGCAGCCCCTGAGATGGGAATCCATGAAAGCCACCTGGCTGAGCTACCTACATCAATCAACAGGAAACTACTACAATAAAGGTAGTATATTGCAGGAATACTAACTGCCAAAATGCTTACTAAACAGTTATTAAATTAATAAATATTTTAAAAAATATTTCCAGTGTGCAAGCAAGAAGCTAAAATACATAAATGTGTTTGTAATATTTGCACACAAAAAAATACATGGATTCTTCTTTTCTTCTTTTACTTCCACACCTACCTGGCCCAAACCATGTCCATTCAGGCAATCCTAGGCACAAAAGCTGGATTATTCATCTCTTGTTTCTCTATTACTGAATTCAGAGTGCATTGCAAAACTCTGAAAGTCTTGGAATCAAATTAGAATCTACATATAGTCAGGAAATGGTGCAGCTGATACACTATAACAGGGGTCCTTAAACTATGGCCCGTGGGTCGGATACGGCCCGCCAGGGTCCTCAATCCAGCCCCCGGTATTTACAGACACCCCCCCGCACACACACACACACGGGGGGTTGGGGGGCAAACCAAGCAGCTGCAGATGGCTGCCTGCCACTTCATCTGTGCGCCAGCCCCCCCCATTTAAAAAGTTTGAGGACACCTGCACTATAAGGAAGATATGCCATCCAAGGGGGATGCTAATAGGCTTCAGGAGTGGGGCCATGCAAAACTTGTGAAGTTCAACTAGGAGAAGTGCAAGGTCCTGCACCTGGGCTGGGGCGATTCCTGATACCAGTACAGACTGGGGGAAGGATGCATTGAGAGCAGTCCTGCAGAGAAGGGGATGCTGATGGACAAAGTTGGGACATTAGCTGGCAATGTGCACTTCTTGCAGCCCAGGAAGCCAATTTTATCCTGGGCTGCATCAAAAGAGGTGAGGCCAGCAGGCCAAGGGAGGGGATTCTCCACCCCTACTCCGCTCTTGTGAGACCACATCGTGAGTGCTGCATCCAGCTTTGGGGTTACCAGCACAAGTCATGGCCCTCTTAGAGCAGGTCCAGAGGAGGGCCACAAAAATTGTCTGTGAGCTGGAACACCTCTCCTATGAAGAAAGGTTGAGAGAGTTGGGTTGCTCAGCCTGGAGAAGAGAAGGCTCTGGGGAGACCTTGTTGTGGCCATTCAGTACTTGAAAGGGCTTTATAAGAAAGATGTAGAGAGACTTTTTACTAGCACCTACAGTGACAGGACAAGGGGCAATGGCTTTAAAACCCTGAAGAAGGGTAGGTTTAGATTGCATATAAGGAAGAGATTTTTTACAATCAGAGTGGTAAGACACTGGAGCTGGTTGCCGAGAGAAGTTGTGGATGTCTTTGGCAGTGTTCGAAGTCAGATTGGAGGGGGCTTTGAGCAACCTGATCTAGTAAAAGGTGTCCCTGCCCATGGTAGGAAGGTTGTACTGGATGAGGTAGGAAGGTTGTACTGGATGATCTTTGAAGGTTCCTTTCAACTCAAACCATTCTGTGTTTCTGTGATTTCTACAACATAGGCAATATAGTGTCAGGTTAAATGAAGCTAGCTTATTGCCAGCAATAGCGTGCAACCTTAACACAGGATGCTATGCCTACCTGGGGCCAACCTGTGAGGATGCATGGGCCATATATCCAAACAGACACACCCCACTCCAGAATACACTTCCATCACTGTACCTTTAAGCAGGAGATGCTTACTTTAAGTTACACTGAAAATCTGACTACTCTGTCAGATATCTGTGATCTGAATTATAAACTCATCACTATGTCAATGAAAGAAACTGGAAAGGATGCAAAGAAAGAAACACCAAAAGGAGATGACTGGGCTTTGGACACACACACACACACACACACACACATATATATCTATATGTAGAAAACCAGTTGCATTTCTTCTCTTCCTTTGACAAAGTGTCTCATGTTTTGTTGTTGTGTTTTGTTTTGGTTTTTTTTTCCTTTTCCAGAGGCTTTGCTATCAAACATTTGTTACCTGTTACTGCCAAAGACAAATATGAAGCCGGCTTTTGAGGCCCACATAAAATGTATTCTAGGTGTACCCTTGAATACAGGTGATGCTTTTTGGAAAAGAAAAGAGAGATCTGACAGCCCACAGAATAAAAATGATTACAGAAAGTCATAATCGAAGAAATTTTGTCTTTGTGATGGGATACGTAAATTAACCAGATTTAAAATAAAGAGGTGGACCTAAACATAAGCGGTTTCATGTTTGCAACAGATAGTTGTTTTCCCTATGAATACAAGGCATAAAGTTATATTCCTTACAATATATGTAGACCTTAAGAAATCAACATTTGTTTCAAGAAAAAAGTACAGTAACAAGGAAAGAGAAGGCATAAAAAAGAAAGAACAAACAGTTTCTGGACCATGATATCCAGCCTAAACAGTGGAGTGTTATTAGGATGTGGAGGTTGGTTGCGTGCAATACTGTAGACTTGAGACTGGATGCAACAATGAAAAAGGATTGCCATGCATTTGGGCAAGGATGAAAAAAAAAAAAAAAAAACCTTCACAAGAATAAGTGTCAAGATGGAAAAAAAATGTCCCTCAAGCAACACAAAGCTAACAATTCCAAGAAAAGGCAGTTATGATTTTCTTTATGACTACAAACCAAATACAAACCCCATGTTATTCCAAATGCATATTGACAATCACAAATTGTATTGTGACATTTTAGAGAGGTGCAATGAATAATCAAGGACTTCATTGTACAAGAGTAGATGCTCCAGGGAAGGCAACCATCTAAACCAAAGGTCATTACTTATTTACCAAGAT
The DNA here is from genome assembly GCF_017639655.2 of Falco naumanni. NCBI lineage: Eukaryota > Metazoa > Chordata > Aves > Falconiformes > Falconidae > Falco > Falco naumanni. The sequence continues at coordinate 63,551,501 of NC_054054.1, forward strand.
GCAAGTGATCCTCGACATCACGTAATTTTACTTAATTTGGAGGAAGCAGGCATCTTGTTTTCCCGTAGTATATGCACTTTGTGATTTATCAATTTTCCCACACATATGTACATGACAAACACATTTTGGGCAACTTTTCATTTCTTCTGTGCATCCAATTTGCTTCAAATGTATTTGTCAACTTTAAAAATGAAAGTAAACACAAAAGTATTGGACTACATTATGACATTACTCACAAGGAAAAACAAACACACCAACCAAGCAACAATTATATGAAAATCACAAATTAGATTCACCAGTGCAACTACCTGAAGAACAGTCCATTGTTGTGATACTTTTCACATCCATTTTTCTGTTAGAGTTGAGTTTTTTAAACTGTGCATGTTCAGAAATATGAATGCTGTGCCCTCCATTGGTTCTTTTTTCTTCTGAGTTATATACAATCCACCACAGGTCCTTCATATTGATCACTAGAACTATATGGTTTTACAACCAAGCTGCCCATTCTCCCTATGCCATGTAGGAAATAATAATCTGATGTGGCAGAGAAGCTGCTCGAAGACTTGTGGAAAGATTAAATGTGCTTTGAAGCCTATTTTTAATCATATAATCTTTGTATTCAGGAGCAGTAGTTGTAGAACTGCCTGGATGCTTGTTCATTTATTTCTAAGTAGCACAGCAAAATGGCAGCAGAATCTCTGGTACACTGCTACTCTTCATTTGTTCATGCATTGGCTTTGGACCAAGATACTGCTGATGAAAAAGCAGAGCAACTCCTTTCCCCAGATGATTCGATCCACTTGTTCCCTGGCAAAGATTTCCTCCAGTTTATTTCTTTGTCTTGCTTTCCATCTCCCTTGCTCCACCCCTTCTTTTCCATTTCCTTCCAATTACTGTTTCATCTGTATTCTGTTTCTATTTCACATATCATGCAATTCCAACACAATGCAGCACAAGTGATTTTTCTGCCAGAAGCAACCTGCAAAGCGTGACGGCTAGGTTCACAATATCTTGCTCTGAAGCATGACACACCACTACTGCATTAAAGATTACACTCCAAGCTTATTCAGAGCATTGGAACTACTCCCACAGAGTCTGAAATGTTCTAGACTATATTCAGTAGATGTTCACTCCAATCAGGTTGCTCCTACAATTTAAAATCAGAAAGCCTTGCTCCCTCATCTTTGATTTCCTGGAAGCCTTGGAGTCTGAACTTCAGTGGTCTTCCAATGCATTTACATCAATACAGGAAACATTCTCCCTATGCAAACACATTGCCAAAGAACAACTTACCACAGGTTCCAGCTGCTTATGCCAGTATTTTTATTCAGAATTTCACGTTTCATTTCACCACTTTATTTGTTCTCCTGGGGCATGCTATTACCTCATATTTTAATCCCTTCTTCTGTTTTTTCTCTCATTTTTTAAATGTCATCTTTTTTGAAAATTGATTTCTAAAATCAGAACTCATTTCTGAAAGATTACTTCAGAAAATTAAATGTTTTTAGTCAAGATGAAAGTCATACGGACAGGTCAACTCATTTTTTCAATGCCGATCTCTAATGCCACTTCTATGTACAACTAGTATGACATGTCTCTCCTTACATGTATCTTCTCACCAGATTTTGAGACTGGAACTTGACAACTCAAGCCATCAGGCTTGTAAACCAAAAATCACAGGATTTCCCACTAGTACTTCTGCGATAGAAACATTACTGAGAAGAAAGGGATTAAAGAGAACATTTTAAAACTACAATGCTTCTATGATAATTTCTGAGCTAGACATCAGAGTATTTCCCCACCCCACCCCACCCCCCAACACACACACAAATTTAAAGGAAAATATTCAACTCAGAATTCCTTCTTTTTGGCCTCAGATGGACCTGAGTGCAGAGGTTTTGCAGAATCTTTACAGTCAGCCATACTAGGATTACACAATTTTTTTCTCCAGTTCAAAGAGCAACCTATATTTCTGCCCCAACGCCAAAAGAGCAAACATCAGTAGCAGCAAACCAAAAATGTCAACACATACCACGTTTCTGGTTGTAGTATTCCCAGGTAAGTATGCAAGAAATAGGGCATTCTCTTCCAGTCAGGCTGCACGGCTTCCAGAAGCACTGCTCCCACTAAACTGTACCTTCCCCAGGTGATAACATTTAAACCACTATAGAGAAGATAATGCAGCTACAGACACACACAGAGACACAAACACTACTCCCATCACATCACCTCAGCGCATTTATTGCCAGCTTTTATCAAAGACCAAGGAACAGAAGAGAAAAACAACTGCAGAGCTGGTGTTTCATTAAACATCCAGAAAAGGGGGTTGGTGAGGGTGGCTGGGAGAAAGGGGAAATACATGCAGAGAGGAATGCATGACTCTCGACTGCATTTCTCTCCCCTTCACTCATCCCTTCTGTGTTTCTGTTCTTGACATCTCCTACACTCTTCAAGGTAAAGGCTTTAACTGAGGTTTGCCTGGGGTTTGGAACACAGCTTGTAACAGATGAAACTCTGGGTGAAAATGCATGAACCGTATGCTGGAGATCCTATTACTAGATCATAAAGGGTTTGTGTAGTATTTGCATCTATAAAACAGTAACAGAAGGAATGACAGGAATGGAGAACATCCCTGGCATCATTCCATTAATGGCTAAGATTTGTCTCCCTTCTCAGAACAAGCCAGTGATTTAGTAACCAAATTTTCAGAATAATTCAAGTCTATGCCAGGTGGGTAGCTAGAGAAAAGTATCTTATACCAAAGCTCTATGGTGTGCCTGTTCAGCTCTGTCAACAGCTTGATGTAGGGCTTCACCAGGACAGTTCTGAAGAGTGAAATTTAATTCAAAGTTGTAACTGTCTAACCATATATAATTTTAGTTTTAGTAAAATAGTTTTTACACCTAGTTGCAGTCATAGTAAGTTCTCTTGATAAAAAACATAGAAACACAGAATGGTTTCTATGAAGCCATTTCTTCGTCGGAGAGGTGTTCCAGCCCACAGACAATTTTTGTGGCCCTCCTCTGGACCTGCTCTAAGAGGGCCATGACTTGTGCTGGTAACCCCAAAGCTGGATGCAGCACTCACGACGTGGTCTCACAAGAGTGGAGTAGGGGTGGAGAATCTCCTCCCTTGGCCTGCTGGCCTCACCTCTTTTGATGCAGCCCAGGATACAATTGGCTTCCTGGGCTGCAAGAAGTGCACATTGCCAGCTAATGTCCCAACTTTGTCCATCAGCATCCCCTTCTCTGCAGGACTGCTCTCAATGCATCCTTCCCCCAGTCTGTACTGGTATCAGGGATCGCCCCAGCCCAGGTGCAGGACCTTGCACTTCTCCTAGTTGAACTTCATGAGGTTCACAGGGCCATTTCTTTTTGTAAGCAAGCAGCATGTCACCAGTATCTTCTCTAGCCTGAAGAGGTATTTTCCCTCTTACTCCATTCCTTGAAACCTGTTGCATGCTCATGTCAAGTTACTTAGCTTAGCTGCTTAACAGCCTAAGCTCACCTTCCAAATAGGGAAAACAAAATGCCTCATCAATTGACAACCAATCTGTTTTTAATACATCCAGTAGGACTGGATTTACTGCTTTGGATAAACAATAGAGACTCCTGGTTGTCTTGCATCTTTTTTCAGCTTACAAGTTTATATGAAGGCATATATTTAGTCAGCCTTCCACCACGCTCCCAAGCACCAAAAGCCATTGTCTGTTCCCAGTGCTGTTGAATGGCAACATTTCCCAATCTCGTTGACTTTTTGACATGTCTTAGCAAGCCCATCAAATAAGATGTTATGCTTCTTGAGATTGAGAACAGCTCTATAATTTGAGTTGTATATACCATCTAGCTAGTACAAATTTCCAAATTTATAAACAACTTAACCTATCACAACTGAAAATACCTCAAAGCAAACATTGTAGTAGAGTCCTTATAACATTCACCCATCTGAGTGACTATGCTTCCAATCCATAAGTTAGATTTTTTAAAAAAGAAATTATTGTGGTCCTCTCTTTTTAAAAGAAAGCAGCTTAAAGGGTTAACCACAGGACAGACATGGCCTATTACTAGCTCTCAAGTTACAGGATACCAGATGAACAATACTAACTAGCTAAGTTCACACCCTTTACTTTAGGCAAACCCAAAGTAGTGCAGCTGTGCTTCTCCTTTCACTGCAGACTACATTAAGTTGAATTAATTTGTATTTGCCACGGGCTAAAAGCATGCACATGGACAGTTCCTACTGCTCAAAGAGCAATTTGCTAAGCCGTGATAACTTGCTTGTGTGTCTGAGCCAGTGATAAGCTGAGTGAGGAAGCATCACTTCAGCATGCCACCTCTTACTAGGAGTTCATAATTAGCAGGCCTGCTGGCCAGCCTCATGCCAGGGCAATATGATTACCACCACTTACAAAAATGCATTTCTGCAAGACTAATAGTGGGACTTGAACTAAAATCTCCTTAGAGAGGAACTGGAGTTTATTTCATTGACAAGAGTTTAAGGGACTACAAAAGCTGATGCCTTGCCATCTATCCACTCAGCAGTCAAAAGGATGCCTCATAGTGTTAACAGTATTGTTGAATTGCAGGATTGTGTATATCCACACAGTTCCACTTAAGTATGTTGACATCCTTTTTAAGAATCTTCCCACCTACCTTTTCCCATACCGAGCAGTAATAATACCTTTTTCAGCCTCTTCTTGCTGTTTTAGTAAGGAAAATTATTTTTTAAAGTGCCATAATTAAATGGAAGCAGAGAGCCACTGAACAAACAAACCATTAAATTGCATTGAAATCCACTGCTTTCACCGGCAAAATCTAATTAAGGTTTAAACTGTAATGTTAATTGCACAGTACTGAGATTGACCATGCATTATGGGTTTATTATCAGTTTTCTAACTTGAGTAATTTCAGAGAGGCAAATGCAAGTTCTGGGACCCATGTTATGACATGGAAATTGACTTAATTGCTAGCAGGAAAATATTTGCTTTATAGTTGGTTTAGGGCAAAATATCTGAAGAGATCTTTCTAAGAGCTTGGGAACACGGAATAGCATGTAAATCACAGTGTAGTATTAAGATTATCAGAACTATTCACAGATTTCTTTTCAATTTTAATCATCTCAGCATAGTTTGGAGAGAACTGAATCTGCTGTTAACAATGCTGTAAATCACCAAATTCTAAGGGAAGACCATGAACCATGAAAAAGAAAAAGAAAAAAAAAAAAGAATTAAAGCAAATAATTTTTCACGGATTTTAATAAAACAAAGAAACTCTATCCTGTGTCAGCACCATTCAATCCTCAGAAAAGATTGCATTTCAAAACAGACTTTTTTTCTTAATTACTTATCCTACATGAAAACTTGAATAGAGGAGAAATGTTCCTTCCTCTGTGCACTTTTGCATTGGTTTCGGCTCTCAGCTAATTAATAATAATATATAAGCCTCCAACTGAGGCCTAACACAAATCTGATTATCTTTTGCTTTTATAGAGACTTAGGTTAACTCAGGCTCAGCTTCTTAAAGGCATTATGCACTTACTACTGAATTCAGCAGCTAAACATCTTTGAGGATTTAGGTGTTAAGTGCCTATGTTACTTCTAGTAATGGGATTCTGGAACCCAGATAAAATCAGAACTTAAAAATTTTTCCCATTGCTTTGAACCTTCACTCCATATGTATGAGTTTTTCATAAACACCCTTATATAAGTGCAGGTGACATGACTAGGCTGTTTGTAACCACATTTCAGAATTCCTCATTTAATGTCATTTGCATAGGACAAATGACTTTTTGCTAGACAGAGGTGAAAAATGATCTCTGTGTATTCATTCTAAATTAAGCATATAAATCAAAACTGGACTATCCTTTAGTTGCACATATTCTGCTGTGTAGTGTCAGCTATTTTTGCCAATTTTCAAGGAAGGAACTTTGTTGACATTGAAGACAGGGGAACAATTATCCTTCAGATTGACATGTAGACCTTTGTCTACAGGTGAGTACTACCGTTATTGCAGAAATGTATTTGTGATTTTCAAAGTTTAGTTGCCCACCAAAGTACAAGAAGTGAGGTTAGTTTTGGCAGCCACTTAAATCCCATGGAAAACAAGCTGTTGGATGGAACTACCTGCAGATGGAAAATTTCTCCTACCCAGAAGGAATCATGCAAATAGCTCAATAGAATAACCTGTAGGCTGGCATTTTTCATTCACAAAAAGAATCGGGTCATTTAATGAATGATTTGTGAACAGAAAATAGAACTAAATTCACAGCTAATACCCCTTGCAATAAATTATTCAACCAGGTCTACTTTTTGCCTAAACAACAGAACTATAAATAGCCTTCCTCTGTAACCGTAGAATTTTTCATCAAGGAAAAGTACAATCAAAGAGTAAGTTCTACTCTCTCTGTGAATGAGCCACCTAAAAGCTGACTATTAAGGCAGTCATTTTTATAGCCTGCTTCTTGCATCCTGATTAAAGCAGGGTGCAATCCATATGAACAGATTAACAGCTCAATATAAAAAATGTTAAGGATGTAAGTATCACATTCAGTAATTATACATATATTTAAAATAAGATAATTATGTACCAAGAGAGGTTTTAAAAAGTGTTCGGCACTTACATCTGGCAACAATTCTTTAAAGAAACCTCAATGTCTAAGACTAGACAGCTTTCAAAAGTATAGGATGTAAGCTCCTCAGTTCAACCTCTGTTGTAATGCTTTAAGTCTTGAAAGTCTAATTCTGCAATTCTTAAAGCCTAATTTGTGTCTCTGGAGGAGACCAAACCACCATTACATTTTCATATCGTCAACAAGAGTTGTATGTCATTAAAGGATCACTAACACAAATACAGTAGAACACTGTCCACATGATCTCACTAATTCAATATCTATTATGTCCCCTGAAAGTGATGGTCATCTAATTTGCAAAGCTGTGAAAAATAAATGGTCATTTTGGTTATTTGGCACTTTATTAAAAAAAAAAAAATCAGGGAGGAGAATAAAAAATAAAAAAGAGCCAGCCTTCTTTAAGAAGACCTTTTTGTATCAGCAAGACTAAGAACATCTTAATTGTACTTACTCTTGGGGCTCAACAGATACAAAGAGCTCCTGCAGCTGTAAAACAGACTACCAGGGAAAAAGGGCAAGTAACAGGTCTAAGATGAGAAGCATGGAAATAAAAAGCTCACAATACAAACTCTTTTAACAAAGCGTTGATAACACATGTGAACGCTTTCCTACATATGCCTTTACTAACCAAGCAATAAATAGATACCATACATCACTTTCCAGAAGATGGCTTGAACTGCATACAGTATACAGCCAGAAGTACATTAATTCTTGAAAGTTTTAACAGACATGTAATTTTGTATTTACATAGTAAGGCTAAAACCATGCTGTTTGTAATCCAAGAATTCAGAATGCAAATCATATGCTACTCTCATGAAGTGACAGGTTCCCTTCATTTTTTGTGCTAGGAACTAAATTTTTCCATTGCTTCATCAGGCACTGGCCCTTCCTAAGATATCTGCCAGCACATAACTACTTTGATCATCTTCAGATCAGGCTAACAAGAATCACTTTCCCCCTTTGGAAGACCACATGGCCCATTTCAGTGAACAAGCTATCATTCTTAACACTTATCATGCATACCCTTTGTCAAGGGCCAGTGACTACAAGCAATTGTCACAGTACTGGGGAGTTAACACAACTTACACTATATTATTTAACATCCAGCTGGGCCTCTCCATGGTTCTCTAATTTAAATGTTGCTTTATAGAATGATAGAAGGTGGGAGCAAGTTGCAAAGAGCAGCACACTGCATAGGATACACACACTGCACTGTCGACCAGGAGGATACCAATTGTTCATCATGTGCTGTGCTGGTCCAGCTCCACAGGTTTGTCTTGTCTCCAGGATATTTTGGATTCTTTGATCCCTTGCACAGGATAAACACCCCAGGAAGTCCCAACATACAACAAACTGCACGTAGTAGCATGAACTAGGAGGCTGGAAAAGCCTGGCATCCATTGCTATTTAAACACAGAAGATGGGGCAAAGCAGGGAAGGGGGATATATAGTAATGAGTTAACAGCACATTCAGTCCATTCCTGCCCCCAGCACCTGGAATGACGACAGCCTTATCTCAGAAAGGTTCACATATTTCAGATTATCCTGTCTGCATAGCAAAGGCTGGAGCAGCTGACCCAGAAACATGTTGCATCTAGCCCATAATATCAGACTAAGCAACACTGTCAGAAACATAGGAAATTTAAAGTTGTGCAAGGGACACCTGAATCTCCTTGGCATTCCTCCTTGAGCATAGACCTACAGTGCTAATTAAACCACACAACTCTGGTAGGGAGCTAATGGCCTTGCATTCATTAAGCTTTTTTTTTTTTTTTTTTAAACTCACCTGTCTCTTATTCTGCAGCTTTCACATCATCCCAGATATAAGGACTACTCACACATTTTTGTAATGTTCTATAAAGCATTAAGTTCCCCATTTGATTGGTCTACTAATATTAAGGCATCACACAGCCAGCACATACTGACAAAGACCCCTGCAGAGAGTGTCAGATGTGATAGCAAATGCAAGCATACTCAGAAGATGGCAGCTGCCAGAGGGGACTAACTAATAAGCTCCTAAAAAGAATTGCCAATTTTAACTTGAACTGACAAAAAAGAAATTTATAGTTCATGCAAAAGCAGGAAGCACTTCCTTTCATACACAAACTTGGCTCGCTGTGCTGAGCAAAGTGGGTGCAATTGTCCACTAGTCCTTTCTAAAAGAAAAATAGAGACAGCAACTCAAACGTTTTTATAATTTAGTTCAAGAACTTGTACAACTAGAAAAATTATGATGCAAACAGCTAGTTATGTTTCTGAACAAATTGCTCATATAAATTCTCCAGGGAGCTGACCTTTCCAAGAAAGATTTCAAACAATGCCTAAATAGATCTCTTGAAACAATGCCAAAATAGATCTCTTGATAATCCATTTTCTAGACAGAACATGACTGGAGCGGGAGATATTTGGAATTTATTGCCTTTCATGACATATACAGGAAAGCAACAAAATAAGAACACTCTCATCACATCAGGATACTCCTGTAAACCAGTGCTTATATTTTTCGATTTATACTTGCTGCTAAAAATTCTCAGAACAAAGCTATTAAAAATAACAAAATAACAGATTTTTTACAGAAAACTTTAATGTTATAGAAGAAATTATCAATTTTATACCAGGATCTCAAGATAATATAACCTTATTTATTTCCCTGTCTGTGCTAGCCTTTGCACGTCTAGAAAAAGATGTAGTAAAAAAAGAGATGCATGTCTTATACCTACTATACTTTATATAGTGTTCTTCTTTGTTCCAGGTTTTTACTGTTTTCCAGTCACAGCTTGTGACAAATCACAATTTTTTTTCCTAGATACATGTTTGGCTTTCTTCAATAATAATTAATCATCCTTCTGTTGCCTTTAGGTATGTCCTCTATTCTTAGGCTATTATTATCCACATGCCCAGGAAGATGCTATGTGTTCCTTCTGTTACTTGCGCATCCCTGCTAGAAACAAAACCTTCTTTTGTTAGTATGCTATTATTTTTCAGAGAAGTTATTTTTGCTTTATAGATCTGGTGAAATAATCAATACTCTGTAAAATGGGCAAAATCTTGCTCTTTCATTAGAACCCTGACTGCCCATAAGCTTATTTTTTATGAGAGAGATATATGGGATGCAATATTTTGGCTATGAGATATAGGGCCTGTTGTTTTTGAAAGAACCTTGATTTATCATTTTATTTGAATTACAGTGCAGAGGCTTCATCACCCAAGGACCGTAAGAAATTGTTTTCTGAAGTGCCTGCACACACAGTTAATAGGGAATTATAAAATAAACCCCAAACAAACAAAAAATCCCAAACCCCCAAAACCACAATAAAACAAAATAAATACACACACCACTCCTTCCTACCCGCAGCTTTCTATTGAATGCTGCCAATTCTATGAATTTTTCTATGAATGTTTCATTTCGAAAAAAATGTGACATTTTTCAGTTGGAAGTATTTTCTTTAGAAATTTTAAGGAATGCATAGAAAGATAATAAAAAGTTACACAATTGCTAGGGTAATTTGATTCTTTCAACTGTTTTCTCCCCTTCAACTGAGTCACAGAATTTGACAACATTTTAGCCCTTTATCCTGATTTGGGATGTGATTTTATTTTTAATCCCGAATCTTTTTAAGGAGCTAAAAACATACCTTGCCAGCATTCACTTGCAGGCTACAGCAGGCCCACCTAAGAGCAAAAAGACAAGCAGACAGAGGTGACGGACTGCCCAAGGGATTCACAGGGCTACAGTGGGAAGGATCAAGGGACAGAAGCAAACTTTCATCTTTGGAATAGCTCCTCAGAAATAAATGAAGTCACCAAAGTCCTAACAAATTTTTTCCATACACTGCATAGTATGAAGAGTCACTAATCCAGTATGTAAGAGCACCATTTGCCCAGTGACTTCTGTCAGAGCTAAAGGAAGACTGGAAAAGGATTGAAAGCAAATCCTTAGTACTAGACAGTAGAGAAAGAGGCAATGACCTCGTTACTAAGTGCTACACAAAGGCCTAATTACAGTGCTACATGCTTTTACAATTTTCCTTTTCTTTATGTCCCATCCCACAAAGAACACTTTGTAAATCCTGCCTGTCAGCTTAACACATGGGGACAAAAATGCGTCAAATGCTTGAGTAAACTGGGTTTTATGGCATTTGCGAGATTATGACAGGATTTGTTGCTTGAGGAAAGTGGATCATCCACTTTCCTTTGTGGGTGATTTGCATTACAAACATCTCTCCTTATATTACAAAAGCAGAATTGAAATCCTGAGCCAAGCAGCTGACTTCCAGCCTCTCTGGTAGTACAAGATTTCTTCCCTAAGGTGTATTTTTTCTGGTTTCATTTCTAAGACTTCCAGTCAGTCAAATGTGCATCACACTGAAACCAGCTATTCTTTTTTCTATTATTATTACTGTTTGGGGTTTAGAGTTTGCAGATGGCTTTGAGATGTGCCTGTTGTTACATGCCCTGTGGTGACATTTCACTGAATTACAATTAACATCAAGGACCAGCCCAGGGTGCATGTGAGGGGAGCTTATCCTGGGGACTACTGCTTTCTTCCCTCCACCGAGGATAAGTGTCAGAGCATGGGTCCTGAAGCAATTCCTTGGCTGATCAAGAGCAAATTCTTAATGAAAGCACAAGTATCACCCATTGTCCATCCTGAGAGCACCAACTGGCATTACATACTGGGTTTTGCCATAGGAAACCCAGCCGTATATCTCCTAGTTAGGTTAGAGATGTTTATGCTTCTGTTTTGCAAATATCTTTCCATAGCCTGCTTTGGTAGTTACTTCCATAAAATCTTTTCAGATCTGTAAAATTTCCAGAGTTACACCATTCCTCATGTATTAGCAAAGCCTTCTTCCCTCTGCTTAGGTTTTTTCCAGTCATACCATCATAAAAACAGTTTTATGTCCTTTTTCAGCTGCAGCTGTCATTTACTGCTTAACATTTTCTTCTTAATTTATCTTTTCTGGGCCAGCCTTTTCTAGCCCATGGTGATTTTGGCCCCCTCAAAGTGGGACACTCAGGCTAAAGTCAGGACTTGTCAACAGCGTTCCTATCAAATCCAAACCGTTGAGGGGAAAATATCACCTTAATGTCATTTGTGTTTGTAGGAGGACTTTTTGAGAAAAATATACAAAATTATTGTAAGAATCTTTACTTCAATCCAATAACACACAGGAATACCTTTTTTCTCTTCTTTGTCCCCCGCTCCCACTACTTTACTAGTAGGGCAGAAAGGGGAAGAGACAAAAGGGAGAAACAATGCCTAATGAAAGAGAAGCATATGTGTGCAAATATGTGTAAGTAAAAAAAAAATAAATATTCAAAAGTCAGTTTAAAAAGTTCCCAGATTTTTAGTTAGCTGTAGATTTAGGACCTTTCTCAAAACACATCATAAAAATAATTTGGTTATTGGCAACTTCTGAGTTTCTATGTACCTCAGGGGCTGCTGGAAGGGAATTTAGCTGTAGGCTGAAAGAATTCAAACAGCTGATGTTCATGTATAGGAAAGTACATTATATATCCTCTTTGACTGACTTTCATGTGGTCTTTAGGCTTTTTGGCTTTGTTCTGTTTCATTCTTAGAACTCTGCACACTTTTATTTTAAACAGCATAACAGACTATTGACTCAGATTTTCTTTATTTGGAAAAATAACATAAGACATTAACCAACCTGTTCAAAAACGGTTACAAAGCAAGGAAATGTGAGGAGCTGTTTGAAGGATTAGGTATTTTTTAGTCCAGGAAAAGACATCGCATTTCTGTTCCCCTCTGCACATTTCCAGTTTTGTAGCAATTTTTAATATTAAAAATCATTCTGCATTACTATAATCTCTTTCAGTCAGTCCCATCTTCCTCCTGAATTTTTTCTAGCAGCCCTCAGATAGTTAGCTTCCATTGCCTACAAATACCTGCCTTTTAAATATTGAAGTCTGTTTAACAAGACTTAGGGACAACCTATTTGTCCTTCAATCACTGTGTGACCACTGCCAGGTTTCTGGGCTCTGTCCTTGACAGTGACCCAGGTATCTCCTCAATATATAGCATTCCCTTTTGCCACACATGCACACACGTAGGAGGGGAGAAGGCTGTAGCAGTGACTTAACCCCCTCTCTTAAAATGCATTCCAATCTTCCCAGCTTCTTTTTCCTTCACTTTCTCACCTAACTGTGTTCAAACCACCCCTGCCTCTACTTGCAAATATCCAAATCTGGCCTTTTTCAGTCCCTCTCATAGAGGTCATTGCATCAAGCTGTCCCCACCTACACAGTAATCCTCACTGTTTGCCTTTTTTAAGGAATACAGGTGGGAAGCTTTTTTCCAAGTTGTGACAATTTCCAAAAGTTAGAAGCCCTATATACAAAATCTGAACAAAATTAAGTTTTAGGGGAGGAAAAGAGGGAAAAGGAATATTGAACTATTGCCCAGAGCAGGACCTAAAGATGGCCCAGGATCACAACAGGTTTTCAAAGTTCAGATACCTGCTCTCCAATTAATTAAAATTAAATTAATTTAATTAAATCTTTTCCTGTGGAATTCTCTTTCTTTATGGATCTTAGTGAAAGTAAATGTTATTCTTCCATGTCTGAAAAATACAGCAAAGCCAGAGTTCATCTGCTCAGTGAATGATTTTCATTTTATTTCTTCTGTTCAACATCCAGAACAAGCCAGCCAGGGGAGCTCAAAGTATAGCAGTGTCCTTAGGAATGACATTTTCATGTGCACCACTAACACTGGCCTACCACTGTTTCTGTTGACTTCAGCAGTAAATCAAAGCCAAACTACTTTTTAGATACTGCTAACATGTTGTTTTCAACAGTCTATTTCATGAACATTTCATTCACCCTCCCTGAAACCATGTCTGTGTGTTACTTTGCTGGCCTGTTATTTTTAGCTGCTCCTCAGCTACTTTCAGATCACACACTATATATTCAACAACATTTTTTTCTGCTTCAGTCATCTTGTCTTCTTATATCTAGTGTAATTAATATTTGTTTCCTTAACTCTTACTTAGTAGAGAGGACACAGAAAGAAAAAATTCTCATCCAATGCATGGAATGGCTCCTCTCTTAGGAAAAATTAAATAGCTAGAACACTCCAGTTTCAGAAGCAATCGAACAGGTATATGACAGAGGTACCTAAAGTTATGAGGAATGTGAATTGGGAACAATTATTCATTGTGTCTTGCAATACAAGAACTACAGGGAAACAAATAAAATAGCAGGAAACTGCCTATCACAAGAAGATGTTGAGACTTGATACAAAAAATTCAATAAAAATTAATGGGGAAAAATGAGGGCTAATAAAAACTACATGCTGGAAACAATGCTGTATGATTTTCCTAAGCCACAGACTGTGGGAGGATGGAGGATGTAAAGGGAGAAGCCTTTCTATATGCTTCTAAGCATTTGGCCACTGTCAGAGACAGGTTAAGAGATGGTCTGAGTCACTATAGCCATCGTTTTTATGGCTGTTTTAAAAACTGAAGTACTTAAAACTCTGATTCTTTTCACTATGTTACTACAAATGAGGCTTTCCTATTTGGAATATGGTAAACACACCACATTTCTGGGTGCCAAAGCAGCATTAATTAGCACACAGGTGTGTGTCACCTAGTATATACTATGTCTCATGCTATACTAGGAGGCAGGAAGAGCTAAATGACAAATATGGTTGAAGATGTGAGTAAAATACTGAATATAAGATTCAGTAAAACTGGATAAATTGGAACTAAAAGTTCTCACTGAACATAAGAGCCTTGGTTCTTGCAACTAGGGTAATGGATGCGATTGCAGAAGAGTGGGATTCTGAACGGAGAAATGAGAGGAAGGAGTCTCGAGATTCAAGTAAAATTAACGTTCTCCAGATGTTTGGGGTTTTTTACTTTTACATTAAGTTCTTGTCTCTACAAGTAATTTTGCATGAAACATTTCAAATGCAACAGGCCACTTCTGCTTGTATTTTTCTGTTATTTGTATGTTTCTGTTTCTACTGACACATCCACTGTTATCTGAGGCATGAGATGATTAAAAACCATTGGCAAAACATTAGGTTTCCTGATTCTATCCTTAAAGCAGAAGTTGTTCTGTAAGGGAAAACAACAGTGTTCAGTTGTTCTGAATCTGGTTCTCATTGGAGTTAGAAGAAAACATGCCTGTTTCAGGTCAGTTGGGAACAGGTCAGATATCACAGTGCACACAAGTGGATGTGGTTATGTGTTGACTTCAACAAGAAGCAGAAATGTAAATGTCAATTCAGGTTATAGCATACAAAAAGAAACCTGAACACTAAAGAGTGAAATTATTAAATTTTATATACATTTATTATATATTTCCACCCACAAATTTATTTTTTAGGCGAAAAATAGAAAAGCATCAAATTTATTTTTCCTGTATGGTCTGATAAATGGTGATAGATAGTCTGGGGCTCTAAACTGAGTTTCTGACTGCCACACACACACGCACTACGGCAAGTGTGCTACTGTCTCTGAGTGACAGTTCTTCAGCCTCAGGTTAAAAGTACTTCCTTGATCTGTCCTCCTTGTTTTGCCACTAAATCACTCGAAGGAGGACTTACTACCCTCCACAACAGTACGCATAACCCAGGGATGTTCAGCGTTGTTAAGCAGTGTGACTACCATGCACATAACAGTGCCAATCTATACCACCTCTCTATATGCACTGGAGCACAGGTTGAATCACAATACCCGACTAATAATCTGACAGTGAAGGAAGTCCCATCAATTGTCTCGGAGATTTTGTCTCCAGATTACAGGGTTAAATGTTTGTCTGCCAGATAATTTCTATCTTTAAGAAGTGAATCTGCATTGCTTTCATAACCCCTAAGGATGTCAGGAAGAAGCTGTCTAACCTTATTCTTTGCCCAATATGCAGTTGAGTGGAAATTAATGTAAGAAGGAAAATCTTGTAGCACTCTGCAGGGATGATCAAATTATCTCTTTCTATCTAGATTGCAGCAGCTGCACTAATTGCCATGCTGCATTTGGCTTCTCTGTGACACCACTGTCACCAGAACCAAATTGCTTCATTGATCAAGGTCCTGATCAGTAATGGCTGTAGAAAAGATGCCACCGGAACAGTTCAGAACTCTATTTCAATTGGAAGAAAAATGTAAAGAACGGAAAACACACTGCAAAATAAGAATTGTGACACATTTCCAGTTCGTACCAACAAAAATTTAATTTACATAATGTTGGCCTATTTTTTTTTCAAATGTTCTACCTTATTTAGTTATTAGATTTGATTTATTGCCTTGGTTAGCTTAGATTTGAATTCATATTCAAATATTAAGAAGACTCCATGAAATATAATATGTTGTGAAAATAAATGTTAACATGACAGTCCAAATGAAATTGTTTGGAATCATAACATTTGCGTGGCTTGCTTTATCAAACTGACTCATGTTTCTCCTGGAAAGCCAACTGCTTGATATTAGTGAAATGAAATAGGAACATCACAGCAATTTATTTCAAGTTTTTCCTTATCAAAACTCCTGTTGAAGGTAGCCTATTTCTGTGAAACATCTTGATTTTGACAAAACTGCACTTTTTAATGAAGAATAATTTGACTGCTTGTGTTCTAGAGGATCCAGACATTGCACATCATCTTCCTTCTCTAATCTGGACTAGAGGGGGGGAAAAAGAATTTAAAAAAAGTTGTTCTGCAAATTTCCCCCCTTTTTTTTTTTTTTTTTTTTTTTTTTTTTTTTTTTTTTTTTTTGTCTCCTGCTGATTTTTAAGGTTGTAAATGGGCTTGATGATGCTCTGGGATTCTCCATGTCCAGGAAAATTCCTGTATGTCTCAGTGAAACAACTACATAGAGTCCAATGGAGTTTCACAAAAGGACTATTTGAAAGGCTGCAACTCCCCCAAAGCATTGTAAGGCAGACATGGAAAAAGAGACTCCCTCTACTCCCCCATTTCTTGCAAACCCCGATGTTAAGGAAAAGATAGCTCTCTCTTTTTGCCCAGTAGATGGCCACAGGTAGGCATGATTGAGCTCGCTGTGAGAGGTCTGAGGTGACAGAAACCAGCTAGATTCAGATTTCCTACACAGACTTTAGGCAGGTCTCCTGCTGACTTCTGCTCATTGAGGTTGCTGGGGGATCCCCAGAGAGGAATTATGAAGATAACGCAAAACACACACACTTCAGAGAGTGGGACAAAGACAATTAACATATTTGCTTCTTTGTTACCAGGGATTCTGCTACCCTGACATGCAAAAAGACTGATAATAAATTCCTTATATAATAATTCTAATATTAAACATAAAAATACTGGAGAAGCCTGAATCAAAACTTAACAAAAAATTAATACCAATTCATACAGTCTAGTTAGTCTCAATGGAGGTGGGTATGAGATTTTAGTTCTTTCTTTATAAAATATAAACAGTGGAAGAGAGAGGTCCCCAGTGAGCCAGGAAGAGACTCTAAAGCAAAAACCTCATCCAGTGCTCCATCCACTGAGAAACTGATCAATATGACTAACGCTGAGAATGCATTGAATAATGACTTATACCTTTTAATTAACAGTTAGAGATATCTATAGGAAAATCTTGGGAAACGATGGTTTTGCTGAAGGCTAATGAGCAAACTGAAGAGTTTTATGAGATCCTGCAAAAGCAGAATTTATCTGACCTAGTGCAGATCTGTACAATAAATACACCTGGTACTGCACTATCTACCTTTTGAGTTAATGGAGAGAAATATTTCTCAGTTCCTCATTTCCCACAAAGACATCCAAAATAGGCCAGCTGAACTGCTCTTTTAAAGTGCTTTTTAACTTCTCACTAAGCATTAAACATGACTTGATAGCTGCCTAAGAGACAGACATCTGCTCTGTAGCCATTTGAGATTAGGTGACAAATCGTACTGAAAGGGGTGTCAAATAGAGGTTTCTAAGGAACTGTTTGTGGGCATCACTGCACTCAATTAAAAAAATGAAAAAAACCAGGTAAGATATGACGCATGAAGCATAAGATGGCTCAAGGAGGGGCTGGAAGGATCACATGATGTGCTAGTAGCTGCTGAGAACTAGATTATCCAGAGAGCTTAACCCCCATAAACCATCTGAGGTGAAAAGGAGCCCATTCCTTAATTATTCTCAGTAGAAGCTGTTCAGAACTTGAGTTTTGGTTATGAAATCTGATCTCTCACGTGTAGCTACTATCCCCCAAACTGTTCAACTATCTTTCTGTCCACTATCCAGCTTCTACCTTCCTTCAGACTATCCAACTGTTGGAATAAAGTGGGACAGAAGATTCAAAAAACCTGTTCCTAATCCCAAAATCTGTTAGTCTTTTCAGAAGAACATAGAACTCCCATACACCACCCTGAAATATCATATATTTCAATATCCCTCTCCTATTATAAAGTAACTTTGGGACACACTCCTAAAAAATACTCTGATGACAAGCTGTTTTAATGTTTAGTCCTGTAGCATTCAAGTAGACACAATTTCTTTGGGTGAGGGCATGAGGTTTACTTCGACAGGACTGCAGGACAGATCCTAAATTTAACAGTTGTTTCTGGTTCAAGGCTGTCTGGAACGTAGTGATTCATTTCAAGGGGCCTGAGCTACCTTGATGGATGGAGTGATGCTGGCTGTTTCACCTTCCTCTGGGTTGGACTTTTGCCAGTTTTGCTGGGTGGTAGGGTTAAAAGAGCTTGAATCTGTTTTGTATGAATTATGGCTCACTGCTACAATGTAGAGATCTGTAGATCACAGTTTGGAGGTAATGAAAAAAACCGATGATGTGAGGACAAACTAAAGCACCTTATTGCACTGGCAAGTTCTCAGTAGGAGAAGTCATGTTACTTAAAGCACCCACCAGACAAGAAAAACAGACGACACCCCCCCCCCCCCCCCTTGTTGTTTTTACAAATCCGAAAGAGAATTCACAGGATAGTGTAATCTTCCAATTTCTATCAGCTTCAGCATGTGAAAACTAATCACATTTCACTAGGAATACAAAGATGCAGTTAAAAAGCTTGAGGATGGGTTGACCCTAATGTAATAGAGCTGCTTCACTTCATGGAAAAATTTGCTTCCTCTCTTTTTGTTTGGTGCAGATTCACTGTTGTAGGAAGAAGCCTATTGCATTATTCCGTACTTTAGCCAAATCAGGTGCACAGTATCACTCTCTTTTCCACAGATTCAACACACTACTACTAAAACAACTCACTTAATATAAAGTGGCTGGCTTAGGGTTATTTTGGGTGGCTGAAGCAGCTACAGGCTCACAAAACATAGTAACTGAAATCCAGAATGTGATACCGTCAATTGCACTGATCCTGCTCAAAACCTGCAGCTGACTTCCTTCTGATTTTAGTGAGGATGGCTTTTGACCAAAGCCAGATAATGCACAGTGCTATTCTGAAAAGGGTAATTAACAGCTTTGATTGGGTTGCCACCCTACTTGTAAGCAAGTGTGAGGCATGACAACTAAACTACACCAACTGAAAGAGATCAGTTTTGTTCAGAGATGTCACTCCAAACCATTATCACCTCCAAAACGATGTCCCATATCTTCACTATCCCAAGCATGTCGTTGAGCAACCATAGCAACCAAATTACTATAACCCCAACTTTGCTGCCTTCTAGTTTCAGCCTTGCCTTTGCTAGCATCGTAAGAAGACAGCATGATCTAAAAATCTATGTCAAAACCTGAAAGGACCATAGCATGTAGAGGCAGAAGAGACAGTTGCAAGAAAGCAGTTCAAGTTGCTACAAGCTTACAACACTATGGATCTCCATTTTTTCAAATCTTTGACACTTTCAGTTAGCAGATAAGAAACCAGATATTCAGTTATCACACATCTCGTTCAAAATATATGATGTTGTTCTTAATGAATAACTTACTGTCAGAAATTCATAAATAATTTGCAGATTCATCTGTCAAATAACATACAGGTCAAATATCCTCATTTTGGAGTAAGTAATATTCGGTATCTCTCCCCAGTGCTCATCTGGCTATGCCAAATACAGACAACTTCAAAATGTACTCAAGAAAAATAGTCTTACAACATTACCTTGTGTCACTGTTTACAGAAAGGAAATAACTGGTCATTTTATACTTCCTATATTGTGAACATGCAAAGTGAGAAAAAATTATCTGCTTTTTCACTGCCAAGCTTCCCCCTCCCTGCTGAAGGAACAGCCATGCAAACCAAAAAGAAAAAGCCCTGAAATAACAGACTATGCTTAAGTTCCTAGCTGTAAGACCACCCAGAGGTGCCTGTGTGACTTAGAAGAAATTTGTTTCTTCGGCTCATAACCACCACAGTTGCTTATGATTGTGCACACATGGCTGAAACAGCCAAAGCTGGCTGTTGCAGTCACTCCAGACTCCTGTTGCCATAGTCTGCTGCACCCTCGCTGAGGGATCTAGCTCGATCACATACGGGCGCTTCGGCTTCTGCTGCAGAGCCCGAGTCACTGTGTCAGAGCATGCTATAATGTGTACATAACAAACCTTTCCACATGTTCTACAGTCACACAGTTACCATCAATAGCCCTTCTTCACGTATCACTTATACAGACCTCCTTCACAACTACCAAATAATGCCATCTTTCCCTCCTTTCTCCATTTTTTGCCTATTTCAAAGTTGTTTTGCCAGTTTGATATTTTTGCTCTAGATTGTCATTGAATGTTTGGATGTCCACTCTGCCTTCCTCAGTTTGCTGACTGTGAACTACCGAAGGAACACAGCACACAAGCCAAGAAATGCTACACAGCTGGAGACAGTCAAGGCACTCGTCAACCATTTCATTTGTGCTTACAGTCATGTTTCTACCTTCCTTCTCCCGGAGAGCTGTCAATCCTTTCCACACCTTCAGGGGAAGGTACATGCAGACTTTGTCACGCAGCCACTCATCATTTTCTCTCCTATTTCTCCAGGGTATCACCAGGAAGATGTTAATCTTATCAAATTATCCATGTTGTCTCCTCGTACTGGGAATTTTAACCACCCTTTAACTGGCTGAAAGCTATCTCTCTCCCCTGCCATCATGACAATTTATCATTTCCTAAACTGTTTCCTCAATATTTTGCTCCCTTTCTCTCCTGTAAGTGTCTTCAGCTTAGCATTGTATAAGTCACAAACTCCCCCTCAGACTCTGGATAGTGTTGAAAAAACTTGCAAAATTTCATGTCTCCTACCGAAGGTCAAGCACAGCTAATGTGTCTGAATGTCATAAATGAGAGCAAAATTAGGAAGAAGGCTCAAGGGTTTCCGCCACCCCTTGATACAGTCTGTTGCAGCATGTTCTCCCACTCACACTACCAGGGTGCACAGCCACTAGTTCCTTTTTCCCTTTGCTGTCCACAGCTGCTTCTAGCCCTTCATATCACGGCCAAATTCTCAGCAAAAGCTGTTACATCTACCCATTTCTATTAGCCCCCAGTAGCTCACGACACACTAATTTGCAAGAAGTTTTTAAAATATGCAATGCGGCAGCTTAATGACTGACACAATTAGCTCCAGCTTTCACCTACACATGCAGCTGAGGTGGCTTCTCAAACACTGAGTGCCAGTTTGGAAGCACAGCCAAGTGGTTAGCGCTCATGAAATACATTGCAGTTTGGGAAGTGCTGTGGTAAGAGGAACATATTTTTGTTGTGATAGTTATGGAAGTACTTTTGAATGCTGGTCTTCATGCAGCTAGAGGCCATTTTAGTATCTGCAGAGCTCTAGTGGCTTGTCCTCTTCTCTCCTGTTTCCCACGTTACTTAAATAAACAAACAAGGAAAAGATTCTCTAGACAAAAGGGCTCTCAATTATTAGAAACGTCACTATGCCATCCAGAAAACAGCTGTTTCAGACTATGCAAAATGTTTCATGATAATTTGGCAGATCTCTAATTCAGAAGAGAGGAAAAATTCTGTAAAATTTACAGTAGGAACCTGCAAAGGTGTATTTCTTAACAAAAGAGCTGACTCACCTTTATTCATTACTTACTCCTTATGGTGGTTTGTTCCTGGCATTTGGTCCCAGATGGCAGGTTAAGCTGCAGAGAAGTGCTTTATATTTGCAATGCTGATGAGACATGAAAAAGTGAAATGCTTTATTAGGAAGGCAGGCTATTCCTTAGACCTGCTTACTCAAAAGTGTAACTTCCAGCACCTCCCTTTGCAGTCAACTGCCTCTTGACACATCTTTGGCTGATGACACCTCCTTTACTCAACTTTTGGAGTAATACAAATGAAGGGAACAAAGGAAAACAGAAAAGAAAAAAAAAAAGTATAGATTTTTTTTTTTTTAAACAGATTTCCTAACTGAATGTGACAAAGAAAGGACAGTATAACCAGGTAATTCACATGGCCCTCAATCCACAAAATCATTCAAGCACTGCTTTACATTTGACCTGTTCTTTGCTGTGCAAGGGCTTTGTGGTTTAAAGGAGGTGCAGAATTAACAAGTCTTTCATGCTGGAGTTTCCAATAAGAAATAGGTCCCAGAATCCAAACTGTATTCCAGATACCATCCTGGTTGCTAAAAATGCCCAGAAACTTCCTTCCCCAGAGCCTAGGATGCTCTTCTGCAGAGGGTGTTGCACGTGCTTACATGCTTCCTTACATGGGAGAAACTGTCATAGCCATGAGGTCGCTCCACCAGGTGCCAAAATTACCATCATATGTAATACCTGGCTGCAGGTTATCTCCTTTGACACAGCAATAGATGCTGCTTACAGACACAGCACCAGCTACACATGGAGCACTACAGACAGCAACAGCAAATGCAGTGGCCACGATCTCACACACACTGTGTGGAAGCCCTCACCCCATAGCTGAGCAATCCGTTGCTGTAGGTACAGCCCAGTTCTCTGCTGCTCCAAGTGTCTGCATCCCCAGCTACATGTCAGTCTTGCTGCCAGTTCACTACATCTCTTTCCACGTGCCACCACAAAACTGGAGTCAGCTTGTGGTGGAACACATTGTCTCAGCTTATTAAACCACATGCAAAAAAGCTGCAGTGCTGAGAAGCTGGTCCTTCCTCTACCTACACATACCAAGCCACCCAGGGGGAAAGAGTGGGGGATAAAAGTTGAGAAAATTATTAAGCCTGAATCCCTTCAGGAGAACAAATGAAGAGAAGAATTAAGGGAACCTACCAGGACAGAGCAGTACAAGAAGTTAATAGAGAAGTTCTCCCAGACATAGAAGTCCTTTCCTCTCCACCAGAAGCGTGGTCTCTAAAATCTGGGAACTGAGTTAGGGCAGATTGGTATTAGGCTAGGCAGCCTGAGCATTGCTCTGTGCTTATGGCTGTCAGTTTGCATTGTGTTGCAAATTTTCAGGACAAAGTTGATAAAGCTGTCTTACTCCCTGGAAAGTACTGCTCAGGAATCTCAGAAACAGATTGGTACCCTTGATTCTGATTCGGGGGACATCAACACAAGTGAAAATTGACATGTCTACTAACATAAGCACAGGTCATCACATGAAATGGATTTCACATGTTTATTGAAGCATGATGAAGAATATATCATAAGTGTATTGTTAGAGCTCTCTGAGGTGGCTACAGACTCAAAAAGACTCCCCACTTCTGGAAGCAACTAAGGAAAACACATTACCAGAAATAAGGACTTTAAGCACAGGGAACAGCTCACAGTTCTGTGACACATTAACTAACCTTTTGTTTAATTTTTTTTTTAGTCACTTCAGGAACACTTATCATCATGCTCTAGTTACAGAAGCAGTACTTTGGGTATTTACATGTTCACCAAGTTTAGAGCAAAATTGAACATAATTAGAAGGTTCATGATCTTAGACCATGTAAATTCAGGCTATTCTATCTATGTAAATCTTCATCTTAAATGGGTCTTTATTTCAATCAAATATCTTCTGTTAATTAGCTTCATGAACTCTATGACAAATTGAGAGTAGGCTGTCTCTGCATTTCCAGCACTCTGAACAATAGACTGTAAGTAACTATTCAAATGATGGGTCTTTTGTAGCACAAAACTCTGAAATACTAATGCATGGCAGAAGTAATTAATATTTCATACATAATAGCTTAAACAGCAAGTATTAGTTTATAAATTTACTGTATGTATGCAGGCAGGGTCTTGATTACCATCAATTAAAGCTTTCATCAGACAAGGTACAATTTTCAATGCATTCGTATCATAGTTTAAGTCCTTTTTTTTTCCTGAAATTATATACGCTTTGTAAAACCTAAACAATAGATCTTTTAGAATATTCTGGCTCCTGCTTTTAAAAAAGTGATCTTATCATTAATGGCCTTTTTAGTCCTAAATTCAGTAGCTTTTTCTGCCACAGCTGCAGCAGAGTGCTTCAAGACATTTAAGAACATGCTGACAAAGTACAGTGAATCATAAGTCAGAGATGCAGGGCACCTCAGAGGCTTGCTTGGTGGTACCTACACCATGCCATGCTAAGTACAGATGGAAATAATAGGGCAAATTTGCCCAGGCAGAGCATCTGACTGCAGTAACAAGTATCTGTATACCCTAGAAAGGAACTGCCAGCACCTGGCCAGACTTGTGGGTGAAAAGCTAAGGAAGGGATGAGAGCTGAAGCACTCCACCAGCTGGGCTGGTGAGCACTTCTGAGAGATGCAGAAATAACCCCTTTCTCTGAGCTACTTCCTGATGCTGGTGGTCTTTACCATAAAGGGTAAAATAATGTTTTTCAACAAAGTAGTGTTATGGTTTTGTCCTATAAATATTTATGCAAAGATTCACCCAGCAAGACAGCACATTTGTATGTTTCAGCTTAAGTGCATGGTGAAAATGTTCAAAGGTGTGTATTTGTTATGGCTTTACATATGTAATTACATGTTTATTTTGATTACAATGTTACACATTCCCTATAGCCCTATATTTCTGCCTATAAAGTTGCATTAATTTTAACTATAGTTCAGCTGAAAACAATAAAACATGCAGAAAAAATAAAACCATTTCATATAATTCCATTTCTATATGCTATGGTATACACATGATAAAACTCCCATGCAGTTTGGGGATGGCAGAGATAAACCAACATTTCACTCCCTGGAAAATCTTGTCCTCCACAATTTGCAATGTTTTCTGCAACAATTCAGCGTTGAGAATTCAGAAAAAGAAGTTAGCTTTCTAAATGTGGAATTGCAATATAGTGTAATTTCATACAATGGCATAATGGGGAAAAATACTTTGAGCAAAGCAGTATAAGAAATTTGGCCAGATTTCATCACTTGTAGACCTTAAGCGACTCTCAATATATCAGTATATATGTACAAAAACTTCATGAACCAGTGAACACTTACAGAAACTGGGACTGGAATTGTAAAAATATGGAGGAAAATATGATTGTTGCTCAGCCCTAACTGATGAGGAGTTAACCCAGAGGAACTGCAGAGACAATGCTGCATTTCCCCTGGTGGACCAGTTATTTGTTCAGAATAAAGATTACTGCCATTCATATGAACAAGATGAGCATTGCATGTATCTTAACTGTCAGGCAAGATGCAGGTGAACAGTGCTTTTGTTGAGCGTGATAAAAGGCATGAGAAATTCAGGAATAAGGAGGCCTGTTTGGTACAAACTAGGTAACCTCCTGAAATAGTTCATTTTCCCTGGATAGTATCAGCTTTCTGTTAGATCTGGTTATATTATAATATGCAGTTCCTTTAGGAAAAAAAAAAAAAAAAACCAAACCAAAAACCAAAACCCAAAAACAAAACAACACCAAAAAATACACACAAAAAGAACCCCAGACAGACAGCTACTGTTTCATGCTCCAGTCCTTTCATGTTGACTTTACACAAGAAGAACAATTTAACAATTTTAGAGAATGAAAAATTTAATGATGCAATGACTCTGGGGTCTGATCAGAGCAATTTGGCTGCCTACAGTCTTACTATTTCACTTGCAGGATTTCTACTTAGTATTTTGAAGCAAAAGTCCAGGACAGACTGCTTTCTTCACCTTAGTATGGAAGTGCTTTTTGAAAGTCCTCTTTTTTTTTTTAGGGTTGCTGTGGCCGAGTAACTTCACAACTGGAAAAGGACAAAATAAAGTAGTCCAGGTAATTTTACTTCAGGTGCTTCATGCATCTCTAACTACATTATTTCATTTATGTATTCTTTTATGACAACTATATGAAGAAACATCATGGGAATAATTCCATGAAAATATAATATTGCACACTGTTTTTTCTAAACTAAATGTTCAGTGGCAAGTCTGCAAACTCCTTGCATGCTTTTTAACATGAACAATACAAAGAATTCTGTCTCAACCATATTCCCAGTAATCAAAGCATCCAAGCCTCAGGCAGATAGTCAGTAAGGGAAATTTCAGACCATAGAGTTAAACTTTTTCCAGGATTAAGTGAGTGAAAGCTAGGTCTTAAAATTAAAAATATCAGCCAAGTTCAGCAAATGATCATGTTGTAGGTAACGTCTCTAACAAGAAGCTTTCAAACACTTTCTATGTATTTGCAAAGAAATTAGCTGGCATTTGAACTGATACCTAGCTGAATATTCCAGTTGTTTTATTTATTTCCTAGTGCAAAGTGCACTAGGAAAGGTGACTAACAGGGCTATCTTGGAAAACAGGAAAGTCTCAAGGAAGAATGACATTCTTACCACTCTGAGAATTCCTCATCACTACTTAGTGTTTAAAAACCCAAGAAATTCTTAATTAAAAGCCCAGGGTTTATGTTACACTGCAGACTGGGGCTTGAGTCTCAAAAGCCCTCTTTTATTCTGCACAATAAGAACAAGGGTATATCACATGTACTGAGACTGCTGTTCCCTCTGAAAAGATGATGGAACAGGGTTCTTTGTTGGTAAATGAGCAGAGCCTATTTAAATTATTTGGATTAACAGTAATTACAAGTGTTTTTACTTGCCTGCTTGTCCCTCAGGCAGAACAGCTCTACATTGCCTGTTTGAAAAGTGAGGCAAAATCATCATGCTGTGCTTACCCTCATCTTCCCTATAGATCCCAGAGGGACTGGGAGTAGCAGTACTGATCTGAATCCAGGACAAGCAATTCCTCAAAATTACTTTCAAAAATCACAATGGCCAACGACCCTAAAACCACTGTCATCAATGAACTTTGCTTCCTAACCTTTAACCATCTTTCAGACTATAAATGAACCCTTCCTCCAGTCCTAAGGTAATGCTGTTCTTTAATGAGCTTTGGCATGGAAACTTGTCGAAGACTTTTTGAAAACCCAAATAAATTTTGTCCAGATGCTTATTAACATCCTCATTGCAACTCTTCCTGTATGCTGTAAAAAAATCCCATGAAATAAAAAGGCATGCCAGGACTTTTGAATATTCCCAGGAATGGAGGACAGCTGTGGCAATACTGAGACAAAGCACCATGCTACAAGAATGGCTTTTACTTTCAGAACACTGCCAGTTGTAAAATTTGCACTCTTCCAGCAGCAACAACGTAAGTTTCAAAGAACAAAACTTTTATAATCACTAATAATTTAATTAAACTTTCAGAACACAAGGAGGGCTGTGCTGGGACAGAGCAAAGCTTTCACTATCAGCAAATACCACGTTGCTAGGGACAGCATGTAAAGAACTCAGGAACTATACAATGATGCTTCACCTGTGTACATCCTCCCAACAGGCAACTAACTTCATGCTATACATTTCCAGAGGCGGTTTCAAAATAATTTTTAATGTTATTCGTTATTAGTTTTACACTATTATGCAAAATCAAATTTTTATCACATGTGGGATAAAATGGATAAGAAACTCTCTGCAGCATAAAATTCCATGATTTAGTTTTGCATTGTGTAAGAAAGGGATTCACTGCACATACTGGAAATCTGCTGCCTTTTATGGAAAAAGAGCAAACACAGACCCTTATTTGTCTTTTTATACACATCTTGTAATATCTTTCTTCAGCTTTCATTGTTTCCAGTGTTGTTGCTGACGCTGGGGTTCTTTACCTGGTGTGCAAAGAACAATCTATGCACAGAGTCGAGGTATTTGACTTATTCACCTAGCACAGAAAAGGGCGCTAGGTGATAGTTCACAAAGCTAGCACTCCTAGTTACAGGCTTACAGCATATTTATTCACTTCCGAATTAATACACCACCACCACCACCATCACCCCAGACCAATTCCAACTAAAATAATACGTTAATCCTATTCCCATCTTCATTTAAAGCTACAATATCTTATCATTGTTATATGCATCCCCAGCGGGTAGGGGGTTTAAAGAGGAGGTGGGTAGCTTAAGCTGTAGTGGTATGGTTTTCATATTATAATTAGCTAAGTTCACTTAAAGAACACAAGAAACATAACATACCTTACAACTTGACCTCAACATTCTGTATAGACTATTAGTGTCCAAGCTACAA
Source organism: Falco naumanni (assembly GCF_017639655.2). NCBI lineage: Eukaryota > Metazoa > Chordata > Aves > Falconiformes > Falconidae > Falco > Falco naumanni. The sequence goes on from NC_054054.1 coordinate 63,579,481, forward strand.
TACCTCCTGCCTAGAATCAGTTAACCAGAACCATGCAAGTGACAGTAGCCGTGGTTACCAAGATTTAGATACAAGAGCTGCAGAACCTATGAGAAACATTCCTTCCATTAATTTCACTCCCTTATATAACACAAGTGGATGAGAACAAGTCTATTTAATCAGTTGTCATACCAAGTCTCCTCCATATCTTTGAAAACCCTTGTTCTTCCTTATACCTTCCCCATCACTACAAAACCCTTTCTTAGACAAGGCAAAAAAATACCATGCTGTCATGAGGTAGGGACAACACATTAAAGTGACACAATTCTGACTTCTGGTTTTCCCTTAAATTTCCCACCCCACCCCCCAAAATCCCTAACATTCTGTTTGTCTTTCTGAACAATGATAAATAGAAAGTTGAGGCTTTAGAAGAGCCTAGATAAGGAACTCTGTGACCCCTTTTCTGAGCAGCTCAGAAAATTTTACTATGCACATGTACTCCTGAAACTGTTATCTGTGTACATCACTTTGTATTTGGCAGCACTGAAATTCATCTGCCGTTTCATTAACCATGACCCTAATCTTCACAGTCAGTTTAAGTTTGAATAATTATGAATTAACTTTGTCATCACACTACTTACCTTGCTTTGCAGATCGCTTATGAATATAATGAACAGCAAAAACACTACCGGATACAACTGCATATTTAGAGCTTGGAACAAATGATTTTAAGGTCCCTTCCAACCCAAACTATGATTCTGTGATTTTTCTGATGTAGAATCGACCCTTTATTTCATATCTTTTTAGTAACTGTTAATCCAGAAGAAGATGTCTATTTAAGAATACTTAGTCTTTAAAAATACTTAGTGAGGGACATTAATTTTAGATGCTTGGAAACCTGAGTACACAATACCAATGGTCCTGTCCCAGTGTTTACTGATTTGTTTCAAGAAAAGCCCCTCAGATTTGAGATGCATCATTCCTTCTGAGAAAGGCCATGCCGATTCTTCAGCTGCTGAATATATTGATATGATTTTCTGTTCTCTTCCTTATCATCATTTCATCATATCTGCCACAACTGATGGAAGTCAGACTTGGTCCACAGCACTCTAAATCTCTTTGGATCCCTTCTTCATAGCATTTTCTGCTTTCTATTTTCCTGCACATAAGCTGATTGGAACAATAGGTTTCATATCACCATTAATACTTCGGCAAATCCTCCTTCCAGTTTTCAGTAAATTCCACCTGAATCTGACAAGTGGTTATTAACTATTTTAACAAATTTTGCTAATGCCTTACACTGACACTGCAATTTGAGGCAATGCCTCTAACTCAGGCCTCTCTAAAGGCAATGTGTCAGGCCTTTATAAGGCAGCTGACACAGAATCTTTCCTAACAAACACTGACAAAAATAATTTCTGCTTTAACATGGCTTTATCTTTTTTAAGTCTTCCCTTTGTTCATCAGTCACCTATCTAAACTAAAAGCAGAGTATTGATAGGGTTTCTGGGATGAGCATATTAAAAAAAAAAAAATAGTAGAAGTTCTAATGTGTTTCACAAGCTACTTTCCAAGCTATTTTATGCCACCTGCTAGGACATGCTTGCATTTAACTTGCCAAAATTCATGGTCCTTTCCCATTAGTTTGAACTAAAGTGCAGTGCAGAAGCTGCCTTATCTGTATCTTCTTTACCCTAGTTTTCTATTGTCTAAATTTTTTGTGTTTAAAACCTTCCTTTGTTAGTCCAATTTCCCTGCCTAGGAGAACAGGGTACAGTATGCTGCTTTTTATTCTGAGCTTTCATTTCCTTTGGTTACTCATTTACACAAGCCTTCCTACCTCTGTCCAGAATAAGAATAAATGTTATTCTTCACTATTTCAGTGGTTAGAGACTTCAACATATCAATTGCTGCTTTTTATTTATCTTTAAGACCAATGGAATTCTCAAAAGAGCAGTAGTGTTACTTACATGAAAAAGTCATAGCCAGAAAATTTGAAGGCAAAGCGAGCTCTGGTTTCTAGGGGAGGTATAGCTCGGCAAAGTCACATCTAGGATTTTGAGAGAGATCTCAAAGACCTAATTACTAATTTTTACTGATAGAAATAACTGAATGATGGATTTACCAATGCATATGTGGAAATCTTGCCATCTGTTCTCAATCTTTGTGACTACTACTGCACTACCACTAAGGTATACAGTATTCACACATATGACTAAAGCCTCTTCATATCATTATGGTGCTTTTGCAGCGATAACGGAACTAGAGTGGTCCTGTAAAATATAAAGCTGTCAAGCAAGATTGAAATATCTTAATAAGATTGATTGAAATATCTTAATAAGCTTGAATGTAATGCTTAAACAGAGAGTGAACTGAAGACAGTGACCAGAAACCTGGATATTTGCTTAACATTATCAGCACCTGAACAAAAGTAAATCTTTATGGAAGAGTTTTGGTGTGACATTAAACATGACCTTTTAAGTAAGTAACTGATTGAAAAGGGATTCCTTAAAAAAGAAGCAGACATATACAAAATGACTAGTTAAATACTGCATCCATGAATAGTAGTCTCATCTAGTTTTAAAAAAAAAATATCTCTGCCTTCTACAGAATATTGTGTTTGTGGGTTTTTTTAATGCACTAAAGCAATGGTCAGAAATTAATTCTGTCCTATCAGTATTACACAGGTTACTTGGCAGCAAATATTCAAATAACTAATTTTTCAAGGTATGTAATTTCAAAATCAGCTGAACATTTCAAATGGAAATGGAAGTGAATGAAATCATGGTCAGCCAGACACTTCCTAGGGAAAAAGCAAGAGGAACTAAAGAAATTTCAGGTCTTGTATTTTTCTACCTGACACCTGGCATTCCCACATCATGAATCCTTATGTTTCCTCAGCATCATCCCTTTCAGATCGGCATTCTGTACATCCCTGCTGAGAAGTGTTTAAGGTGTCCAGCTCATAACCAGTTCTCTGCAAAACAAATTTGAAGGGCTAGAGCCCCCTAGGTTAAAGATTACATTTTTCAAAGAGCACCTCTGAGATTTAGAGGACTGAATTTTAACACTTGTAAACTGCATCCTGGACTATGCACTTTCAAAAGCTGTCCAACAAAAATCACACTGAAGGTCTCAGTTTTCCTTTAAAATACCTCACTCTATTTGCAGTGTATCTCAGTCCACTGGATTTGACAGTAAGTGTCAGGAGTAATGCTTCTTCTTTTTTTTTTTTTTTTTTTTTTCTTTCACACCCCATTAATGGCCATGGTTTGGTAGCATTTCCACAAAATCAAAACTGAGGTTGCGTCTACCCTAAAGCAGTATCCAGACTCTGTGACTTTCTGGCAGTGATGACAGCCTGATGCAAGAAAAGTCCATCTACATGGACATCTACATTTTAGAGATTTAGAAACCAATCCCAAGTGAACTGGTGCATCTACACCACACACTGCATGTGGTATAGTTACTTCCACATGCCAGGACTAATTAATTTTGTTTCAAAGCCCCACAGACAGCTGCCCAGTATCTGCTAAGCTGGTGTGTGACATACTCAACATCCCATCTAGAAAAAGAGGCACCACGACCTTCCATTGTCCTGCGATATGAAAGTCCTCTGCAATTTGAAGTACCTACAGCAAATGCTTCTGTGCACAGAGCCCAAACCAGGAGCCGTGCATCAGAAAAGAGGACAGGATCAAGCCCCTCAGACAAAACAGAAAGACAAAAAACTGATGTCTACTTTCTGAATCTCAACAGCACATGTCAAGAGACAGCTGCTAGCCCGCTCAGCCCCATCACTACTCACCAAACACAACGAGAGCATAAACTTGGCTGCGACTTCTTACGCTGTCTTCCTAACAATGAAGCACTGATTTCTGGACCTAATATAGCTTTTGACCAAAGGCAGAAAGTTATATCAAAAAGATCTATTATACAGGTAAGAAAAAAGTTAGGAGAAGGTTGGGAGGGCGTGTTCATAACTTAGAAATTAATTCAGATTGCACTGTTTCATTTTCTGCATTGGATGTTGCAGAAAGGGCAAGCTTATTTGACAGAATAACTGAGTGAATAAAGAGCAAGAATATTATTTATAGTTTCCTATCCTGAGTTTATAACTGATTTTAATGCAGAGGAATCAACTCTTACCCACTCCTGGAAGTTTCATTAAAAATATTTGAATATCATGTAAATTATTAGTTTTCTATAGTTATGTAACTTTGTTCAAACTACATAAAAGAAAGCTGACTTTGTACAACGAGTTGATGAATTAGATCAGTTTTAAAACCAGGAACAGAGGACAGGAACACTTTGAGGCTATCAAACAGAAAAAACAGGCTTAGAATAAGATCTGAAAGGATTGAAATATTCAGTGAGTGGTTTACGATCATGGCCTGTACTTCAGCAAGTATTATGCCATACATTAAGTTGTAGGATGCTCTAGACAACTCTAACAAAGCTAGTTAATACAATGGTCTTCACATATGGAGATTTAATCTAACCTCTCTGTTGTTCCAGAAGAAAAGTATTTCAAAATGTTTCTAATTTTTTTACAGAGAAAGAAGAACTATGATATGTTTTTTAACTGTGCTCAAAGAAGGATGCGAGATGGCAATGGAGGAAAGCTTTCCCAAGGGCCTTTGGGACTGCAGTCTAAAAGGGGATAGCCTATTGATTGACTGAGCTAGTTCCTTATTGAAAACAAGTCAAATTTTGATCAATGCAGCCACCATATGACCTTTATACGTTAAAGAACAAACTGTAGAGGAAGGCTCCAAAGCATATTCACACTTCAAATTACCACTCAGCAGTTAGTGCTGCAGTCCTGTGGCAGTGCTACAGCAACTTCATGCAATGAAATCAGATCCAGCAGACCCCCTGATCATAAAAGGAGACAGAATAATGCATCACTGCATGTAAATAACCTTCTGTAGCTTCCTACAGACATGGAATCAACCACATAATGTGAATCTTCACACAGGTATCATGGATGTTTTGTGTGCCTTAAAATGCAGTATGATTTTGTAAGGAAAAGACAGGTAAACAGACCGGTTTCAGTGCTCTTTACAAGGAAATCTCTTTACACAACATACCATGGACAATATAATGGAGGGGGTTAGGGTTAGGTGTCAGATGAGATGATAGAATATGTTGAAATTTTCAGGAATGGTAAGAAAAGTTAAGCTTCTCTAAGTACTGCTGTTAGAAAGCTTTTGTTAGATAGCAAAAGGAAATCTGTTCTGTGATCTGTCAGGCAGAAAGGCCTGGGAAAAATAGCTGTTCTGAGGATGGTCTAGCTAAGTAGAGCAAACTGGTATCTCTTGAGTGTGTGTGACATCCTCCTCCACCCTAGGTAGTGAAACATAACAAAAACATATGAGCCACAGATATAAAACTGCTTAAACACTCAACCATAGGCTTAGGTAAAGCACCAACTAACATACATACATAGCACATGTACTGCTTTTAAAGCTCTCCAAAGTTTGAAGTTCTCTGAAGAGCTGTATATGCAACACAGCAGTCCTTATTTCCATTCGCACTGAAGAAACGGTATTATGCATTTCCTTCCTTTCAAAGAAATATATGTAATTAAAGTCCATGTCATACAAAAACTATTCTTCTGGCTCTTAATTTCCTTCCATTCATGTTTTGAATTGATTCATGGTGATGGTTGGGTTGTTTGGTTTTTGTTGTTGTTGTTGTTGTTTGGGTTTGGTTTTTATTTTTCAGAAATCTGAAAAGAGTTCCCAAGTTTCAAATCATAGTCTGATTAAGGTTGTTACAAAATAGTCTTCTCTCATTATTTAAATTTCCTCTCGCATTCATTTTCAAGATGCAGCCAAAGTAACAGGAAAAAGGGACTAAAAGGGCAGCACAGGAGTCAGATAATGCAATGCTGGAAGAATAAATGAGCTTGGTAGAAAAGCAAATGGTCTCTGTTCCAAGCTTGGAATGTTTTAACTCAGTTTGGAACTGAATACTCTGCCAAAACACACTACACATTTTTTTCCAAGTAACCCCAGCAAAAGTACTCCATAGCTTTTTTGGTTTTATAGGTATAATTGAGACCGTGGGTCTTTTTAGAACAGGCCTTTCTAAAGATAACAAAAAAGATTTTAAAGAAAATCAGATGGTCCCAAAAATGGATTTGATCCTGAACAGGCAAACATTTTGGTTCCTGGTTTCAGAACATGTAGGGTGTGCTGGGGGGATTAGAGAAATGAGTAGTATAAAATTTATAATACTTTGGAAAAGCATGGTGAAATATGGAAAAAGAGAGCAAATGAGGACACGAGTTAGAAGATCAATTTTCCTGGTCCCATTGGCTGTTTTTATGTAATCTACAGCTGGAAACCTTTCACACACACAGATCTAAGAGATTACGAGTGTAAGGAAAGAGAAAGGAAAATGTATTTGCTTTGCTTTGCTTTAAACAGATTGAGAATAACAATTGGGTCTTCTGATTAATTTCTCCCCTGAGTAATAACATCTGGTAATAAAGGCACCTCTACCCAAGAACTTTTTGGTTTTCTTCTTCCATTGCAGCTGTTTGAAAAATCCCCTTTATCTAGGAGGTATGATTTCAAGAAATGCAAATAAAATTCCTATGAGCACAAACCCAAAATATATTACCACATCACAAACAGCTGCATTCAGAGAGAAAGCTGCAAGCATAAATAAATGCCAACACTTGCTTGAATACCTTTGGCTTTTTGGTATTATCAGCTGTGTGTTTACCAGGGAATCATCTGGCTACTGGGATTTTACACATCCTTCAGCAGAACTGAAGTTTCAAATGCAAACTGAACAGCTCAGAAAGGTTACATACACTTCTCCCAGTGGGGGCTAAAGGTCACAAACCAACACACAGATTGAAATGAAACAAATAGAGCAAGATTTCAAGGTGCAATAAAGGCAATTTGTTAAGTACTGTTTCATGCTTCATATCATTCATTTTCTTCAGATCAGTACTCTGGTATTTCATAAGAAGAGAAGCTCTACTGAACATTAATATGTAGAGAATTCCACAGGGCAATCAATTTAAAAGGCAAAGCTGCTAAGGAGACATAAATTAAGGGTTTATTCTGTTAAAGTATAACATCAGAGAGTATCACAAAACAGAAAGGAGGCCTCTCATCGAGAAGCACAGGATTAATTACTACCGCTTCCTGACAGTGCAGTTGGTTCTGTCAGGTGAGACATCTCTAGAGATATGGATAAACTGACTTTACGAGACAGCTCTTTGCTCATACTCAAAGCTCAAAGATCAGGAGGAGCAACAAGAGGAAGCACATCCTCGTAAGGCACTGGACTTGGAACAGGGAAATTAATTCTCTGAAGCTGACCTGAACTGTGAATTTTGGTAAGGTTTTCTACCCCACTGAGACTCTGCTTTCCCAGTAGCCATCAGTTTTGTTAACAAGGTTGGAAATGCCAAGAGGCGTGGAAAAACTCAACCATGTTGCCTTTCCACAGATGGCTTAGTTGTATGCAACCTCAGTCTCAACTCTGCATGTGATCTTCAGAACGGCTTCTTTCCTTACATTTAAATAAAACTGAACTTTGACTCCAAAAACAGTGGGGTTTTTCTGTAAAAAATCTAAAGCTAAAAATCAGCTTTCTTTTGTAGACCTCACTTTTTTACCATTTAAATTACTCAAACCTCATTTATTAATTTCATTTGTACAGTGGTTAAAACCAATAATGAATTTGAAAACCAGAAACTAACAGAAGTACTGTCTCAGCCAATGAAATATCAAAAATGTGATGAGGTCATTGATTAAAATGTTCCCTTCAGGAAACAGTAAATAAATGAAGCATGAGCTCCTATTTGGCTCAGGAACTGAAGCCAGCATGGCTCACTTTAGTAGCTGCCAAAGAATCATTGATTATGAGGGATCAAACTCTTTGTTAGCTCACTAATATCAAAGCAGAGAGATTATTCATGGACTGCAATCCAGAGAAAACTGTCACAGGGCCTATCACTGCTGTTGATCTATGAAGGCCAGATTTACCTTTGGCAGCTCCCAATGATGAGTCTGGTAGAACAGGTTGGACTCATATGAATATGTCCACTGTAGCATTACTAAAACCCCTCTAAGAATCTTACTAATTCCCTAAAACTTTTTAAAGCCTTTTTGGGAATAAAAGTACTTTTTAATCTTTATTTATCCTAATTCAGTTATGAGTGGCAGTCAATTCACTGAAGTCAATCAGATCAGGCTTGTAATTTTAGATTAGGCATGGGGCTACTGGAATGACTTCAAAATAGTATTATGTTGCATGCTGTAAAGCACAATAAAAAGAAACAACTGATGATTATCACCTCCTATTACACTGTCATGTTGAGCTGACTTTCCAAATCTTTGCTACAGCAACATGACAAAGGTGTAAGCAGGATTTCCAAAGGATTATTAATTTTAATCAGAGGGATCACATCCATTAATTATTTATTCACAATAAACTTCTTCAAACTAAGTTAGCTGAAGGGTTTACTAATGGAATTTTAGTTTAGGCATGTCATACAAAGATTTTCAAGTGGGGAGGAAAGTTAAGGCGCTTAGCAATACATAACTGACTCTGTCTCCAAGGTCCCCTAATCCATAAAATTATAGCCAGCAGACATTGGGCTAATGACTTCAGGTTTCCTCAGAAAAGAAATACTTTAACTCCTAACAAATTCTGCATGCTGAGTTTGAGTTTGTTTGTTTGTTTTTTTTTCTATAAGACATCATATGACATTATTTTCATACATATAAAGGCCCTGTATTCCCAGGAAGCGAAGAGTTATCTTTTCCTGTGCCTTGCTGCCTACTCTGGGCACCAAGCTCCATTTTTAATCTGACAAACTCAAGACTTCTCTCACATCAGCAACTTGCATTGTTAGGCTTTTTTTATTGATACTCTCCCACTGGAAGGAGAAATAGCTTTCTTAAAAACACGCACTGTCTTTGGCAAGAAATAAGATACACAGCTAGTGCTGTTAGTGGCGTGAGCTTGTGAGTTCTCTGTTATTCCTTCTCATACACTACTTTCTTCAAAAGTGCAGCAAAATTTTCATAGCTCCAGTCTATCATATTTTACACACACACATACACACAAAACCCTGTTGATATTTTTTCACACAGAGAAAAGCAATATTGCTTGCAGTCATACCTCGTTTCCTGTCTGTTTTTCTAAGCTTATATGATTATGTTTTTAAAAACTGAAACACTTTAAAGTTCACAGTAACCTCACTGCATTTAGAATCCTGTACATCATTCTCTTCCATACAAGAAAATATCATGTATAAAAAGAACTAGAATGAATAAGCTTGTCTTATTCATGTAGTTTCCTGTGCTGAAGCCCTTCAAAGTCCTGAAACCTTCCAAAGAAAAAAGAAAAAAAAGAAGTAAAAGAAAATGCTCTACATCTTCAGAAACTTATGCCATACTAATTTAGCTGTATTATCAGGAAGGATGAAGCTACTCACTTCATTAAAAATGTTTCAGTTTGAGCACTAAAGAAACCCAAGAAGTCACAAGCCATTTTTTTCAAAAATTTTAGTTTTTTTGAACTAGTTAATTTTGAATTAGTTAATTTTAGTTTTATTGAATATTGCCCCTGCTGTATGTTTCAGGAGATATTGTCAGACTAACTCAAGAACATCTTGTGAAAAAAGCATAACAGGGTTTTACTTGGAAAATAATTTGCTGTAGGTAACAATATTGTCAACCAAGTGAAAGCAGGGCAAAAGATTCTGTATTTCCTTTGACCAAAAATGGACCAAAACCTTAAACATGAAGTCAGTATTAAATTTCTGTTTTCAATTGGAATGGCATATTTTTATAAAAAGTAATTTACAGTAAATATTGCCATATAAATATCGAGCATACAAGAATATAATGCTTTTTTTCCTTTTACGATCAACTCAACCAGCTTCTTCAACAAAACTAAAAATGAAGATTTACCAAGGTCACACTCTTATGTCTTTGATGACTTTCCAGAACTCTATCCAAATTCCCTTGTGCCTTTCAGTGACAAGCCTTCAGAACACTCCAGGGAAATTATTCCAGTTGTTGTTACTATACAAAGTAGAGAATACAACTCCTAAACAGCAGATTGACTCTGACTGCACATCTCATATTAGACAAACCTAACTCTCAGCAGGATTTTCAAAGATAGACTATTGACTTACTGTCCCTGTGTCTCAAACCAACAACCTGTAAATCATATGACAAAGTATACGGGGAGTTTATTTCTGAGGCCAGTCAGGGAGATAAAGAATACAGATGCCCCTAAAAAAGATTGAAACTCAAATTATTGATTTCCTGTGGCAAAATTAATCGAGGTTTTTTCTCATCCTCTACAGTTAAATTTCAGAGTTCTCTCCTGGTGAAAAGTTTTCTGTTGGCTAAAACTCAAACATAATACCAAGTAATCCTTAAGGTAGTTTCTTCTATTAAACCCAATAAACCCAAATCTAACTCTTCGTGGCAGTTTCATTTTTTGCTGTTTGTCCATAGTGAAAACTCTCAAATCAAAACAAACCTCAGACTTATGTAAGGATATGAAATCCATACACTGGAGAAAAAAAAGAAAAAATAAAAACAACCACATGCATTTAGTATGCCAAATGTGAAATGTATTTTATTGCTAAGAATTGTTCCATGACACAAAAGTCAAATTATGCTTAGAGGAAAATCTACTTCAAAGGGCTAAAGTTCTCAATACTTCTTTAATCTAGAAGAAATTAAAATACTTCTAAAATATAGTATCATAAAGCCTTGTTCCAGTGTTGGCTGCCTTAAGCCTTGAGCTCTACCCTATAATTTATGATCAGGCTGTATATTTCCCTCTTGACAGATTGATAACTTGGGTCCTGCTGCTTACGAGATTCAAATATGAATCAAAGGGGGGTGGGGGTGAAGAAAAAATCTTTGTGGTGATTAATTCTAATACATCCCAGTTATAATGCAAACACAACTGTTCTCAGCAAACATGTTTGGACTGAAAGAAATATCAGGACGATGAAAGAAAGGTGAGAAACAGCAGACCACTCATCCCACACCTGCTGTGTAAACAGCATGAGAGAGAGGATCAGCTGCTTGGAACGGCTCAGTGCTGGCCTCATTTTATTTGCAACTGATAGCACTGTGATTTCTACGTTCCACTCAAAAGAAAAGTGGATTTAGTTAATGGTAGGTTGAAAAATCCTACATTTAAATGCTCAGAAAAATATTCACAATAATCTGGATGGTGATCTCCTGTTGCTTCAAAACATTAAAAAAGCTTTAATAATTAACTATTTTAAATTCTTAAAGTATTGATCCCTAAGGAGTTACTATCAATTTCCATGTTTTCACAGGTTACTGTTTTCCAGAATAACCTAACGTTTGAATGCTTTTTCTAGAAAAATTAAGTTGAAGTGAGGGCCAGTTCTGAATTGGTGAAAGACGTGAAGAAGGATTCTGTCTTGAAGTTGTAAGACTTGTGCATCCTCAACACACATGAGAGACATGATAGAAGAAGAAAAAAATCTAAGTGAGAGACAAAATAATTATCGAACTGGTGAGTAATCCAGAAGCCTCCTCAAGTTCCAGAAAATAAGCCACGTTTGATTACATTCAGTTGGCTGTTAGTGAGTTACTGCAGTTGTTCTAAATGAAATGTGTGAAAAAAGTATGACGCATTTGTCCAAAGTGCTATTTAAAAATGAGTGTGTAGAATCTGACAAAATTCATTAAAACAAGTTATATTGAGGCAGAATATTTTTAGTATTTTAAAGGAGGTCATGATCACTTCAAACTTTCTGAAAATGCTGAAGAATGAGGTTTTGTCCTCTTTCTCCCTCACATCCTGAAGCAGAGATTTCTTACAAGGCAATTAAAACAGAGGGCTCATGGACAACTAAAATTTTTAAACTTTTCTTGTTTTCAAACGTGATGTAAAATTCCAATCCTAAATGGAAAAAAAAATGTTATGAAATGAAACTTCAAAATAAGATATTTTAAAATCCATCATTTTTGTATTGATGAATTACAGAAATCTCACATTTCTAATGTAAAAATGTTATGCTTTTAAATATCTAGATTTTTCTATGTTTCAATTTGGGACTGAGACAGATTTTTTCAGTATTTCCACCAGAGGCATTTTTATTTTCCAAGGAACTAAAAAGAAATAATATTTTAAAACCCCCATATTTCTGTCTCAGTGCATTGACTATTACTTCTGCTAAAGTACCACCAGAACTCTGCATGAAGTTTCTTTTAAGTTAATATATTTGGTGGTTTAATTAACATTAAAGCTGACTGAGTATACAAGAAAAATCCATTGAATAATTTGATAATTGACTGAAGAATTTGCTAACATGTTTGCTGAAGAAACACTACATATATTAATATGATTGATATAGATTAATAGAAAAGTATAAATGATTTACAGTGAAAGTGCAATGAAATGGGTAAATAGCAACCCCATAACCATTCGCCAAGAGGAGTACAAAAGGTATGACTCAGCTTTGCTGTTACCAAGCAGGCAGATGGTTTTAGAAAACTGCACAATTAGTCCATCCTATTGAGTGGGTTTCATTCATGATGGTATTGGAAGGCCTCCGAAGAACAGTGTCTTCCTGGGGATGGGGTAGCTAGGCACACTGTGAAGAATGAGCATATCTTTTCAAAACAGCATTTCAGAAGAATTCAGCTTAGAGGAAAGCAGCTGAGAGGGCATTTCTGTTCTGCCACAGTGGATTTAATGACTATTATTCACTGATTCCATTTCCCTTTTCTGATAGCAACCCTGCTTGCTAGAAACTTTGTAGAGTTCAGAAACCATCCAGAACCTCATCAGGCAATGAATTAGCAACACACTGACTTAGCAATGTGCTCTGCTGACTACAGTGCAGTGTGTAGGATTAGAGGCAAAACTAGTTTATATGTTTTTTTACATTTATAATTGTGTAGCAGTGTGATTGACTGTCACATTACATCATCTAGACTAATCCAGAACATTAAGAAGTATTTCCTATAAGACAACTTGCTGTACTTGTGCTTTCAGAATGCTTTCAAATTAATTTTCAATCTTTCTATTGGTTTTATCTTCAATATTTTCTTCTCAGTTAAAGATGAAGTGGTGTGAATTTAACATTTCCTTGTGCCATCTTACTTCCACCTACTCCAGTAAATATAAAAAAGCAACAGAAAGAAAATTTTGAACTTTTTAATCTGCTTTGTCCATTGTCTCATGGATACTTTTTAAGGGCACAGGACACTTGAGGAGGATCTATGGCCAAAATGCCTGCTATACTTGGCGAGGTTTAAGGCGATGGCACTTATGATTCTAAGGACCATCTCACAGGAGCTGTTGGGTATAAACAAACCTCATTATTGCCACTGACTATACTATGGAAGATGCTTCACTACTGAGGAGAAGACAGCAGGATTAACGTTAAAAATTACAGTAAACCCATGATACATACCTTTCCTTTGGCTGAATGTTTTGTATCCAACTCCCTTTGCCAAAGTTAGACACTTTTATAAAAGTCACCAGTAAGAACAGTATGTTGGCACTGTGGTCTTCTAAAATGTCAGCTCCACAGAGCACTAGCTGATGGCTACGCAGATACTTGTGGTGTTGGTCAACCCCCCCCCCCCCCCCCCCCCCCTTTTAATAGTTAATAAAAGATCTGTTGTTTCCCTATTTTTAATATAACCTAATAAAAATCATAATCTACCTCGCAAATTCAAAAGTAATATGCTCATTGAGTCAGACAGACCTGTACAGCTAATCCTTCCATCATTAAATTTCCCTTTAATTTCAGAGAGCAAAGCACGTAATACAGAAAGTAACAAAATGCGGGCCTGACAGTCTGTAACACTTCAGAGGAAAATCCTTGCCTACACCAATTACTCAAGTTTTCTTTTTTCTGTGGCGCCATAAGCCTTTTCAGGATATAAAAAACATCTTACTACCTCTACACAAGAGCTTTTAATACTGATTGTGAAAGTGCTGCCTCAGACCAAACAGTGTTTGTAGTAGGTACTATGCCTTATTCTACATAAAGGAAAAGTACATACACCACAACGAATACTTTGGCAATATCATAAATATCAAAGGCAGCTAAAATTGGCTGACTGGTCTTTTTTAAGGCAGTAAACAATTTTTCCACTTCAGTGATAGTAATATCCACATGGAAAGCGGAGAGAGAAAGTAACATTATGTGTGTTGAAATATTCAGAGCACTGCCCAATGCACGCTTCCCTTGACACTTGCAAACCTCCCAGAACACCTCTATAAACACAAAAAGACTGCCAAGCCCTGGCAGGAAGCATGAAATTATCTGCATGATGTTCAGACTTTCATGAGTCATTATAGCAAGGACCTATTCTATCAGGATCACCCTTCCAAGCAAAAGCCCACTGTTTGTCTTCTGCTTTAAGCAAAAAGTAGTTATAGAACTTTTGGTAATTAATTTTATTTGCTGGGGAGAAACACACAACATAAGCAATAACTGCATAGAAACAGCACATATCAAAGACTTGTGTTAATAATAATTTTTATTTATTTAAATCATTAATTTACCCCTTTTTTCCATCTTCTGAACATGGTATATCAGGCTTCTCTGAAAAAAACAGCAACAGTTGATTCAGGCTTTTTTTGCAACAGACAATACCCTCAAGAACTCACTGTGGTCAGCTCTCACCCTTTTATCATGAATCGCATGATATTGGATATTTTACTTAAAGCTTCATTTCCTCATGGTAATTGATTACACCGACAACCCAACAATCATCACTTAAAACAAAATTCCTGTCCCCAAGCCAGCAGATTGTTTCTAAATTTTAACAAAAGTGCACTCTAAGAACGTAGAAGTGATATTGCAAATGCTTATAGTGATATTTAACCTTTTCTTTTCCTCCTATTTACTGAAAAATAGTAACATTTTCCTACGATATTTCACATAGCTCTTAATGAGATTTAAAGACAAAAAGTTTTTGAAAGAATTATCTGATATTTACAAATACAGTGGACAAAGATGCTACTTCCTTTCTATTTTTGTTCTATTGTTTTTGCAGCATTTTTTCCACCAGAGTACATATTTAATAGAACATCAATAATACATTAGAAGACAGTGTGGCAAAGGATTGAATTCACCTCACCTATCTTCTTTCACACAGCTTGTAGACCCTGACTTTTGCACTAGTGAGTTAAGTTCTCTTGGGACCAAGGGGAAATAAAAAATTACTTTGCCTCATGTTTATTCTGCTCCCAATGTAGATAAAATTCACATACAATAGATACAAAATTGTATCTGTAGATGCAAGGGGTTGTATGTGTGTTCAACCGGAATATCACATGTACCAAGATTACAGCATGCTCTCATGAGAAGAACTAAGGTTGCATTGTTAAACACCTAAAAACTACTCCTGCATGTAAATCACTAATGAAGAAAGTATAACGATTATATTGCATGCTTAGTCAAAGGACTCAAATGCTTGCTTTTTGAAGAGTAACAGACTTGTTTCTTAATCTAAGGAATTTGTTTATCCTGTAAAACTGTAATTCTTATTTCAGGTTCTGGCAGACTAGCATGACTACATTCTCCACACTCATTATCTCATGATTGGAGAATTTGGATCAGATCATGCCAGGTCTGATTTATGAATGTGGAGACGTAAAAAGGACATATTTATGCACCCTGGCATTTTTTTTTTCCTGCATCATCTTAGGTCTGATTGACTAGAACACATTCTGAGATTGATTCTCTCTTCTTTTCATATCTCTTTCCAACAGTCTGGTTTTTATTTACCTTTTATCTCTTGCTTATCTTTCTTTATCTGTTGCTTCATGTTCTTGTTCTTCAGTTGCTTTTTTATCTTCTAATACGTCTATCTCTCTCCTTTTACTTTAAATTATCTATATTGGGTTTTTTTCAGTGTCCTCCTCTCAATTCTGCTGTAGTTTCCATTATTTCGTCCTCTATGTAAAAAAGTACAGGAAAAGACCTTTCCTCAAAAGTCCTGAGGTTCCCTTTGTTCCAGGCAAATGGAAGGTTTCACAGCCTGTGGACTAGTAATGTGTACCAGATAAATTTTTCAAGGCTTTACTTGTTAATTTAGACATTCTGTATTAAACCAGGTAACCATGTACTTAAGTTTTCAAAAATCAAATAGACATTCAGAAGTGTTTTGTTAAAACAGAATTGTTCTAGACATATGCTGCATTTTTCAGTATTATTATTTAACTTTAGCTTCTCGTTACTGTGGATGAAAAATTGGACATAAGCTGTCGATGTGTGCCTGCAGCCCAGAAAGCAAATTCATCCCTTTCCTCAAGCAAATCAACTGTGTCTGTGTCATACAACTCTGCTTGTCATACACAAACGTACTGAGGACGCAATCAATGTCATTGATGAAGACATTCAACAGTAGTGGCCCCAGTGTGGACCCTTGAGGACACCACTTGCTACTGGACATTGATCCATTGACTCTAATTCTTCGCATGCAGCCATCCATCCAGTTCCTTAACCATCAGTCCATCCATCTTTCTCCAGCTCAGAGGCAAGAATGCTGTGGGAGACCATATCAAAGGCTCAGTAGCTCTTCCCTTGTCAACTGATGCAGCCACTCCATCATAGAAGACCACCAGATTAGTCAGATATGATTTGCCCTTGGTGAGGCCATGTTGGCTGTAGAAACATGTCCCTGTCTTCCATATGCTTCAACCTAACTTCCTGGAGGATCTATTCCTGTACTGGGCATGGAGGTGAGGTCAGCTGACTGGTCAGTAGTTCCCAGGGTCCTCCTCATTACCCTTTTTAAAAATGGGTGTGATACAATCAGCTTCACTTCAAAGACAGGGTGTACAGATGAAAACAACTAAGTGAAGGTCACCAAGAAAGCAGACTAAGCCACCCTTGCACAAAGAGTAGGTCTGGTTATGAACTGCTGAGTCACGACGTTCATTAGAAGACCGATCCGTTTACAAATTCAAACATTACAGCCTTAGGAAATGCAAGAGTTGAGCGAATCTGTGTAACCTCAATTGCTAAAAAGGAACAGGACAACCATTTTAGCTCTAACATGAAGCAGTTCACCAGCTGACTTTGAGTCCAGTATAAATCCTTGTGATGACTTTTGAGAGACAGAAACATGCCTTTCACACACACGGGCCATACAGAGGGGCTCGGCTGCCTGCACGCCTGAATAGCAGCTATTGACTTCTCCATCTGGAGGGAAAAGCCAGAGCAATAGGCAGATGGGGATTTCCCCAGAAATTTGTTTAGATGCACAGAAGACGACAATTTCAAGGTGACTGGTTACATGCCTTGGGAGGCACTTGGCTTTAAGCTTTCATGACAAGACCTCAATATTATGCTTTACCTTCCTGGTGAAAGCAACCCTGATCAGTGTCAAAGATATTTTCAAGCTCTTCTTGAGGGATGTTCTTGTGAGAATGTAAAGCCATTATCATTTGCCAGATAAAACAGAAGAATACTGCTTCACACATCATTAAAAAAGGACTAGTTTGAGCTCCCAAAAGTGAAACTAATGTAAAATTCTATATATTACAAAAAAGACTTTTTATATTGCGGTTCTTTTTGGGTTTGGGATTATTTGGTTTGACTTGGGTTTTCTTTGTTTTTCCATATGAATCCTGAGCATAGTTTTTTTCAATATTTGGTCCTTTCCAGTGAAATGCACTGGTCAAAGCTAGGAGGTTTTTTTTCATTCAAGATTTTAACATTTTCTCAATTTGTTTGCATCATTTTCATTCAGAATATTCTGACTGAAGCTTTTCTGACTCATTGCATTCTTGTCATCCTGTTTTTTATTTCTTAAAAAAGGTTTAATGCAGCCCTGGGAAATGTATTTGAAAATCTGAAAAGCAGTATGAACACTGTATATTTGAAAAGAGAAATAACTGATTCAGATCTTCAGCCGAACTCCTCCACTGGGTCCATAGCACTGATCTCAGATTAGCACTTGACCTGAAGCCTAGTCTCATTTATTTATATATTCATTCATTTTGGCTGTTTCGCAGAACCATGGCTTAGTGATACTGCCTCAAAGCATAGATGTTGGCATAATTGTCTTTTGCTACAGTGCTTTCTTTTATGACTTAAGTTACTTACTTTCATTATTTTATTTTTTTAATGCAGGCAGGATGATAAACAAGAATTACTGTTTTAAAGAGATTGTTTTGAATTTAGAATGGCCAGGCTCTTAAAGACTGCATTACTTTACAGGTTCTCCAAGGGGCAGTGTGGGAATATTTTCAGTGAACTTCAATGTCTTCTTTCTGGTTTTCACGTGCCTTCAGTTATTTCAGTTACATCAGGTCAGGATTTTACACTTCCCGTTGCCCACAGCTTTGTTTAAAAGTCAATACTGCACCCAGCTACATCAAAGAGACTGACCTGCAGTGCTCTAATAAGAGTCCTTAAGATGAATTGCAGCATCATTACTATTTGTGTTTTAGGTTGTCCTTGGCACAGCTACATCGTCCTTGTCATTACAAGCAAAAGGCAGCCCAAGTCATGAAAGCCACACTGACCAGCTTAGAAAGGAGAAGATGTTTCCAGGCTGCAGAATGAATGTTTTGATCTTTGACCTCACATCTGATTGAATCCCACAGTAAAAATGGCTGTCATTTAAAAAGCACTTACGTGCTTTTCACATTGCCCAGTGAAGGATAGAATCCACAACATAGCAGACACTTGCCAAAATGGAAATTAGTGCCCTAGATATGAGAGCTGTAGCCACCACTAAATGTCATCATTTTGGTGCTTGTTTACTTGTTCAGAAACAGCATCCTAAGTTTAGCTTACCTTAGAGCCAATGCCTAAAAAAATATCACTTTTAAATTTAAACAATTTTAAAATCAAATGTAATTTTAAATTTAACTAAAAATAATAAAATCATTTAAAAATCAAAATTGTAATTATAAAAATATTTTAATTAAAATTCAAGTTAATAATTTTTAAATAGGATCAAAAAGGGTAATTACTTCCATATTAGAGGGACTGCTTAGTGTAGCATTATTTTTTAGAACTATAGTCTCCTTTTTGAGGACAGAAAGCACGTATTTTGGGCTTTGAATTTCTCTGATCAGCCTTTGCAGCTTTCCAAGGAGTTTTGTCTCCTTTCAGGTCAGATAGTTCAGGCCTCAATAAGCAGCACACTGAACATCTCTTGCTTAAAATCATCTTTGCTTTATTCTTGCTTTGATTTTTTTGACAAACTGCACATTTGTCCCTATCTGTAACTAAGACAAAAGTAAATGTGTTTTTTCTTCTCATCATCACTAGGTTCATTGCAACCAACAGAAAAATTCTTTGTCTCCATCAGGCAGAAGTCTGTCTGGAACTGGAGTCACCTGACACAAAGCAACAGGATCTTCCCAAGGTAAAAGAAAACCAAAAGGGAAGGGAAGAACAAAGACATTACAAGTAACTGCTATTTGGAGTTATGAAATCTGGCCTCCTAAAAACCTGTACACCTTTTTCCACAGTCTTCTTCACTCATCTTCCCAGGAGCTCCCCATGCCTCTCACCCCCTTGGTTCCACTCTAATGAGACCCCGTCTGGAGTACTGCATCCAGCTCTGGGGTCCACAGCGCAAGAAATACATGGACCTGTTCAGAGCAGGTCCAGAGGAAGGCCACAAAATGGTCAGAGAGCTGAAGCACCTTTTCTGTGAAGACAAGCTCAGAGAGTTGGGCTTGTTCAGCCTGGAGAAGAAAAGGCTCTGGGGAGACCTTACTGTGGAATGATGGGGAGAGTTTTATCCAGGGCCTGTAGTAACAGGATAAAGGGCAAGTGCTTTAATCTGAAAGAGGGTAGATTTAGAATTTTTTTTTTTTTTTTTTTTCTATGATGAGGGTGGTGAGACACTGGAACAGGTTGTCTGGAGAAGCTCTAGATGTCCCATGACTAGAAGTGTTCAAGGCCTTTAAAGGTCCCTTCCAACCCAAACCATTCCGTGATTCTGTGATTCTATTCCCTTGTCTGAAAATGTCCAGTTCTCCTCTGCCTGAATATGCACATGTGCACAGAGCTTAAGCTCTGTCCCATATTCTCTAAGACTTCTTCTGACTGACTGTCCAAATGGTGCTGGTAAAAATGGTAAGAATCAAATTGTCCTTGCTGTTCCCACCAGGAGGGCATTTGGCACCTACTTGCCACTTTGCATAAAACTTGTGAATGAGTAGTATTTGAGACCAATTTCACTGAAACTGGATAATGAATTTAAGAGCACTTTGAGAGGAAGATGGTTATGGACACTTAATTGGAACACAGAATTAGTACCTTGTAGAAAAAAGCAGACAAAGTGTAGAAGGTCATATTGTTGGATCATGATATAACAATGCACGTTAAAACAAGTTCAACAGTTACCCACAAAAAAAAAAAATAATCCAGAAGGATTATAAATAGGACCATTCAGTGCCACATGCCAGGCTGGAGTGATATTTCTTGTGATATTATGTTAATTAATATTTAATAGTGGCGTGGGTAAGAATGGAAGCAGAATTCATTATTTTTTGATATGGTAGCAAATGAACTGTTGTATCTTTGCAACAGTACATGAAGAAATTATCACAACTAAATATGACATGTTACTTTCCAGTCCGTTTCCAGCCTCATCTTGCCCTCACACACACTTCTTCTCCTTCCAAACAGATTTCAAAAGTAGAAACAGCTATATTGTACAGTGTCATGCACACAAAGAGTCTAGGTACTTTGTGGTGGAAACAGATATATGTGTTTTCTTTGTAAGTATTATATTATAGTAATTATTGTCTGTTCCAAGACAAAAATGTGGAAAGCTGCATGTGGAAATTTGTTTGCAAAAAAAAGAGATGATGATTCAAACCTTTTATCCTACACTCATTTATTCTTTCTTTTGCTTTCACTTGGGAAAGGTAGAGGTAATGCTACCTGCAAATAAAGCTGCTTAATATCTCTGCACTTCAATTGTTCATTTTAACTGTGTCAATGCAGTCTTCAATAAATGGAGATGTACCTCAGAAGAGTCATCTAAGCTTCACCCATATTTTAAGAACAAATCTAGATTTCTAAAGACACTGCTCAATGAAAGAGTGCTTGTCTCCTCCAAACTATTCAGTGAGAAGGCCAACATTTATTTACTGAGCGCTGATTAAACCTTGCTCTGAAGGCAAAATTATGAATGTCCTCTAGGCTTCTTCTCTGCTGTAATCACTGTAACATCTGACACCTTTGTAAATACTAAGTATTTTTTTTCTTCATCAGACTTCTATGAAGTTTGCAAGTGGATTTTGCTATCTTACCAAGGCATAAGGCAGAGAAAGTTAGTCAAAAGTATCTAAAATTAGCACATTCTGAAATCACTGCCTAATTTTTCATGATGTTTAGTGTTATACAGCATTTCACACACACAAAGCAGATCTCCTAGCAGCTTTAATAGCAGTGGTTAACTGTTCAGAACTTCTGCAAAACAGACCTTGTGCTTTCAAGCTGGAAACATGAAAAAATGAAAACCTCACAGTTCTTATTCACAAAAGGTTTAAGTGACTTGCTCAATAGCAAAAAATGTTAGGTCAAGTCTTCTGAAGCAACCAACCATCTATGGTCTAGCTCCCTCAATCAAGTACACCTGTGCAATGGATGAGTCAGAGACTTGTAGAGAAAAAAAAAAAAAAAAAAGCCCTTCTTTTAAGTTTCAGATTATTGTGTTTCATAATACATTCATGACAAGGAGGCGAGTGAGGCTGTACAAAAAACCTGAATTGTAACACGTCCTAAGCCTCCGTATTCCTGTAACTTTAAGGTTTAATAAAACTATTATTATGCATTCATATATATGTATGAAACCAATAACTGTCTCATTTCTACAGGCTGAAGAAGGAGGATAGAACAGTGTCCTTAACCCCAGGATTAGTTTAACACAGGCATCATGGCTCTTCTGAGGTGTATTGGCAGTTGCTGTACAAAGCTTAATTTCTCATCCCATTTGAAATGAGATGACATCTCTAGCCTTTATAACACGAGGACCTGAGCAGGTCTAATCTGTCATGCATTCTTCTTCTCACCAGAACTTCAGGGAGGGGAAGATCCATGACCTTTGAGTGGAAAACTGGAGCTCAATCTGGCTTCTTCAGCTCCCCAGACATCACCTTGGGAAACTGGAACCCAGCTGCAGGAGGCTGGTGCTCCATCCATATAGTTCTCCTTCAGGCTAGAGACCCATGCAGCTATTCTCCACAGTGACTTCTTTCTGCTCACCTGCTTAACTACCTAATGCTTTGTAGGGAAGTATTCTGTTACAGTTCCACAACACCCACAGAAACATCTAATTCTCAAAAAGACAAGCTGGATTTTCATTGCATAATAATCAAATTTAAATAACAAAAGAATGAAAAAACTCCATTTTGCTGCATCTTTCATAACACCATGTTCCTTTTTCAAATGGGAAAGCAACAAAATAAGATTTTGAGTAGTCTTCATGTTGACTATAGTCTCCCTCACAAAACACAGCTAGCCTTCTTTATATCATAAACAGACCTGGAGAATGTCAAGCTTTCTGTTACTTCCAGGTAGAAAAATAGAAATGCTGTTCGAGCCCTGCACTTACAAAATATGCTCACTAAGCACCTGCAGGACTGAGGTTTTCCCTTTTGCCAAGAGATAAGGAGTACCTGAGTGACGCAACAAATCAAGTGAGGGTTACATTTTCTAGAGAAGAATCTCACATCTGAAATAAAAAAAAATCCAAAACACTAACAACCTAACCCTCTACTTTTCTTCCATCAGTGTATTTCACATGGATCTATTGATGAGAAAAGAGTAGACATTAATTATTCTTTCCCACATGTTTACATACTACATCAAGACAAACCTTGATTTAGTATTTTAATAAACTTAATGGAGCATGCACAATGAGTTGATTTTTTTTTTCCTTACCAATTACTACACCACTTCTCTATTGCAATAAAGGGGACCAATATGCAGTGAAACCTAACAAAACAAAAGAAAAAGGAAAAGCTTTGGGGTTTTTGAGACTATGTTGTTCATAATGGTATTAGCAACTGGTGGAACAGGCACTGAGAATCGGTAGCTACAGATTAACATTACGTGCTCAAGAAACAGTTTAAAATTCAAACAATTTCTCAGGCAATTTAGTGAGAAAAGAGCAGTTCACAGAAGCTGCTTTACTCTGCTCAAAAAGAGGTCTCAGTGCACCTGGAAACTAATTGTCCATCTGTAGAGATAAGAAGCAACAAGCAACTTCCCCCTTCCCCCTTTTGTCTCATTTCTTGCATATATTGCCACTGCACAAAGTGCATATGATTTTTCACTCCCAAGTACATCAGTACAGAGATAAAATATATCTAATGAGTTCAATGAGGCTCAGTGACAAGAACATAATTTGTAAGAACTTTACACAGAAGCAGAATCTGATATCTGGACTTATTGGACAAATGAAATTAAACACAACTATTTAAGTAATAACACATCATGTGAAAACATATCTAGCAATATTTTTTGTTCAGGATTTTATCATTTTACAATGCAGCAAAGTACCACATGCAACAAAAACAATGCTGTATTGAGATCTTACGTAAACATCCATGACAACCATTTTGCCCAAACTATACTTTCCTGCAGTTCTGGTTTGTCTTCATATTCAAGGTCTGACTTGCCAATTTAAAAGGTTAGCTGCCATTTTTCTCACTGTTGTCTGTGCTGTTTTTCATGTTCTGTGGGACTGCAACATCCCTGGAGAAGGTGGGCTTCTTCCTTCATCACAGACATTTCTGAAAGATGCTGAACTCCTTAATTTCACATAGAAATCTGTGCTCAGTACACATGAAACTGTTCAGGACTCAGTAGCTATGATTTTTATGGGCTATCTACCATCCTGGCAAACCCTAGCTAGGCAAATGGAAATATCCAAGCCAATGAGCCTGCAACTGAAGAGCCAGTCCATTGAACATCTGGAACAGCTGTCACATCCCTAGGGCAACAGGTACAAGGAGGACAAAGCATACACTGATGAAGGAATTGCATGCATTTCACTGCCTGCATGAGAAAGACCACACAACTTTCACTTTCTTAAGCTCCTCATATCCTTGCCCACCCCTGATTCCTGCTACAAAGCTGAACCCAGTCTAAACTACATCATGGCCCTTGCAAAACTTCCGGGATGGGCACTGGTTGAAGAACTAAATGATAGTGACTTCCAAACTGGTAGATGAAAGGACTTTTGAACATCATCAGTATTTCTAATGTGCAGGTGGGTTTATTTCCTGTGAGGGAACATTTTACACATTCCTGCACTCCTGATCAATAGCCAAGCACAGTGAAAGGAAAGCTGGTGAAGCTTTCCGCTTCTTGTCCTCTACCTAAATTTACAAATTGGAATGAATACAATGAGATCCGGAATTAAAAAACTTCAGTTCAATAAGTCTTCCAGCCCAAAATTTCTTTATCTTGTTGCTTGGGTTTTTTTATGAGGTCCTTTTATATATGAGATGATTTGTGCAAAATTCCTTGCCAGATGGGAACATGCAAATTTGCTTGTCTTACTGAAGCATCTGAGGTGGAAAGGTCTAAGTATAAGCCAGTTAGGCTTATTTGACAGTTTACATCAGCTGTGGCTTCTTGCATTAAGCTGAAGATATAGTCACTGCTTTGGAGCAATCAGAAAGCAGCCCTGATCTGCCAGACTCTGATAGAGACCTGCAGTACAGGGGTACGTGGGAAATAGCACTGATAAACTGCTGCATTTATTACCCAGAAAAATCAATTATCTGCTCTGAGGTAACAACACTCTCCTGGAAAGATGAGAGAGGAAATAGCAGCAAAAGAGGATTAATGAAGCAGTTAGTGTGGTATTGATTAGGCCTCTGGCTTGTGGGGCTCAGTCTGGATTTGGTTAAAAAGAAGCAGAAGTCAACCCCCCAAAAAATGGCTGAATAGATTTTTTTCAGTGATAAGAGAAGCAGACCCTGCATGGAAAAAAACACACCACAAGCAAGTGGCTGAAATGTTTTATGTAGCACACGGTGTCCGAATATTAGTTTTATGCAGAATAAGTCATGCAACCACATAAAATTTTCATGCCATTATCCCTGCCTCCTTCCACCATTAACATGAACCACGTTGGAGGTGAAAACCTTGTTAATTAGGCAAACGTTAAGAGTGGAAAATACTAGAACAATAATTCTGAAAAAAAGGCATATGTCAACGTTTCCCTAGACAGAGGGAACAGCTGAGCATTTCGTATTCTGCTTTCAAAGAAAGCTTCGTGATGCTTTGCTTTTGCAGAGCATAGAGGAAATCTGCCCTCCAGTATTGGCTTCTTCATTGGTTCACAAACTCTAGGATTCAGAATTATTTCATGCTTTCCAACAAAGTGGGTAGCCATGAAATGACAAAAATAAGCTGCGGCGGTAGATTTTTTCTCTTCTCAAAAGATGAAAGCCTTTCCATGTTTTGCAGTAGGTCTGATGTTACTTAATATAGTCATTTAAGACCTGGAAATGGTGCAAGCAATGAGCTGAAAGAATATAAAGGTAAGGCAAAACCAAAGAGTTCGTTAAAAGTAGTTTAATTAAGGAAGAACATTGAGGGTCTGAAAATGCCATCTGATGACAGGTGAGAGTTACAAATTTTAAAAATATATATTTTATATGTACCTGATTAACTTAAGGGCACCAAAATGTACAGGTTCCAAGAATTCATCTTCACATCCACCAAATTCCTCTCTGTTTCTTCCACAACTAGATCTGTTCTACCCAGAGTAACAATACATGCATAAGCAAACATCTTATTGTTAACCAGTACATAACATGGTAGGATGCAGTATAGTATACAGGTCCTGGCTTCCCAGAACACTGCATCCACTCACCTCAGGAAAAAAGACACTCTCAAGGGAAAAGGTCATGTAAACAGCACAATTTACGTGCCTGCATACCCATTGTAATGTCCCAAAGAATGTGCGCAGGTGTAAGTGACCAGAGATCACAGTCCTTTAACACTGCTCCTTATCAAAAAGAACAGTTTATAGAGACTTCTCACTCAAGGAAAAGAAAAAAAACAGTCTTTTCCCTTAACATATTTTTTGCCTATCACCCCCAAGCCCACCTGAATGTCACCCAGCTGTCACTTTATTATATTTGTCTCTAAATTCAAGGCTACATTCTCTAGAGGGTTTTTTGTTTGTTTTGAAAGCATATATTGTTAAAAGCAACTCCAACAGGAGGAGATTAGGTGAAAAGACTACCCTCCAAAATTTAACAAAATATAAAATCAATGTTCCATGTAATTTTTTTTTTCAGATTTTGCAAACAAGTAGCTAAAACTGGAAGCTCCTAAAAACAACAACCATTCAACAATAACTTCATTCTTAAAATATAATACTGGTGTCAATGACTGAGGAGACAGTTCTACAGCCTCATACCCCGGAGCGAAGAGCAGGCTGCTATCAGAAAGGATTGCCCATATCTCCCTTTTGACCTCATTCATACTTACATTCATTTGTCCACCACAAATTATGACAAATGAGTTTCCAATCACATCTGTCCCTGAGGCCACTACAGAGATGCACAAACCTGATGATAAGGAATGCAGAAAGAGGCCAGTCAGTGAGGGACCACCTTGTTCAGTAAGAGCCTGTACTTCTGTAAATTAAGGTGAACATGCAACTGCACCCTCAGATTTTTATATAACTTCCTTTTTGCATTACTGAGCCTTGGGTTTTGTTATTTTTTCAAACATACATGGGTAAATAATGTATGAAAGCGTTTCATTCTGCGCATCTCCAAGCTGCATTTTGCCCAGAAATGATCCAGAGTATTGATGGCTCCATGCAGTAACAGCCTGATAAAGATAACAGGTCTTAGAAAAATGCTGCCCTGTTCTTTAAACGTTGTACAACTATTACCATTGCCTCTGCAGCAACTGTAAATAATTACGTGACTTTTATGTTACTTATTAGAAACAAATTTCGAATTCTGCTGGGATATGAGAATAAGGGCTGGGTTTTAGCATTTAATTTCACATGGCTCTAAGGAAATGGGGAATCTTAATATTTGTTAAACTCTTACACTTGCTAGCATGCACAATAACAGCCAGCAACTAGTACCAGAATAGCATGTAATAAACTGCAGCAGAGGACCAAGCAGTATAATGATACAGCCAGCACCAGTAAGCCCACAAATCACACAGATAACAAAAGTTTCAATGCAGCAGCAACTGACCTGCACCTGAAAAGCTAAAACTCTAACTGAAATGCAGCAATTACTACAAAAGCCATTGCAGAGTCATACACATCTCATTTCTGTGCACATGGCCAAGAACAGCAAAGCTTTCCAGACAGCCTTGCAGGACCCAGACACTTTCTCATTCCAGGTCTCAAACCCACAGTCCACCCCAGTCTTAGTGAGCCCTAGTCCCGAACTCACACACTGTGTCTCAGTATTGTTTGACACTTCTGTACTGTTTTTGGAAGAACTGTTTCCAGGAAAAGGTAACACACAAGATAGAGCTTTGGAGCAAGCACTGGCCGCTGATATTGAGCGGTGGATGGAATCGAATGTGTTGTTGGCAGTTTGACTTTGAAACTTTGGATGAAGTAAGCAAAGGGTGACCTGCTTGTTTGAGAGCAGTAGCTGCAACTGTAACTCTGATCAAAGAGTCTCAAAAACTGACACTGGGCAGCCAACCCCTTAGTGCACAAGTACCCCGTGCTGTCATCTCTCTCCTTGAGAACAAAGGACATCACTGGATTTCTCCAAGTTGATTAGCTCAGTATCAAGCAGTGCTGCTGGAGAAGGATGATGCTCAAACCTCTGTTCTTAACTCAGTTACTCTACTGCCAGCCTTGGAAACTAGTAACTGGAGAATTACATCATGATTATTTCACAACTACTGAGCAAGTTCACTCCAGCAGGCTAGATCTTCAAGACGAACCACTATCTGAGACAGAATTGGAACTTTTTACTGATGAAAGTAGCTGTATGTCAAATGGAAAATGAAAAGCTGGATATGCGGTGGTAACTACCACAGAAGTACGGGACAGCAAATTGTTATGCAGCAACACTTCTGCCTAGAATGATGAATTAATAGCCCTCACTTGAGCCTTGGAACTCAGTCAGGGAAAAAGAGTCAACATTTATACAGACTTGAAATATGCCTTTGGGGTAGCTCATGCACATGGAGCAATCTGGAAAAAGAGAGGACTACCGACTTCACAGGGAGCTCCAGTGAGATACAGGACTCATCTTAAGATTGTTACAAACAGTTCTTCAACCAATGGAAGTGGCAATAATACATTGTAAGGCACATCAGAAAGGAGACACAGACATTGTAACAGGAAACTGAGGGGCAGATCAAGCAGCCAATGAAGCTGCACTAAGAGAACCAAGCTTCAAAGGGGCGTTAGTACCAAAATCACACATAGATTTGACTCCACCAAATTATACACAAGAAGATCAATTAGTAGAACAATTAGACTAGAAATAAGGACAGATGGTGGGAAAACCCTGAGAAATAATTATTAATTCCTAAGAAGATGGTGGAAACTGTACTTAAAAGGAATGCATCAAAAGATGCATGCAGGAGCAGACATATTGCTGATTTTAGCAAAAAAGGAATTTTGTGGGGACCAGGATGCAAAGTTTTGTGGATATAGTGGTCAAAAAGTGTGTAGTCTGCTAATAATCCTAAAATAGGAAAGAAAATACGAAGAAGAAACATAAAGCAAGGAATAACACCCAGAGAATAATGGCAAATAGATTTTAGAGAACTACCAAGATATAATCAGTACAAATATTTATTGGTACTAGTAGATACAGTTTCTGGTAAAAAAAGTAAATGGCAGTTATCAAAATTGTGTCAAGAAGCTCATCTGAAATGGATAGAGGCATTGCCTTTAGCTCTTAAGAGAATTTGTATTACTGCCAGAGTAAAAGGAGTGAGTCCTTTTGAAATAGTGTATGAGAAGGCACACCCATCTATCTAATCTTTTAACTGGACAGGGAGACCAGATGCATATACAAGGACAGGGAAATTTAAAAGAATATTTGATTTCTCTTTCACAAACTTTATCCTCACTGCACACGTCCCTCTTTGCCCTGGATGCACCTGCATGTCCTTTTCAACCTGGGGAAGTAGAATATATTCAGAAATGGAAGGATGAACCACTACAGGAAAAGTGGAAGGGATCTTACATCATTCTGTTGGATACATACAGCAGTGAAGGAGAAGAAATTGACTCCTGGATTCATCACACCTGAGAAAAAATGGCCCCTGTGACCAAACAAAATCAGTGAACGTCATGACAAATCGGAGACCTTAAGCTACAACTGACTAAGGAACTATAAATTAAATTGTATTTGGGTTAAGAAAGGAGTTAAGTTGGAACAGTTAGACTGATTAACCTTATAAGGTTACCTAAAATCTTAAATATGCTAAAATTTACATATTATTGTTGTTTTGTGATAATTCAGGGAAACTTTTTCTTTTTTTTTTTTTTGTCACCAATCATTTGGAAAAATCCACAACTCTAGTTAGGTTACAGCTTGTTTACCACTGCCAAAATCAGTTGAGCATCCTTTGGATGAAATAAGTGGTGAAGTCTAGTAGAGATCTTAGAAATGTGATGGAAGAAAATTGGTTGAACAAAATATTACATGGGTTTGGATTCTCCCTTACTGGACAGTTGGCAAACCTACTTCAGACTGTAATTACAATAGTTATTTTATTTATTAAATATGTTAAGTGTTAATTCAGGTTACAAGCATATTGTAAGTCCTGCTAAGTCTTTCCTTAAGCAAAGGCAAATCCTTTTGTTCAGAAAAGGACATTCACAAAGGAAGTAGCTCCATGGGGTGGAGGAGTTGGTAGGAAGCTCATCATACCTAGGGGAAAGGTAATTCTGGCAGGGGGGGGATCGCAGCCACTGACTCATTGATGACTGACACACACAGACCCCCATACAAAATAAACTGAGACTGAACATACGAACATGAGAAGTGATAGAATGATTTGACAAATGGGAAACAGAGTACTAGTAGTAAAGGAGCTGGGTAACTTGTAACCAGTGAGGGCTGATGTCTTTGTACGCTGAACGGAGTCAATAGCGTAAAGTTTTGACAACCGAGGAGCTGGGCATTTGTGGGTTACCACCTAGCTCCCTACTTTGTGCAAACTAGAAAAAAGAAATAAGGAATAACTCAACTAGGTGTGTGATTTGACACTGCGCAGTGGGTAACAAACCTGCCTACGGGACAAAACACAAGATAAAAGTCACCAGCAAGACAACACTACTTAAATCATTAAGTCACCTTCCCAAAGATGCAATTCAGTTCAGTGGCAGTCATTACAAAATAAGTTTATTGAGTCTGCTTTACCTTTCTCTATCATTCTAACAACAAAACATCAACAATTATTTCACAATATTTGTTATTTCTCTATTGATATGTCAATGAAACTCTAAAGCAAGCTGCGTATAGGAGAATAATTCAGAAAAAAAATCTGGAAAGTCAGAATACACTCTTTCTAAAAGTAATTAAGTGCAAATCCCACAAAAAACACAGAATTATTTCTCTGGCCTCAAATTCATTTTTACACAACACAGTTATAATTAAAAAAACTAGGCAGAGTAAGAATATGAAACAGGGTAACAGCAGTGCTGAAAACTACTTAGAAATCTATTCAATTGCAGCACTTAAATGGATATAGTGCAACAAATTAGATACTGAAACATCTGAATAAAACAAACCTATGTATTTTGCTGCATCCAGGTAAAAACAATCGGGTAAGAACATATACCAAACTAACTTTGGTCAAACTTACTAATAAAATTCCAAACAATTCCTTGAAATTGCCAAGTTATAGCATTTAAAATGGTACTACATACTACACTCTCCAACATATTGAAATTAGTTTGGAGATCACATGTAAGAGACTAATTTCTTTAACCCTATCCACTATCTATTCATAGCAATGATAATTAAAGTATTTAAATATATTATTCATAAGAGTTTAGAAGCAGAGACTCAAAAGTCACTCCTTTATACATTCCATGAAATAATTCAGTAGCAGAGGCCTGGGATGAGGCTCAAACCATGTCTTTCATGCTGTGTGTTGTTTTATTTAAGTGAAGCGCTGTCCCAGCCATTCATAATTTAGTGATGCCTTATATCCTTCAGTCCATCTGTTCCTGCAGGGCCGAGAGAGGGAAGTTGTTCGCTGATTCATAAGCCTTTCAGCTTTTCCAGAACACACCTTGTATATTTACCTGCTGCTTTCACCATACAGACTAACTGTTCACGAGGAGTAAAATGTGGATGTGGATTTAAAAAGGGAGCACAGGTCTTTGGTTTGGCCTCAGTAAATCTTTCAGCATATTATTACTATGGAATACGTATCCTAACTGTAATCAGCTACAGGCCCAAATAATACAACAGGTTTTTTGTTACTTTTTTTGACCATCCAAACAAATCCGCAGAGTCCTGGCAAGACATACCACGAAGCCAAGAACATGCTGGTGAACGTTACAGGGGTGTGAAGAAGGAGGTGAGAAGAACACTTTATTCCAAACATCCCCATTAACTTTCCTTCTATAGAAGATATGCAAAGAGGTGGAGCTGGATACAAGCAAACACTGGTTATGTGAAACAAAGAGGATTTCACAAGTCCTTTGTTTTCCCAGGGGAAATTTCCATTGTACAGAAAAAAACTAATTTCTCAACAGAATTAAGTTTTGCCGGGCCTAAACTGAGGGGTCGGGTGTGCTCCTTTTAGGAACAGGAGAAACAACTGCTGCTCACCAAAGGAGTAAAGATCCTGCATGTAGCACTACACTGAACTCCTCTCTCCACAGCAACTCCACCAGGCTCTGGAACAGACAGACCCCAGCCCTCCCACCACCCATAACCATCTGTAAACAGCAAGTGTTGTAAGGATACAGAATAGCTGAAGTGCAAGACAGCAGAGGTTGGAGGTTTGAACAAAGCAACCAGACCTTCATGAGTTAATCCCTCATAAACTAGCATGAATATCAAAGAGAAAACACCCCTCCTCGTCTCAGATTCACCCTTCAATCTTATGAGGTATACAGGTTTCAGCTCAGCTGGAGCCAAATCCACTGCAGCTGACTGAAGATATCACACAGTTAAACTTTCTTAACACCTCCACAGTGGTGAGAATCACCAATGAACAACATTTAAGGAGTTTGCTGAAGCCTCAGAAGAGCACAGAGATATGGTTATAAAGACAACTGATGCATGCTAACTGAGGTGGGCATCTAAGCAGAGGGGTTTATTTCTCCCACCTGCAATTTCAAAACAGCAGGAGAATGGAGTTGTTAAGAACATGCTTTCTTAATTACATTAGTGTGTCCCAGGGTAGCTGTATCAATCCAAATCCCAATCCCAATCCAAACATTCCAAAAGAAATAAAAGATTTTTTTAGCGTTTGGGGTGTTAACCTGATCATTTGCAACTCCTTATTCCCATTGCAAGCCAAGGAACCCTGTTAAATGCAGGGAGTAATGAACACAAGGTTTTTGCCTACCTTTGTGACATTCTTTCAAACCACTGACTAAATTCTGCAGTATTTGTTGCAAAAACTTACCTTCTCAAGCTTTATGGCTGACCAAGGTTATAGGTCTACCTGGAGCAAGAAATAGTTTCACTGAGTGATGGTTATGGATTCAGTTTGCATGGCAAGGTTTGGTAGTGGGGGTATACAGGGGTGGCTTCTGTAAGAAGCTGCCAGAAGCTTCCCCCGTGTCCCACAGAGCCAATGCCAGCCGGCTCCAACGTAGAGCCACCGCTGGCCAAGGCCAAGCCAATCAGCTACAGTGGTAGCGCCTCTGGGATGACATATCTAAGAAGGGGGAGAAAAACCCCACACCATTGCAGTCGGAGATAGGAGTGAGAATATATAAGAAACATCTCTGCAAACACCACCGTCAGCAAAGGAGGAGGGGGAGGAGGTGCTCCAGGCACTGAAGCAGGGATTCCCCTGCAGCCCATGATGAGGAAGGCTTGTTCCCCTGACCCCAGGGAGGTTAATGGTGGAGCAGATACTCACCTGCAGCCCACGGAGGATCCCAAGCTGGGATAGGTGGATGCCTGAAGGAGGCTGTGACTCTGTGGGAAGCCGGCACCGGAGCAGGCTCCTGGCAGGACCTGTGGAGAGATGACCCCAGGCTAGAGCACGTTTTCTGGTAGGACTTGTAACTCTGCGGGGGACCCACGCTGGAGCAGTATATTCCTGAAGGATTGCAGCCTGTGGAAGGGACCCGTGCTGGAGCAGTTCATGGAGGACTGTAGCCAGTGGGAAGGACTCATGCTGGAGAGGTTTGTGGAGGACTGTTTCCAGTGGGAGGGGTCTCACGCTAGAGCAGGGGAAGAGTATGAGGAGTCTTCCCCGTAAGAAGAAAGCAGCAGCAGAAACAGTGTGTGATGAACCAATAACAACCCCCATTTACTATCACTCTGCACTGCCTCAGGGAGGCAAGGGGTGTGTGTGTAGAGAATTCTGGAGTAATGTTATGCCCAGGATGAAGGGAGGGGTGGGGGAAAGCTGTTTTAAGATTTAGTTTTTATTTCTCATCACCCTACTCTGATTGGTAATAAATTAAACTAATTTCCCCCAAGTCAAGTCTCTTTTGCCCATGACACTGAATGATCTCCCTGGCCTCATCACAACCCACAAGTCTTTGTATTTTCTCTCCCCTGTCCAGCTGAGGACAGGGAATGATAGAGCAGTTTTGGTGAGCACCTGGCATCCAGCCAGGGTCAACCCACCACAGGTTAAAATATTTTAGTTGAAGCACATTCTGGTTCACTGCTGAAGCATCATGGAATCGAAGCAAGTACATTTTAAATATTTGCAGTGATGTTACAGGCACAACATATAGCCAATCCCATGAACAGTAAATACATTTGACTATTCACTTTTGTTCTTTAAGAGTTTTAGACATTTTCAAAATATCCTGAAATTATCGTGTCACCATGTACTGTTTGTTTCAGTATAATTACTACAGATAATTACCATCAAACAGTAGTTATGCAACATTATACTGTTAAGGGAAGGTTAATCAATAATTCCATGAATTATCTTGTGAAGCCAGATCTGAAACTAAACTTGCCAAAAGAATTTGAACAGGACAAGTCCATACAGGGAAAGGCAACTGGGGTTCAGTTCTCGGTAACTAGAGGGTCAACTATTGTTTGAGACCCCCAGCAGTTTTCTTAAATAGCTGTAAGGAGCATGTGTGACAATTAACATAGTATCACCTGTTCTTGAGAAATGAATGAATATATATGACTCTTCCAAGAAATGTAATGCATAAACATATGTGTGATCTGTATAGTCTTGCCTACATGTAACACAGCATGCACATTAGCACTGCAATACAGGAATGCCCACTTCTTAATGCTACATTGGTGTTAAGGAGTTTTCTTATTCCTGATTTAGGAGACAATCGCACCAAAGACACATCATCAAATAAAGTTTCAGTTCAAACTCAAAGCTGACTAGTAAGTCAATTTGCTTTGTTTTCTGATGCAACATCCCTCTTGCTGCCCACATTGGTGTTAGGGGCAGGGGGAGACACTTTCCTCAAACATCTTTCTTGAAAAAAAAACACCTGCTGCTTTCATAAAAGATTTTACACACCTGGCATATTCTACTGAAGAACAACCCATCTTTCTCTTTTCCTCCTATGCAATAACTACTTTCAATCTCAAAGTTTAAAGGGTTCCAAATATTCCCATTCTGAAGACCTCAAATTCAATACACATTTCCCTCATCCCCACAACAGGGACAAAGACACAGAAGAACCACTGAGAGGTGGGACAATGACAATAGTACTACCCAAACAGTTTAACACTAGTTAAGGTCAAGTCTCTACTTATTTTCTGCTAGCTATGCTTGTTACCTACCTTCAGACATACCATTATCTCACACTGAATAAAACGCAATTTACTGCTAATGACAGGCTCCCCATAAGTGTGGTTACTAAAGAGTAGTTAAACTGTTCTAAAGCCAGCTGTAGTTTGCTTCTTTGTAATGTTACAGAAATAAGACCACCCCTGAAATACCTGTCTGTTATCTGGAGCACAGAGATATAAAGTCCCAAACCAATCTAAGCAGGAGTTTCTCAAAATCCAGTGAAGTGGTTAAACTACCAAATCCCTGGTTCCCCTCCACCTCCAACAGAAATCCTACACTGGAGTCAAGAATCCAGGAGAGGATTGTCACTACTGGCATATTTATCAGTTATGTTTTTCCCTCCATATTTTAATTCCTGAGGATCTATTTTTGAGAAAATACCAGCCAGCTTTTCCATATATGACTTGGCAATGTGTCTACTTAGCACTTTGAAGCCAAATGAGAACTTTTTCTTACTGAACTTCAAGCTGGCCAAGGACTTGCTAATTCCAGTTAGAAACCATGCAGACAACTAGTGCAAGTACCATATTCCACCTTGTAAACTAGACAAATAACTTTTCTGAAATAGTTTTTAGATTCAGAATCAAAATATGGGTAGAAAGGAATCATATGCCTACCTGATTGTAAAAAGATAGAATCACTGGGACAGTCACCTTGATAGAAAGCCAAATTCTTACCAACATACGAAAAAACAGCTCTTATGATGTCAACACTAAGCCTCTGTTTCCTAGAATACGGAGTAACACATTGTCTTAATTGACTTGAGCTTATACTAAAGTATAAAACAAGCAAACAAACAAACAAAAAAAAAACAACAGTCCAAATGACAGTCTAAAGAAACAGTCCAGATTTTTTTTTTTTTTCCTAATAAGAGTGGAAAAGCCAATCTGGAAAAAAAATAATCAATAAAACTGCAGCTCATCTTAGTTCTAGATGAAACTCTGCCTCATAGAGCAGCATTCAGTTCACTGTGGAGCTGCAAATTCATAAAAAGGCTTACCCCATATTCCAGTCCCCCAGCACAACAGCCTTAGCCCCCACAAGTTCTGGGGAAATCCTATACGAAGCTTTAAGGAATGTTTGGAGCCTAGTGCTACAAGGCATGAACTAAAAGAAGGAGGAATATCCCAGATGATGGCTAGAATTTGGCATAAGCAGACAGCCTGCAAGTAGGAAATAAAATGTTTTTGCTTCCCAAAACTTAATTCAGGGAATTCCCATCCTTAAGTAGGCAATAATATAAGCTTTAGAGATCTGCTCTGGAGTTACTAGATGTAACTGGATCAGAAGACAAGAACAATACATGACAGTGAGGTGAACAAAATTCTTCTTGTGGAGTTTTGGATAAAGACATTGTAAAGAAGCAAACCCCTTCATTAGGGACCTAGAACAAGCCAAGGCAGTGACATGAGAGTGCGCACTGTCCCCTGCACAAAGAAACACGTCTCAGAAAGATTTCAACAGAAGTGGATGAAGCACTACCAAACTGTCTTCGTATTCTCCCTTCTTTATGAAGCAGATTACTGAGAACGCTGAGCACATCCACGTAACTAATGAATGGAATAAAACCTACACTGCTAAAAGAAATGCTACTCCCCCAAATTCTAAATAAGTTCTACTCTTTTATGGCAAAGCTTCCAAACAGAAATATGTCACAGTATTCGAGTTCAATAAAGGTTACAAAGTACTGTCTGCTTCTCAAAAAACCAAGATACACAAAGTGGCTTTTTCTAGACATCAAAGGCACTACATTATACTTCCATGGCGCTTTAAGGGGTAAGGCCAAGTACTGCCTGTGTTGCACCTCCAAGAACTCAATATACAGTGAAACTGATTTAGTGGGCAGAGTGATTTCATTTTTAATCAGAAGATTCCAAAAAGCACTTAGGAGTGCTTTTAGAATTCCTTAATCTTAAGCAATCAATTTAACAGCCCAGTGAAGGTCCTCTGGCAGGCAGAGATCAACTGAAAAGGGCCACTGTAACCATACCAGGCTGTGAGCAGTACAACCACGGTTCTAGAATGAGATGCTGCATACACAGAATTAAACTATACTCTTGCATGCACTATCGGAAGGGTGGGCTTCTCCTCCATGAACTGATCTGTGCAAAACTGGGACTTACCTTTTCTCTGCTAGCATAGCAGCAAGCACTGTATAGATGGATTAACTGTGTGCTCCAGAAGCATCCTCTATCCTAGCCTTCTTACAGAAAAGGAATGCTCTAGGAAGTGAGAGTTTTATCACCACTAGTTATTTCACAGGTGAATTTCAGCTCCTCCTCAAGGCTTTCATCTCTTTATACAGAATCCAGTTTAGAAAGTGCCAGTTTTCCACTCATGTTAAACTAGTATACCTCTACTAGTTTCAGTGCACTTGTATGCACACTTAAAGTCTAACTGGTCCATGCATCACAACCATCAAATCTGTAATCTGCACATGCTTTCTTTCTGCTTCCCTTGCTAAGCAGCTGATATGAAAGGATCAAATTCATGAAAAAATAATGATTAGTTTTAAACCTGAATCCTAGACTTCACAGACCTCCTTAAATTAAGCACAAGCAATTGGTACATTTGGGGCCTTTTTATTAACTACAGCATTTTTCTGTTCTCTTCTTTAGATAGCTTCTAGAGATCACAGCAGAGCGCTATTCATAGGAGAAAAAAGGGTCTAAAATAAGGCCATACATTTAATATTTGCAGGTAAGCTCTGCTGAAAGCTTAAACAACTATAATAATTTGAAACAAACTGATTCAATGTTCAAGTAACCTGCTTTGATGAGTTCTTTTATTTGTATGTTAGCTTTGCTTTTTTAATTTCTAATGAGGCTCTAATTCATGAGACATCTAAAAGTCAAACAAGAAAGGAACCAAAATATGTCTCCTTGTTTAAAAAAAATGTATTCCTGTGAACACTTTTCATTGTCTTTTCATAATTAGAAGAAAAATCCTTAAAGGTAATATAACAGCAGCAACAGAGGAAGAGGCAGAATTCAAAATCAGGTACATGATTTGTGTCTCTTTCAAATAGCAGCAGCAGCAGCGTGAAAAATAAGAAAAAAAGCCTGTACCAAGAAATGAAAATACTGTATCAGAGGGATATATTCATAAATCAGTAAGTTACAGTAGCACATTCTAGCTCCAGTGTAGAATAGGCTGTTTGCATTAAAAAGATGGAGATTTAAAATGCAAGAAGAAAACAACAAAAAAATCAATAATGATACATTTTAATTCAAACAGCCATCACAGCAGTGCCACAGGAATCAGCCATATTTACCCAGGCCCTGTATATAATAATCCCCCTGATCCCTATATAATTGCCAGCTTCACCTTTTGAATTATCAACAGCTCTCATAGCTTATTGCTTCATACTTTCTTAATAAGTGCCCGCAATCAATAATCTTGCCACTGAGTAAGCAGCAACCAGCCAGCCAAACACAGGGTGTAAATGTTTCAGAAGTGATCATTACAGGATGTGAATGACAAGGTGGCTGTGCTAATGGGATAGGCATGCAGTAAAGACATAATTTGGAAAATCTGCTTGCTGGAACGTGTAGATGCTTTGCTATGGCAAAATGGTGTTTCTGCGGAGGGGAATATTTACCCTTGAAAATGAAACCTCATATCCTCCTAAGGGGTGTTTTTTTTCTGAGATGGTAATCACCATCACCAGACTGTTATATCTCACCATCAGCACAAAATATTCAGCATGCTTGCAGCCTACTTATTTCATCTGGAAATGCAGCTGCTCACTGCTTCGCACAAACTCTGTAATGATTGATAACATGGATTTACATGCAAATTTAAGAATTAGTGTCACTTTGCTGACAATGGTTTAAATACCAATGTGTGTAACAAGGCCCCCCCCCAATCTTTTCTACTGCTACTCACTCATTACATACCAACACAGAAAACATCCACCTATGTTTCATAATTATTTTTTAAGTTTGAGAAACAAAACAAAGAAAAACCCATCCAGTCTCCCACAAATTAGAGCTTTGAATGGAGCCAAATTTTCCAAAGTGTTCATTGGACACATCTCCAAAAGAGCTCAACTCTTACTTAGCCAACAAAACAAACGTGACAGCTTTTCAAAATGTCCTGCTGAAGTAAGCAGTCATTTTCTTTCATTCTCCATAGGGACTGCACGCACTGGGCTCTTAAAAACCCATCTGCCTATTTAGGCACATGGATGAATTCCACCAGGAAATATTCAGCACTTTTGAAAATGTACCTGCTTATTTAAATGTCTAAATGGATGGTAGGTCTTTTTTGTTTTGTTTTCCAGTCCAAAGACTCTTTATAAAAGTGTATGAATTATGATGAATCATAGTGGCAAAATGTTTTTCATTTGGATGCAACATCAGAAATAATATAATGATCTCATTAAAATTGGTCATTCTCACTGAGTACTTAAATCTGTTGTTCTTTGGAGATTATAGTTCATGGGAAGATGAAGTTCCTGTCAATTATTCAAACACACAAGAGATGTTAAGAAAAATTTTATTTATCCACATTTGTAATGGTATTTTTGAACTCACAAAAGCCCTGTGGTAGAGCCAGAGTCTGATCAACAGGAATACATGACAGAAACTGATTTGGAAAGTACTGTTAAAATAGAAATAGAATTTTACTTTTATTATGTTAACTATCAGTTAGCGTTAGTCTTTGTTGAAGGTGTTTTATTTAAACATTTTATATTGATCGATTTTTTTATGTGTTATTGATTTTTCATCCTGGCTTCTGAGATATTTGGCATAAAAGCATAAGGCATATTCATTTCACATTGAAAACTAAAATATATGCAAGAAAAAAATGTAAGAAAAAAGATATCTGTGGCCTGTTCTTCAACAAACCCATCAGTGCAGAGGGTCCAAGTGATTGCTTATTTCCTGTCAGTCCTATTTGCAAATAAATCAGGGTTTGGTGCCTATTTTATTTACTTTATTTCTTTTTCTTTTTTTTTTTTTTCCCCTCTCTCTTGAGTCTTAATTCCCCAAA
This sequence comes from Falco naumanni, assembly GCF_017639655.2. Lineage (NCBI taxonomy): Eukaryota > Metazoa > Chordata > Aves > Falconiformes > Falconidae > Falco > Falco naumanni. The sequence goes on from NC_054054.1 coordinate 63,619,394, forward strand.
GACTTTCTGCTTTTTATTGAGTTTTACCATGTTTTTTTTAAGCAGTGAATGACTAGTGAGCTCTCCCCATGAAGGACATGACCAAACTGAATATCCAAAAGTCCTGCAAATTACCCAGAATTCTAAACTAGCTACAAAAATTTATTGTTGGCATTTTGACATGCACATCACCACAATACCCAATATACAGACCTTTTGGCGACTCTCCTGGTGAGCCATAATATGAGGTGATGGTGATAGGAAGCTGATGATTAAACAGCATACTCTCAAGGGACCACTTGTGCCACCTTTAATTATCTTGTCTTAGGACTTTATACTATTACCCACCACAGCAGCACCACCTAAGCCCTACAGTCTCTCAGTAGCCCCAGCAAAGTCTTCAGAGAATTGCTGGCCCGCCTAGCACTTCTCTTTTTTTAAGGAAGAAAACTAGAGCACTAGAGATGGTTTTGCACATTATTTCCCACTGATTTGTTTCTGTTGGGAAGACAATGAGGTACAGGACAGTAAAAAGTTTCTTAAAATACTTGCATATATTTTCAGTGAATTGCTTGGAGATTGGAGTGTCACATAGTATGTGAACATGGACACGAGGGTCTGTCCTGCAAACAGGTTCTGTTAGCAATATGAAAGAGTTGGTCCATGCCTTTAAGAATGCTTCTGAAGGAGGGGGCTGCGTGTTTGTGGCTAGTACAGGAGTAGCCTCCAGGCCCACTGCTTTTCACTCACATCTTCAGGTTCATCTCCTCCTTCTGACACTTGCATTATTCATTGCCAACTGCACTAAAAAGCCTTACCTTTTGGAAACAGTAGCATGAATTCACTGTCTATAGTACTAAAGTACTACTGGCTTTCCAGTCCGCCCCCTTGCTTTTCACCATCCAAGCAGCTATTGACAGTGAAACTACTAAATTACCCTGGCCATTTTATTCTCTGCTTCTAAGTGATGCCAACAAACCTTCTCAAGTTCCTCACTCCCTTATCAATTTCACTGCTTCAGAAAACCGGGAGCATCCTGCGGCTTCACAGGACTTCAAAACTTCCTTGGAGGTTCAGGCAGGGAATACCAAGAACCCTGTCAGGAAAGGTCGAAGACATGGCTCTGTTCTGGAGAATCTCAGGGCTTGATCCAAAGCTTAAAAGCTTTGCAGGGAGTCTTTTCACTTCCTTTGAGAGAGTTTAGATATTTCTCATGCCACACATGAATGGGAAAGCTGATGATGATGACAACAGGCCACAACAGAACCAACAACCATGGACTGGCTGAAAAATAACCTTAAAGCTGTTAAAACCATGAGCTCTCCCTTGCCATCCTTATAAGTACGGTCTTGGACACTTGGACTCAAAATTGGATCCTATAAGACTTCTGCCACAAATTCTGTGAGCAATTCAGCCATATCTAAATAAGAATTACTTTTAAAAAGAAAAAGAGAGGGGAAAAAAGCAAATATCTATAGGCAAAAACAAGAAAAGTTGAAAATTTGAAGATGTTAGTTAAATCCTTACAGTCAAGAAAGCCTGGCCTTGGGGGAAGGAAGAGACACTATAAATATGTCAAGCTGGGGCACAACAAGGTAAGCTCAAGGAGAACCAAATGGCTAATGAGAGCAAATAGAAAATTACTGTAACTATGTGTGAACTATTCTACTCAAGCAAAGAGAGCCTCCTCCTAAGAAAGCCTCCTCCCCAGAGAACATGCACAGTGAAAAAAAAGGACACTGTACCTTTAAATGGAGACAAGGCTTTAATAAGCAATGAGAATTAAGTGTTACTAAAGGTAATTGGAAACAACTGTTCAAAGTGTATAAAAAGTTTTATGATGTGTAAGAGGAGTACCAGCTTTGTGGATTTACCACCCAGCACCCATCTCTGTGCAGACATGCAATAAACAACTTCTCGACTCTGTGCATGAATCGGCTCTTGCACACCAGGTGAAGAGCCCAGATTTTGGGTAACAGTATGATTCATCAAAAATGTGACAATAGCCTCAGGTTAGCAGCAATTTGCGGTGTAACTTTATATACAAATTTTTCACTGGTGGAGTATCTTCATATAACCAGGCAACAACTGGCTTTTTTGAGGTAAGCATGCAAACAGCACAATTGCTGCATAGCTTGCAATAGGTAAATGAAACGAATTTGAACAGAAAGATTGAAGATAAATAATAAAATGCTAGCTGGTTAGCAATCCATCGCCTCAATTAATAATAAGGAAATTAATTGCTAACTTTGAAATGACCTCAGCTATTTTCCAAAGAAACTGACAGCTTCACAGTTGACATTAAAATAAGAGTGATTACTTATTGTAAACAAATTTCAGTTTACATACCCCCACAGCTCTTTAATTTCAGGAAGGATGGTGCATCTTTTTGTGTGTCTGCTGGACAACCTTCAGCTCTGCATTAGCTAATTAATTCAAAGGAAGGAATGTCTTTTTTTACAGAATCATCAGTCTAACTAATATTATTTATATCCATCCATAAATAATACAGTGAAAAGATCTTTGAGTTCCTAGGGCTGTTTGCTCACACTTTAACCCTATGTTAATCCTTAGAGTATGAAGGAAGCAATGCTAACACATGGCATCATCAGTAACAAGAGTACCTGTGTAGTGTAGGCATGCAGTTAACAAAACACCATTTCAGAAACAGAGGAAGCAGACACATACAAGATAGGGGAGGGAAAGACTGTGCAAATCCATACAAGGAGGACATGGGACAAAGGTAAACAGATGTATTTTAAAATAAGGGCACTAAAACGCTGTGTTGTCAAGGAATAGAAAAGGTATTGTTGAAGATTTGAAAAAGAAGGAAGAAAAGAAATCAGTAGATAAAACCACTGAAAGGGAAAGACTTGGTTTACGGAAGGACACGTTTTCTTCAGTCTGTGGTGACCACTTTTCTTACTTTGGAAGAACTCTTCATAAATGTGAAAAGATTATTTCAAGAGGTCTTTCTGAAGCATGCCACTGGGCTTAGCAAGAAAGAATGTAAAACCAAGACAGAAAGGTTGAACAGCAGAAAGAAGACTGAGGAGAAAGGGAGCAGCCCAGAGCTGAAAGCTACCCTCTGCTGGCACAGTGAGCTTACCCCACCACATCATTAGAATAAAAAAAAAAAAAACAAAAAAAAAAAAACAACAAAAAAAAAAACCCAGCAAACAAGGTTGACTCCCCAGGAAGTTAGAATGCTGTGATGAAAAGCACAATGCAGTGATCAAGTCAAAAGCAGGACTGACTCTAAACTGAAGTTAACATTTTAAACGTTAAAAAGCTTTACATGCCTACCTTTAACCTTCCAAATGTGCACTTGCACAAGTTACTGACCTATAGATACGGAATACCGTCATGTGAAGCACACTATATCCCAACAAATGGACATGGCTGAGTTCTATATAGATAAAATGGCAGTGTACAGCAGGGCCTGCAAACATTTTTGCTCTTCCAAAAGTTTAGCTACGAGTGTGTGTGTGGGTTATTTCTTTTGTTTAAGGCAGCTAAGAATGTTTTTTTTATTTCAAATTATAGGAACATTCTCACCATTAAAATTTTCATTGTCATATCTTTTTTAAACACTAAAACCTCTCCATTCTTGTCAGATAGAATGGCATGCAATGCTCTTTCTAAATTTCTTTCTAGTTCTTGTGAGACCCCTTTCCACACTAGATATGGAAGAGAAGACAGATGAGGAAAAGAAAGGATAGAATCACAACAGAAGAACTACTCCTCCAATGTATCAACTTTGTATAAAGTTGCATTTTTCCATTTCCTTATTTCATTAAGGAAAATATGATGTAAAAATTTCCATTGAAGTAAAAATATTCCTGCTTTTATCCAGCTCAAACATTTCCATAACAGAACATGATTTGGAGTTTGTAAAATAAAGAAAGAAATCCCATTTCCTGGCATCTTCTCACAAATATTTTCCACTCAGTCAAGCAGCAGGGTGATATTGTCCAGTACAAATGGACCAACCTATCTAATTTGCATACAGGCTTAAATTTCAAAGCTCGCTTAGAGATATGGACACCCAATTCCCATTGAATTAATAAGATTTAAGCATCCATTTCCATTAAGCAGGTTTGAAGGCACAGATGAAAATTCTGAAGCATATGTACTGTTCACGTATTTCATTTTAAGCACAAAATTAAATTTCACCTCCAGCATTCCAGAGAATCCTTTACAGTTTTTCATATCTCAGAGAGTTTAATATTTTATCTGTATCTGATACCTGCTTAAAATATTTGAATACTTACATGCATTGTGAGTAAACTAGAATATGCCACAGTAAAAATCTTAGTCTTTTGTCGCTTCATGTGAGGATTACTACCATATAGTAAAACGTTTTTTATGAAAATCATGCTTGAAAAAAAGCACATGGAAAAAACAGCACTGTGAAAACAACCTAGAATTTTCCTCCTAACCCCACAGAATGATTATTGCGTATCAATTACAATCTTCACAGATGCATCTGTGGGAATCTACCTGCAAAAGAAGGTTCTAAGAATATAAAAGACCAAAATCACTGTCATCAAGCTGCAGTACTATTGACAGTTTCTCTTGTCTTACAGTGTGTGTTTGTAAATAATATTTTAAAATGTGTTTGGTATTTTTTCAGTTGGAAACACTACACTTTAAACTCATGTCAGTTTCCACTGCAGAGCTACAAAAAAAGCTCATTTACAAGATCAGCAGCATAGGCTTCCAAACACCCTCCAGTAAGTGTAGAGGAATTATAGAGGACTGTATGAAAAATTTATTTGTAAAAATATTGTAATGATTATTAAAAACATAAAGTATGAAATGTAAAAAAAAAAAAAGGGGGGGGGGGAATTGTAGATGGATGAAGCCCGGTTAAATAACATTGATAACATACAGCTGTGGGCTGGCTTCAGGGGCGGTGGGTTTTGCTTATGTAGATAAGGTGCAGCTGTGGCTGGTTCTGTTCAGTGGTTGAGAGACAATGAAGAGAGAGCAGCCGAGGAAGAAGCAGAGAGAGGAGAGAACACATGCCCTGGAAGAGGAGAGACTAGGAGAAGGCAGTAGAGGGACTGGCATGGAGAGTATGATGGTATGTGATGGTAAAAGATCTTGTTGCAGCTGGCTGGTTTGGAGAGTGCTGTGACAAGTAAGGGTTTCTTTCACCTTGGTGAGGTACTGCTCCCCTCAGGTGGACTCACTTGATATCTGTGGGGATATTAAGCAAGGGAGGTGCTGCTCATATTGAATATAGGCATTACCATCGTCGTGATATCTGCCTTCAAAAACCAAAGAAATAAAACAAAAATAACCCCCAATCAATTGAAAAACCTCTAAATGTAAGCCATTCCATTCCTGAGTTAGCTCACACTTTCATGGATGGTTGAAAAGCAACATTTAAAGCAACTGTTTAATTTAAAATGCATCATTCCAAACTCACTCCTGCTTATGCCACTGAAGTCAGCACAGACAGACCAGGGCAGTGCCTGTGTCGGGGCACTGTTAGATCCTTTATTCCCATTCTACGTTTTTCAGTCCTGCTAAAAAAAAAACTAGTTTCATGATCTGCTCCATTCCACGCTGTTACAGTGCCAACTCTGATGTCTTATAACAAGTGGCAGCAGTTTGGTCATCTCTGTTAATCTTTCTTAAATATCCAGCTCCTACAGTCCTGCAATGACATGTGGATTAAGCTCAAAGCTATGAGCCCTTAGCTGCACAAAATTTGTGCACTCACAAAATAATCACAAGATCCTGTAAAAGCCAAAGTCATTACCTAAAATTTAACAATCTTTATTGGGTCCACATGGCAAGGTTTTGGTAGCAGGAGGGGGCTGCAGGAGTGGCTTCTGTTAGAAGACCGCAGAAGCTGCCCCCATATTAGACAGAAGTAATTCCAGCCACCTCCAACATGGACTCACCACTGTCCAAGGTTGACCCAATCAGCGACGTTGGTAGCCCCTCTGCGATAACATATTTAAGAAAGGGTAAAAAATGCTGCACAATAGCAGCTGGGAGAGAGAAGTGAGAAAATAAGAGAGAAAAAGCCCTGCAGACAGTCAGTGAAGAAGGAAGAGGAGGAGGTGCTCCAGGTGCTGGAAACATTGCCCTGCAGCCCATGGTGAGGACCATGGGTAAAGAAGGGTGCACCCTGCATCCCATGGAGGTCCACAGTGGAGTAGATATCCACCTTTACTCCTCAGAGGACCTCCCACTGGAGCAGGTGGATGTGCCCTGATGGAAGTTGCAGCCTTGAAGAGCCCACACAAGAGCAGGCTCTGAGCAGGACCTGTGGCCCATGGGGAAAAGCCCATGCCAGAGCAAGTTTTCTAGCAGGACTTTTGGCCTGTGGAAGACCCATATGGAGTATTTTATTCCTTACGGACAGTGCACCATGGAAAGGACCCATAATGTAGCAATTCTTGAAGAATTGCACCCTGTGGGAAGGATCCATATTGAAGAAGTTCATGAAGAACTGTATCCCATGGGAAGGTCCCTACATTGTACCAGGTGAAGGGTGTGAGGAGGCAGGAGCAGCAGAGACAAAGCATTAGGAACCCACGACAACTCCCATTCCCCATCCCCCTGTAGTGGCCAGAGGGAGGAGGTAGAAAAATTGGGAAGTTGAGTATGTTGAGAAGGGAGGGGTAGGACAAAGGTGGGTTTAGTTTTGTCTTTGTTTCTCACTATCCTACTCTGTTCCTCACTGGCAATAAATTAAATTAATTTTCCACAAATTGAGTCTGTTTTGCCAGTGATGGTAACTGGTAGGTGATATCTCTGCCCTTATCTCAACCCATGAACTTTTTCATCTTATTTTCACCCCTGTGCTGTTCGATGGGGAGTGAGAGAGCATCTTAGTGGGTGTCCAGCAACTAGCCTAGCTTAACCCACCCCATAGTGCTCAACTGACTCTTTGTTTTGCAGGTTTGATGTTTTTCTCTATTGAGAAAATCCCAGAGAAGTCTATAGGACCAGCTGATCACTGGCACAAACTGCAGAATATTGCACTAAATATGCCACGGGTTAAATGATGCAAGACCTGAACTCTGGAACTCTGCTTTCTCATTTTTTCCCCACTGAACAGCAGCGACTACTTGTATAGGTGCAAAATTCAGCTAAATCACCAGTGTTCTGCAAGCAGCTGGACTTCTTGTCAGAAAGGGAACACAGCTGTATATTCCCAATTTGAGGAATAGAGGAATGTTTTGAGGTATGGAGGAATGTTTTGAGGTTTGGAACTTTTTTTTTTCCCTGTACATCTAATCTGCTGCAGCAGAAGAGATGGGAAAGCTGATGCTCATGATGGCAAATCAACATGTGAGGGCAAATAATGAATGGCCCAGGAATGCTAGCCTGCATTCTACAGCTGCCTTAGCAAAGCCTGATCACAACTGCATTCACCCCAAGAGAGCATTTGTGTTGAACTGGCAGCAGAACAGCCAGAAAGCAGCAGTATACAGTGTATCACAACCGACCCTCCAATGTAGAAAGAGAGCACTGTAAAGCCCTGAGATATTAGATTGATAAATCAAGCCAGAGATTGCTCAGCAATTCCTCTTCCCTCCCAACCCCATCCACAAACCCCAATTCCCAAGTAAATGCATGTTAAACTGGCCTGTCATACTTGACAGGTTAACAGGAAGCAGGACGGTTAGAATAGAGATGGGGGAATTCAAGGCAATTAGTTATCAAGTATTGACAATTGATACAGATGTAACATAAAGTGTGGAAAATTAGTCCTGAAGAGAAAGAACAGACATCTCTAGTTTTCTGATCCTTTTTCATCTTCCACATGCTTTATTTTTGGACAAGAAAACAGGAAGAGAAGCACACAACAGGCCATTAGAAGCCAGGAACTGAGGAGAACAGAGATAAAGATAAAATTGTACTGCAGAAGCCACAATGTCTCACTCCCAGCTTCTCAAGTTTGGAGTCAAAGATACTTTCCACTATGTCACAATATTCTGCAGATTTAACTTTTCTCATTAAAGCTTCATTAACTTGCATAATAAATGTGATAGCAGTCCAAAAACCTTATATTTTGGTCATAATTTGAACTGCAGCAGCAACATGTTTCCCTGTGATTAAACTGGAAAAGTTCTGGCCCTTGTCCTCTTCATCCTTCAGATTTACAATGGTCAAATCGACTGTTTCCTCTGTTACTGGGATGTTCTGAGGATGAGCATGTGAAAGTTCATTAAATACTCAAGATTCAGACATAATAAAGGTAATTTCAATACATTTGCAGACATCATATTCTTTCTTCTGTTGTACTGGTTTTGGCTAGGATAGAGTTAATTTTCTTCCTAGTAGCTTGTGGGGGGCTAATTTTGGGATTTGTGATAAAACAGTGTTAAGAACATTGAGAGGTCTTGGCTATTGCTGAGCAGTGCTCACATAGCATCAAGGCCTTTTCTGCTTCTCACACTGCCCCACTAGCAAGTAGGCTAGGTGTGCACAGCTGGGAGGGGACACAGCCAGGACAACTGGCCCCAAATGACCAGGGGAAGGAGAAGGAGGAGGGACACTGGGAGTGACAGCCTTTGTCTTCCCGAGAAAGCACTGTATGTGATGGAGCCCTGCTTTCCTGGAAACAGCTGAACACCTGCCTGCCGATGGGAAGTGGTGAATGAATTCCTTATTTTGCTTTGCTGGAGACCACAGCTTTTGCTTTCCCTGTTAAACTGACTTTATTTCAGCCCATGAGTTTTCACACTTACCCTTCTGATCCTCTCCCCCATCCCACTCGGGGGGTGGGGACAGTGACTGAGCAGCTGCGTGGGGCTAATCTGCTTACGGAGGTTAAAGCACGACTAAAAGCAATTATGTAATTTTTTCCAATTAGTTATTGATGTAATTTCAATAAATAAAAACCTGCTCTTGACCACGGACTGTAATTTTCTTGATTTCATGTGGCTTGCTTAATTAAATTAGCAACATCATTTTCATTTGTTGGATACAGTGGGTTCCAAGCTCCTGCCAAAAGGAAAAATAGTAGCAAGCTGAACCTCTCACAGTACGGACAGCAAAGATTTCTTATTTTGATTTCACCTTGACCCACTGTGAGAAGTATTCCCCAGCAAGGCTGCCAATACAGCCAAGGTTTAGAGGTGAGAAAACACTAGCAGCTGCAAATTCTGTCAGAAAGGCACTTAGTACTTTCTGTGCAAAGCTGGCCACATACTTCTTTCACTTCCACCCTAAAATAACATTCCCTGAAGTCAATGGAAAGGTTTCTTCCTGTGTACTGAAATCTATTCTTCAGCCATCTGAAATCTATTCATAGAATATATATTACCTTTAGTGAGTTTTCCTAAAAGTCACTGCAACTATGGAAACCTTTTCACCCTAGAACTTTTCAAATTGTCTGTTGCATAACAAGAAAACCAAAACCTTAAGTGCGTCTGTATCATTAGAGTATCTCAACATCCAGTTACCTTCTGATATTTTTTCCTAGAAATAAAGACTCCAAAGGAACCCCTAATGTGTCCCCCAGCTAGGCCAACACAGATAAGGATCTGCTCCAACCCTGCAAATTCTAAGATTCATATATGCTAAAGACCCATATTGCAGCTTCAAGGCACTAATGGGAAATAGTTGTGTGTGTTAGTGTAGCCCAGGGGAGATCAGCTATGGACAGTGTCTCTGCTGCTGTGGAATTGTAATGGTAGGGAAGTGTCAATATCATCTCTAGCAGCCAGCGCAAAGCCAGTTCAGAACCTGCAAACCCTGATTTTCTGCTAAATTTATCTCACTGTTAATTGTACACTCCATCCAAGTGTAGGGTGAGAATTGAATTTCAGAGCCTTTGAGTAGCACATTCCTGTCTGTGCTTCAGACTTGCCCATTTGCTGTGAAAATTATTTCCTAGCATTTTTACAGCTGTCTTGGCCAATGCTTCTGAACACTGTAACCTGTAATGCATTTACCCTCACAGCACCCCTGAGGGCAGTAGAATGCAATTATCCCCATTTTACTGATGGGAAACTGCAGTATAAAATAGATTAAGCTGTCCACACAAGGATCAAGAGCTCTTTGTTCTACTTATTGCGAGCAGGTCATCTTGCTGCTAGTTTTCCATTTAGCCTGAATCCCAACTGGCAGCTGACGACCACATCCAGCTGACAACTCTGCTCCAAGAAATCACCAAGAAACCCCAAACCTCAATGAAATTTTGGTTAACTAATCATTTAGTTCTGCTTCTGGTTACACAGGTGGGAACACACTCTACTTCCATGATACCCACTGCCATAGGTAAGCTCAGCATACCTCCCCATCTTTAAGCCCATATAAAACTTCTAGCAACACAGCAGAACTTTATACCAGTTTTGATGCAGTATTTGCAAGATTTGCCATGCATTTCATGGCTAGATCTCCCCTCCCCACATTTCCAGAGGGCTGAAGTATACAGATACAGTAGCATTTGATGGGACTTTAGTTTAGAATACTCAAGGTTCTTTTCTCCAGAATTTCTGTCCTTTGTTACTGCAGATGGTGGTTTAAAAGGTTTCCTGGGATGTTTTTGGAATTTCAAAGGCTATGATTTTCACTAGGTGTTGGTTTAGCATTCGCTATGACACCCAGTTTTACAACACCACTAGAACAGTACTCACTCTGACAAAATAACAATTTTATTTACCTCAATTCATTTTGTTGATGTATGTAAAAAGGACACAGGAGATAAACACCCAGCAATCAGAGGGAGGGACAGGAAGGGAAGAGTGAGGAAGGACAATAGGCCAAAGTACAGTTTGGTGTAGCTTCACGGAGTACCTATCACCGGAATAGTGTTGGGGGAGATTAATTCTGTGGGTTTACCTGCTGCAGCTGACAGTGTTGGCAACAAAAATGAGACATAAAAGGGAACTGATCAACTGCTCTACAACATACTCTGTAGCCTAAGAAGGATGCTGGACTGGCACACATTAAGGTCTTGCTTCACACCTTCCGCTTACTCATGTTACCAGTTTTCACCCCACAGACCCCATCTCACACAAGTACAACAGCACCCATTCTGAGCCACACACTGGCAACCAACAGATCTGAAGACAGGCATGTCATGAAGCAACATGCTCATGTATATTCAAGCAGCTTCAGGGCACTGATAACTTACAAATACTGATAATCACATTAAGATATTACAAATATTTTATTACAAGTGATCTAACAGTTATTCAGTAACAACAACAAAAAAGTGGTCATCCTGTCTGCCAAATGACATAGTACGGGATCATTAAGGTCATGTTATTAACTTGTGAGATCTACATCACTGTGAGGAAATTCAGGCTCTTGCCATGGTAGCTTAAGTATTTGGGTTCTCAAAGCAATCTCAGACCTGTGGGTTGGTGTCTGTATCCCTCCTCTTCCTCTTTTCTCCTCAGGAACTAGACCTATAAAATTCTATGTCCAACTGCTACAACACACAAAGCAGACTAGGTGTCATGCTCTGAGCCACGTATATAATTTCATATTCTTTATAGACATCCTGATACCACAAGAACACTACCAAAATATAAATAGGAAGCTCACATGAAAAAAAAAAAAACCAAAAAAACCACACACACCCCAAAATCACCACCAAGATTTTGCAGAAAAACACAAATACAAAGAGTCTGGGACATTGGGCTGGATTGGAATAAGAGTTTTGGAGCCAGTACCACATACCTTTCTGGGGGTTTTAATCGCACGATATTCAGAATACACACATTTGTTCTTGTTTCAAAATCTGCACCAGCACATATGCATAAACACTGCCAACTAGAAAAAAAACACATCAATTCCTCCTTCAGAAAGTTTTATTCTGAGTTTTGGACTTTTCCCAAAAAAACCCTCAACTATCTTAAAGTCAAGGAAAGTGAAGCCTCAATATCCAGATCTGAACATCATAGCTCAACTCAGAGCAGAAACAAAGCACTTTCCCCTCTTCTTTTACAAAAGTATGAACCAAAATTAGGTTTAGACTACTGCTAGATGCTATATTTGTTGTTTTTGAGAGACTCACCATATTTTTTACTTTGAATAATCAATTATTTTTCTGGCAGAAGTTGCAGATAAGTGACTAATTCTTGGGCTTCGTTAACAAAACCCAAAACCCAAATGATAAAATCTGAATCTTTAATCCTACATTTCAAGATGTGACAGCCAGAAAAAATCCACTCATTCTAGAAACAGGTTAGTAAAGGAAATGGCTAAAGCAGACATATCGCATATGAAGGGAAACTAGAACTCCACAGAAGGGTCTGAAAGCATAAGCAAAAGGCTTCTCTTGGGAGCTCTTCTAGTCCATGAATACTATGGGAGATGCTGCAAATTGCAACTCAATCTCCCAACCATGTTAAAGACAGCATTGAAGAACTGTCCTAGGACACTAGGATGTCACCCAACCCTCAATTCCCAGCTTTGTCTCTGGTCTGACAAAAGGCAGTGTTTCCTTTAAAATAAAGATGAAGGAAGAGAGAATAATGCATCCAATTTCCTTGATAAAGGCCTCCGTATTCCAAGGACAAAGATCTCACTCACAATCCAGGTATTACTTTTAGGGAACAAGTAGGTCACACCAGTGTCAGAGAAAGCATACCTAAATTCTCTGTCCTTCATTCTCAAAACAATATCACCCCAGTGTGTCCACTCAGCACTTGGAGTGCTATACATAAAAATGTTGACAAAATCCAAACACTAATATTAAAAAGCCAAGGTAATTGTAAACAACTGGAAAAAAAACGTTACTGGGGTAGGAGGTCTCCTTGATCACTTCTAAACCAGGGTTTTCTTTCTAGGACCATACCTCATGTCTCCATAATACTTTGAAGAAAAAGCGTATTACTGTTTGTGTTCATAACATATTCCTGTTTGCATTTTAAAATTAGTTCCTAGTGAATGAGATAACCTGGTCCTTTTTCTCCTTTCATTCACACTGTATTAATAACTGATTCTTCATTATTTTTTAAAAACTTGATTACAGAGGGCATCATATAAAAGACAGAAAACTTCTCCCCTCCTGTTTTTACAGAGCAGCATCTAATGGGCTGAGCTAGAAGGCAGGAGACCTGATTTCAACCTCCTTGACCAAAACATTTTCTTGCTTTCTGAACTCCTTCTTTCAGCCATTTTTTTTCCTATTTAGACAGCTTGTCTTGAGACAGGGATATTGCTTCCTAGGTGTGTTAACTGGGGCTGGCATCTGAGTTTAGGCATATAGTCTCTATTAAAATCTAAGTAACAGCAGGACTGCAATCAGAGTAAGGGACAAGTGCTACCACTAACAGCTTCACACTTCTAAGGTAGCATACAGGACAGGCAAACAATAACTTACATCTTAACCCCCCCTCCACCAAAACCCAAAACACCCTAGCCTCATCAAATCATACGTTATATAGTTTTTTCTGACAGGTTTGCCTTTCTCAAGAACATTCTGTTAAATTGATGATGGTAATCTATTCCAGGTTGAACTGTTAAGATTTTTAGACATAGTATCTCCCTGAATTCATTATAACCCTGAGGGAGCATAGAAGAAGAAAAAATTACTTTAAATGAATACAGATAAAAAAGCAGCCTTTGCAAGTTATTCAGACATACACCTTATGCTTGCAAATTCAATAGTCTGAGCAACATTATTTAAAGAAGCTAGTTTGAATTAATTTGAATTGTGTTAACATTTCCTCTCCCTAAAACAGGATATTCTTTACCCTTCAAAACGTCTGTGGGCATGTTACCCTAACCAGAACTGGTGGAGGACATGAGGGCAGAAGACAGACATATTCCATGTGGTCTGTTTGTTGTTTTTTTTTTTTTTTCATTTGTCAGAAGGCTAACTATTCCCATCCAGTTTCTGTTTAGCTAGTTTCAGTAGAAGCAGCTTTCAGCTAAGCCCTTCTCTTCAGATGGTGGGTTGAAAGCAGATAAATGAAATGAAGCTGTTAAGGTAGTTTAGAACATACAGTATAGAAGACATAAATAGCTCTGAGCTGAATAAAGGAATTAAATTCAGCATCACCTTCACTGTGAACACTTACAGTTCACAGAAAGTAACTGGATGGCACTAGAGACTTCTAGAAGAAATTGGTTTAAATCTGTACAATGTAAATAGGGAGTCAGAAGATATAATACAATGTGAACTAAGCAGGACTTCCCTTGATACGTTCTTTCGCGTCACCTTGTGCTAGCTGTTTTCCCTTGATGCTTGCCTGTCTTTCCTATCAGATAATTCAGGAGTGAGTTTTGACATCTTTATGGAAGTAGGTCCATTTTCGCTGAAACATGGTGTTCAAAGGCATATTTTGCAAATCAATTGTTATGAAGCTGTCCCTCAAGAGCAGATTCTTCTCTTTTTAGAGACAAGTGAAATCTGAGTCCTATTAAAGTGAAAAGGGAATCTGCTATGCAAAGTTTGCTTCACAACAGGAGAAGGAAATTACAGTAAATGCAGCAGGTGAAAGAGCAAAGCCTCACGTTCCCATTCACTCCAGATCTCTTAAACACAGTGTTATCATCTTTAACAGTAATAGAAAGTGGCAGCCTAAGTTAAGTATCTCCTGTCTGCCCCTAGAAAAGATGCAGCACAGATAACAAGACAAAGTCGCGTTCCTAAGTGAGACTGCAGCAAGGGCTTGGAGCATAGCCATGTCCTTACACTGCTGGCCACCTGTCCCCAAGAGGGCACATTTCTGGAGCTAGTTACAGAATTGACTTGTTCATTCTCGGTAGTACTGTTCTTCACTTGAAACAGCGCAACCTGATCATCACAAAATAAACGTAACCAAAGCACAAAACAACATATAGCTGCTTTCTAGTCTGTCTGTCAGAGCTACATATTTGGAGGATTTATTAAATCCTATGTTGTTAAAGGTTAAAGCCCACTGCACATATTAACAACCAGAACTCAAGTTGATGTGAGGTGCACATACTGCTCTGAGATCCTAATATCTCACTCTAAAGCATTTGGTATGGGCCTTTCATAGAGTTTGCTTTTCTAGAGAGATTTGTGCTGAACCACTTCAACAGTTTTGGAATTTCTTCTGCTTACTGCCAACATTTTGATCTGAACTCTGTATAAGAGCTCCAGTAAGAACCTCACGGACCAGAGACCTAGAATCCTCCTGAAAGCATTTACCTCAAAATTTTTGCAACCTTACATATTTCCTCTCTAGATCAATTAGATTTTACTGCCTGTTGCTCCTATTGAAGACAGCTCTTGGATTAAGTGTTAGAAATTTCCTTCTAGTATCCTGCCTAAATACATTTTTTCATTTCCGCTTTTCCCCTGTAACAACACTATTCCTTTAGTTTAAATGTTTTCTTTCATTTCCACTGTTTCAAGAGAGCTATGACAGCCTCAGAGGGACTATTTGGGAAGGGCAGAATCAGGATTTTTTTTTGTAATTGCAATCACAGAAATGGTCTCAGTAAAGTCAGGGAAATGTCAATCACAGTTTTTAGAGTTTAGTTTTCATTTTCAATTTCTTGCATTTAGAAATAAAAACCCAACAAAACTCCAAAAGCCTACCAACTCTTTACAAAGTTGATGGAAACAATCCCCTCAAAATGTTACAAAAACCCCACCTAAGAAAAAGTGTGATAAAACAGTTTTGAAGTAATCCTTAAAAGGGAAAAGCAGCTTTTTGTGCCAAAGAGAAAAGCCTGTCAGTGCTATTCTCCAGTGACAACACAGTACCAGCTACCACTTCAAACAACACAAAGTCACACAACACATACTAGAGATTTCAGACATCACCATTCACCAGACACAGTAAAAACTGGGATGTCCCCAAAAAGGTGTTACACTCACTAGCATGACCTACTACTAAAGATCGCATGAATATAACTGCTGCAAAATTTCTGTCAAAAAAAAGTTCCGATCTTGACTCAAAGTCTCCAAGCAATAAATGAGCTGCTCTTTTCCTTGTTTCAAAGTTAAATTTACACTGTCTATAAAACAACACATCTACAATATATGTGTAAGACTTTGCCAGGCTTGAAACAGCTCTAGAAACACAGGCTAATGTTGTCCAATGCTTTCAGGCATGTTGTTCATCTTATGCATTGATCTCTCCCCAAGGTACTTTATTTCTTCTACAGACAGTGAAATCTTAACAGCTTAATCACTGAAAATCTTTATAGGAAAGACAGTTTTCTCTTTTCCCTTTGGTTTTTATTATGCAATAGATATAATTGCTATTACTTTGTAGTATGTAGAACAATCAGCTTTGGAAATTAATAGGCAAATTGAATTTAAGACATTAAATCAGTCGTAGAACCTATAAAACAAAAGAAATGGTCCCATAAATATAGAAAGTGTTGTAGTTAGTGAAAGTAGATTACAAAGTTCAGAGTGAACAAAAAAAAAAAAGCCTTCTTGTCTACAATAAGTTCATAACACACTAGCTGTAGAATGTATATTAATAGCCCTGATAATGTGAGTGCAACTTTCACATACAGGAAAGATAGGAAAAAAACACATTAAACAACAAAGATAAAATAGGTTGGAAAGGTGTTTATTATTAACCAGCTGGGGAACTAGATGCTGGACAAATGTTGGTGCATAGAATTGTGTGCAGAGTATTCAGTGTAATATCAGTTGGAAATGTATCTTCATTATTTTTATAAAGTATTGTATATACTGCAGCTCATTAGACTGCCATAGGAATGTATATGGACACGAGGAACTTTTCCCCATCTATTTGTTGAAACATATCAGCTTTTACTCAACTCAAATAACGGTGTGGAACACCCTCTAATTTGAGGGTCTGGAAATATGTCTGGAGGAATATAAATTTTACAGTTAAATTGTCACCATCATAATTACAAAGAGTTTGTCAGACAAGGGTTGTGGTATGTGTTTGTTTTTTTTTTTTCTTTTGCATTTAGTTTGTATTTTTTAAAATGTTTTCCATTTCACTTGAAGGATTAAATTGAAAACATTTTGAATGAATATGAAATTGAATCTATTAATGTGTAAAAAATTTAATTTAGAAGGCTTGACTCATTACTAGTGTATGCAATAAGCCCAGGTGACAATTTGCACAAAGTCAGTGCAGTTATTTCCTTGCCTGCTTTTAGATCCTCAAGCAAGTATCTGTTTCTGTTATGGGGAAAAAAAGAACCAGAGACAAAGAACGTTAAGCATGTTTTTTTATCTCTTACTGTATCAGTCATGACCCTGCACCTGAAACCCAGGAGGACCTACAAGCATATTGAACTTCCAAGAAGGAACAGCAGTCATTATTTTATTACAGCTATTACAGTAAAGTAACTAACTAGGAGTACATCAACACCACCAGAATGACTAATAGTGAAATTTCTGTTATTGATACAACACTACCAGCCCCGAGTTTAAAATTCAGGTGACTGATACCAAAAATTGTCAAGACTGTTCCAAATATATATTAAATAAATTATGTATAATCTATATCATATCACCTTAATTTGGCTTTGACTTTCTGAGCCATTCAGATTAATTCAGGCAATGTCTCCATCTTTCTCCCTACATGTACGAGGGTCAGGAATAACAGATCATAAGAAGCCTCTGAGGATCACTGAATCTAAACCCCTACAACTACTATATCATCCCTTTCCTAAAATTATGATGTTGCACCTTGCAAGAAATATTTTTATGCCCTTGCCCTCTCACAGGAAGGCTGTTTTAAACCTGTAGATTTTGTTTTAAAGCAAAGCAATGATTCTTTAATTATTACCTCTGACAATTACCTGACTCTAAGAAGTTGGTCTTCAAGCAAGAAATTGAGTATTGTGTGCTTTTTACTAGCATTCCTTAGCATTCAGCAAGAGTACTGTAGCGTTCATTAACCATGCAGTATGCAACTTTAGATCACAGCCACTTGGACCAAGTACTATGATAAAGCACTACAACACTTAAGTTAATAAAATTTAAGGACATGTAAATACATCTATATGTATAAGCATATATACATCATTAAGAAATTTTCAGAGGATACATGTAGGAACTTTCAGGTTTCTGTGACTGATATGGAGCTAAATTAAGAATTCTGGAAAACCCCACCCTACCTGAGGACCACAAAAGGGATGTTAAGGCAAGTGAACTAGCTCTTTGGGCTAATATTGTTCTCCGAGTGTGAATAAAAGACCCAGTGACAAGAGTTTCAGAACTGTACCCATCTGCTTCTCTTGGCTTCAAAGAAAGTCATGGATACTTGCTGTCTCTCCACATTAATAGCTGGTAAACAGAAGTTCATTGCCTGCCCTACCTTTAAAAATAAAGCTTTGCCTATCAGGTTTTCTCATAAGATAGTGGCTAAACAGTAACTTGTCCAGGACTAGGCCATACGCTTATTAATATTACTAATCAATACTATGGACAGAAGGATAAACCTAAGAAATAATCTCACTTTTTATTATTGCTGCCTTTCTTCTCTTTCTCTTCGTTTCTCTTGATATACTGCTGCTTCGTACAAAGGCATGAATCTGTAAATTATTTTTGTCACTGGTCTAAATCAGCAAAGAAAGGTCAGTTTAGATGTTCCAGTAGAACCTTCATCCCAATCTGCCTTAGTGCATAATTATAACAGGGTTTGTGACACTATTTATATGACAAAGATTAAATGTTGCTTTCATATCCCAGACATTTCACATTGTAAATCTTTCCACAGCTTTTTACTATACTGGTCTCAATCACTCAAGATGTGTCATAGTGTATTAGACCTTGGTATTGCTGCGTGATAAATGGTGGTAAATGGGTTTGTTACTAGCATTCCCTCTACAAAAAAAAAAAAAAAAAAAAAAAAAAAAAAAAAAAAAAGAGGCAGGGTTTTACTCTTCCAAAACATGTGTGCTAATTTAGTATAAAGGACAGAATTCTTTTTGTGACTCAAAGCATCTGCAGCTCACAACCTCATTCTGATTCTTCTTCCTCCCTTTCTTCACTCTTATCACTTCACCTCTTTCTTGACAACAACTTAATATCCTGAAGTAGTAAACTATTTGCAAAGTCTGTTACAGACATGAAGTAAGTGTGATCTTGCTGAGGTGAGATTCCCCTGGAACTCATAAAATATTTGCCACCTTTTCTAGAAAGGACAGTTTTTAAACTTGAGTACAACACTAAGTTTGTGATTAAGTACCTTCCTCGGTGAGATAGATTTATGAAGTACTCAACACTTTCCTGGTACAGATTCTTAGATGGCAGGAAACACCTGTGTATCCACTCCAAAAACTACTCAGAAAAGAGTTTACTTGTGAAATTCACCTTTTTATTTTGGCTAGCATCAAATTCATACACCTGACAAAAAGCTGATTCTTTTTCCTTTGGGAATTGTATGGATCAATATTTGCTATATGAGTTTCTTGGCAACAAGCTAGAGGCAAGTGTTTTACTTAACTGTACCCAAGCCCAATTATATTTAAGATTGACTCTAACATTATTCTTTTGTTCAGGTCAGTTATCAAATGTGGCAAAATTAATTAAAAGGCAACACATCCAAGTCTTAAAACAATCTTCTTACTCTATAACTAAAGATTAGCATATTTCTGTCCTTGCCCTGCTGCAAAATTCTGTACAGCAATTCTTCTTGGTGGCCGTTAATACAGCTACAATTGCTACTTCAATAGCCATAGTAAAGGCTTTTCCGTCATTTTCTAATTCAACTGAAAACCTGCTTTTCTGCAAGGAAGGATCCTTCACTTTACGTGCAACCATGACGGCTCCTGTTGCTCTTTCCATTCTAATCACAGTGAGGAACAGTATAATGCATATACCCATCTCCCAGCATGACAAACACACTTGCATTCTTCATAAGAGGCATATATGTTATTAGTTAGGACCTTGCCCATGGCCTTTGTGTTTTGCATCAGTGAGAGAAAGGGGAAATACGTGTGTGAGTGCATAAATGTATCCAAGTGGAAAGATGTGTCGTCGTCCCCTTTTTAACCTCTATTACTCCAGAACCAACTAATTTGAAACTAAATTCTGACCTTTGGTGCATCTGTTTTTAAACACATGAACCCCTACTGCTATTTTGTGCCAACAGATACTTATTTTCTCTTAAATGGTTATGCACTGTAAATTTAGAACTGGATTTTTAATGCTTAGACTTGATGCTAATTTAAAGCTTCGTTTCTGTAACTGTCCAAGGTGCTGTAAAAGCAACAGAAAAATGAGCAGTCATAAGCAAACGTGCAAAACCAGAAAAACTGAAATTAAATACTGAAAATACACTCTAGCAGCTTTTAAGCCATAAACTGAACAAGGAAACGTGACTGAAACTCACAATGCACAAGTATAATAAAGTTCATGCCTTCAGATATGCAATTTATTTCCCCAACGTCTCAGATCTCTAAGATATGCCAGGTTTGTCTAGTAGGCCTTCAGCTATGTTTCAGTCATTTATAAACACAAAACGGATTTAAAATAAAGCAAATTGTTTTTAAAAGTTTGCAAAACCCAATCATTCAAAATGATGCATTTTGGAAAAGGGACTATATGCAGAGAGAATCAATGTGATATTACAAAAGAAAATAATCAAGATAGACATTTCAGAGTGAAAAATAAATTTTAATCCTGGTAATTATATTAACTAATATGTCAGTTAAATGGCCTTCTCATACTTCTGAAAGTCTAGTCAGTTCTGAGCTTCTGTTGAATTCTTAAGAGATAGTGTATAAACTATTTTGACTCTGTTCAGGAAGATGCAAATAAAGAGGGCAAACAAGACCAAAATAAACAAGGCTAATTTTTAAAAACAGTTTTAATAACAAATAAAGATAAACCCATTCAAAGTTAGAGGTGGATATATGGCAATCCACAACTTAAATCTGCTGCATTTATTTAAAAAAAGAAATGCAATCAATTAAATCTCCTAATACATGCTAAGGAAAAGATGACATCACCAGATAAGACCTAAACCAAAGACAGTGTCAGCAACACTTAACATAAGAAATGAAACTTTCTGAGCAGGACCATACTATCTGGATTACAGATTTCCAAAACAGCAGTATGGAGTGCACAAGTGGTGCACAGCCAGCATGGACACAAGTTCCAACTACCAATAGTGACAGTGTACAAAACTTCCACTTTCGAGGACCAGAGACCTAAGGCTTAATCAAAATTATATTTAATCAATTCCCTTTCAAAAAAATTAAAGCATTGTTATTGTTCTTACACATTAAATGTTTTGCCTTAACTCTGTTAAGTTGAAATCTAAAAATGCTTTTAGGTTTTTATTCGTTCATTTACCATTAGAGATACCTAAGAGCTTTCAAGTTAAAGTTTCAGCATGTGTAAAGAAAAAAGTCTGTTAATTCTAAAATAATTTCTATTACTCGATTAAACTGTGCTTTTGCATTAACTGAATTCCAGTTTTAATGCAAATTTAGTTTGACATAGACCATGAATAAGAAGGCAATTACCTAATACATATGTAATAATAAATTATTCTCCATTTCATAACATAATAGGGAAATGTAAAAATTAAGAAACTGAATAAATGTATATTAAAGCAATACAAAAATGCTAGAATAAATATGTTTACTTACAGCACTGCCAAAACAAATATAACCACTACATTTAGTGACAAATAATAATCAAACTAATACAGTGGCTATACCAGTTTATGAGAATAGCTATTTTTACAGTGGATTCCTCACACAACGAACAGAAGAAAAAATAATTAAAAGAATTAATAAAAGAATTTACATCTAGTGCTGTGGCTGACAGTGTTACAAAAGTATTTGTCTAAAGATGGGAGGCACCAAACTATCCACCTTTGATGCTGAGCTACAAACTGCTACTAAGTTTCTAAATAGAAGCAGCATTAATATTGCCAAACACTTGTTCCAGCAGATTAAGAACCTGTCTCGTAAGCAGTGACAGTGGGATGAATTACCAGTGCTGCCTTTCTTCAACAACTAAGAAGAAAGAAAAAGTGCAATACCCAAGATGTGCAACAATTCAGCTACTTTAAGTAAAAAGATTGCCAAATGCTATATGTGCTACTTCTCCCCACTGCTCTGTGCCCTGTATGTCAGGTATGTTGCCAGATTTTCAAGTCAATGGACCGACTTGTGCCCAAGAGCGTGACATATATTCAGGAAAAGCTTTATTTTGCACCAAAATATAATAGCAAGAAAGCATCAGACTTAGACAACTTATACAGCATAGTATTGTTCATGTAAAAGACCATTTTCTAAGACTTCTAGTGATACTGAGACTTCTACCTACTATTTTTGTAGAAGTGTCTTTCAAATCTTAGTCAAAAATTATCATCTAAAAGAATTCTCAATTCAATACACTTAACAAAGCATGCTGGCAGTTGGCTTTTGCATGCCATTGCTGAGTTTTGCAGTCCTCTGCCTCCTCCCTAACTCATCTGCAAAACAGTTTTCTGACTTCATTTTTTTGAGTATGTTATTATGCCGCTCAATGAACAATAAATATTGTTCTTCCTCATACTGAAAAGGATTAATTTTCATTTTGCATTCTTTTTCAACATCCCACTCTTCAAAATTCACATCTGAATGGGAATGTCAATGCTCTTAAACCATTCTTTTATCATATTCAGCTGGCTATTGACTTACTTAAGAATGATTAAGGACATATGACCCAGCAGCAGGTGCTAGAACAGTGAATAACACTATCACCCTGAGTTACATAGCCACATTGTGGTGTTATGTGGCAGCCAGTGCTGTCATTTCTAGAGCGTATCACCACATACAGTATGGTCTCCATAACAAATTGGCTGATATGATGTCTTATAAAAGCATCATCTGAACTCACTTCAAGTAGCTGAAGGCATCTTATGGGTTACAACCACTTTATTTCTGGTTTATTACCCTCACCCACCCCCCCGCACAGGTAATAAAACAGTCAGATTTTGATTAATGAACAGCCAACTACTTCTCCAAGCTCAGCTGTTTGCGTAGTCCTTGTTGTTTTACAGGAAATCTAGCAAAGCTCCTGCTGCTGCTTTCAAGGAGGTCTTACAACGAGAAGCTCAAGGCAGGGAGCAACTTTGCTCCATTAACTGCATCTAACTCCTACATTTGCTCAGTTTCTTGCCGATACTAGCAAGGTTTCTTCAAAAAGTACAAATATTCCATTTTCGCTTTGGTCTTCACTCTGCAATAAGTGAGACTGAAAGCCTTAGTTTCTTAGTCACTAATTCCTGAAGCCCAAATGCCCCTAGTACCAAAGTCAAAACAATTTGCCGCAGACTTATTAGCAATATTACCATGATGATGACTGAAACAATGATGATTTATCTAGGAGGGTAGAACATAGCATTCCAGTTCATTATGTAGTTTACACTTTGGCAGATAACAAAAATGTAGATGAAATGCATACATCAAGTATACAAATCACATTAGCCTGATGAGATTTTAAAGGCTGATGAGCGAAAAAAAATTCCATTAGCTCTAATTGCAGCTCAAAATATGGAAGACATAAGAGTTCATACTTCAGAGAGTGTACTTTCAGTTCAAGGACACTTCAACCACAAGAGCTTTCTTTTAAAAATGACCTGCATTGTTAGCCATAGACCTTATAGACGTTTTGTGCATATAGGTTATAAAACTGGTTGTGATCTTCTGGGCTCTACAACAATGACTGATCAGTCTTTTCAGTCCTCTGCTGCCCAGACCTGCAGACCATCTCATTCCTCAGGTGCAGTCTGGAGAGGCTCTGTAGTTATGTCTAAGGGTGACCCAGCCCGATCACTCCTTTGTCGCTTCCTTTCAGGGAATTAAGTAAACTGAAAAAAGTCCATCCACAGCAGTTCTACAATTACTGGTCCCTGAGGCCTCCTTCCTAACTTTTTATATCTAGGCAGTAACAAATCTAGAAAGAGAGAGAGGATACCTAAATAGATTCCTGAAGGAGTTCAGAAGAACCTGAGATAGATCAGTGTCATTACTTTAATGTAAGCCACAAATTACATAGCAGAAGATGAAAAGTAATTCACATGACCTGGGTTAGCTGAGGACATCTCTGGAACAGCAGAATAGAACTTTGGTTGAAATCAATAGATAGCAACTTGCTTTACACTGGGACTTTATAGTCAAGTAATAATGAAATTAATGTAACGAACATTTTAAACACTTTAAGGCTTCACTACACAGAGAGTGGGGTAGTGCAAGAGTGAAAGAAACTCCAGTACAAATGGGACTTAGTTCCAACAACTCAGAGAGATGATGATCCGGTGCCAAAACTGTTCAAATTGTAGAAGTCCAAAGTACTCACAGCCATGGATCTATGTTGGCTGTAAATTGCACACATAAAAATAAGAAACAGAAGGTGGTGTGGCACACATGAGAAGTTAAGGACTGTTTTTCAGAAGAGGGGCATGGGCGGTGTGTGCGTCAGTGTGTGCATGCAGGGCCCAGAGGAGGCTGTTCAATCTTATCATCTGCATACATTGCAAACCACCTTTTACATACCATCAGGTGTTACCACTTAAGTCAGATGAAAAATAATTAACTTAGCTTTTTTTTCTGTTTTCTGAAAGAACCCATTATGCATGTCTGGCAGCGGTCTTAGTTTTGACACAACCTTTTTACCCCAATGCAAGGAAATGAAAAATACATGTCCAGAGCTTCCCTGTTTAAGTGATAATAAAGACCATTAAAAATCTGTCACATCTCTTGCTCACTATGATTGTCAACTGCTGTAAGTGAATAAATTGATTACTGCATTTCATTCATAATTTAATTTAGCCTTTTATGTCTTCTTTTTGATTCTCCTTGAACTAGGATTTTATTTTACTGTGGGATACTTCAGTTTGTTTGAAGATAAGAATGAAGCCACATCCACATACAGTAGGCTTGCTGATTCCTTTTTTTGCTACAACATGGTTGATATTAAAATAACATTTGGGCATTACTGTCTCAAATTAAATGAAAATACTTCAAAAAAACCAAGTGTTCAGCAAGGTAATATTATATTTCACATTTAAATCCCTTTCCTTTTTTTTTTTTCTCTTGAGGAGTTTTCTATAAATCTCAAAGAAAACATTCTGCTTTTCCCAAAGCAGTTAAAACCTATCAAGATTCCCTTTATTTATCCAACACATTCCCATATTCACAACTTCTCGGTCTGAAAAGTTCTGCGAGGTCCTAGGGGGTGCTCTATAAATTTCCTGACAGTCAGAAATTCAAAAACTTTAATTTAAAAGCTGGGGAAAGCCTGGCTTTTGTTCTATCCAGTTTCTATGTAATCAAACAGAACATTTTGACATAAAACAGAAGTTGGAGATCCTTCAAAAAGATTCTGAAGAAACAGGCGGTGGATCTGGATTTAAGTTTTAGAGCTGGTTCCTACCAATAAAAATATTATCTGCTACCTTTGCATATCCATTGACTATGATGGCTTGTCGTACCAGAGCTGTGTAAGAAACCCATATACACAGGGGATAGTGCAGCTTTGAGAGGTTAGCGCCATGACTTAAATTGCAGACTTACCAGTGAAAACACATATATAGTATTTCCTGCAGGCTTTTTGGCCCTGGTAAATCAGGCTTTTTTCTCCTATGCTTGTACAGCAACTAACACAGAATGGCGTCTGCCCACAAAGGGCTTTCCCACCTGCTATGGCAGTGCTCACAATTAACAATGTAAGTTCCAACAGCTGTTCAAAGAACTATCTGTTTCATGTGAGCATACACTGGCTATGCATAAATTTAACACAGAAAACAAGATGTTATCATGTCTGAGAGGAGGACAAGAGTTGTTTTATAAGTTAGAGCAACATTTTTATAGTAACACCTGTCAAAACAAATCACAAAGAAGATGATAAAGTTTTCTAAGAATGGCAAGAGGTTTTATGCTGTTCAAAGTTGTCATTATCTTCAAGTTCCTTTTTGCCAGCTCAGGGAAGTTTCAGATGCAATTGAATCTGGTTTGGACAAAGCAACTGCTAAAAAGATATTTCTGGCATGCCATGTTCCCTGTCACATGCTGCTCCTTTTTCCAGAAGTCCCTGTACCAGTGGTGACTCAGCAAGCTATTCCCTCCTCCCTCATCCCACCTTGCTCTTTTGGTATGAGGGGGAATAACCCATTGAATTTATGTCAAGGTAGAGACATGTCCTTTTCCCCAGCCTGCCAGCCCACCATACTTGCCTGGGCATGATGAGAAGGAGAGAGGCAGACAAGTCCCAGCATCCATGCTCCCCTCCCACACTCCTGGAAATGGTAGCTTTTCCCTGACAGCACACTTTCTAGCCCTGCCACATCCATGTTTCCTCTGGAATTGCTCGCTGCTGTAATGCGAGCATTAGTAAAACAGTAGGCTCTGCCACATGTATCATGTGTACACGGTAATGAAAACAAACAGGAGTAATGGAAAAACCTACACTCATTTAAGGCCAGACATACAGATCCTGATTTCAAAATGCAGGCATGAATATTTGAAAACTTCAGTCCAAGAGCATACCACTGAAGCATGATACATAAGTAGTTCCATAACAACAGTAAAGCAAGGTCAATACTACTTGCACTTAAATCTTAAGCTGCAAAAGATAGTCTGGAGCCAATTAAAACATTTAACAATACTATAGGAATGCAGCACTACATGTTTATATGTACAGTACAAGAGCAGCGACAGGGAGAGCAGTAGAAAGAAACCAGGAGATGGATGATGGACAATAAACTGTTCTCCCTGTTTTTGACAAGCTTTCTAATTCAGTGTTGGTAGAAAGCAATCTTACTTATCTTTTGCTTTTGAATAACCAGTATAAAACCCCAGACAAGATAATCAGCACTATTTATTAGGATACAAGTTCTAAGAACTTTAAAGACTTTTTTTTTTTTTTTCCCCAGCAACAAACCATTGTTCAACTGTTGTTTTATTTTCCAGAAATGTCGCAGCAATCTCTAAAATCACATTTGCAGGTCCCGGTTTTGAAAGGTTCCCTGGAAGTTCAGCTACTACCAAGTTCATCCTATGAAAAAGCTCTTCCACAATCTCTGTTACCAGCAGTCTGAAGCTTAGTGTCTTCCCACTATGTTTAAACTTTTCCAAGTACAAATTTATTAGGGAGTACATAATTGCATACATAAGATGGTTTTATAGAATCTGTTCATCTTCTTTGATCGTGATAGTGCATTATTTGTAGGGATAAGAAATGTCACGGAGATTTTCCTGAATGTCTCTGTGGAAAAGGAACTGAATAGAATCATGCATTTAGTGGAATGAATATGTTGCTTTGATCACACTATGAGTTTTTACCCCGAATATTTCCATTTAATTTTAAGTGTGCACTGTATATCATGCATTATACAAGTCATAGATGGGAAAGACCTGGGTAGCATTGATTTTAGCTGACAATCTTCTAAATTCTTTCCAGGCACAAAGAAAAAGCGAACATTTAAGTTCGTGGAAAACATACCGATAACTTTTTTATTGTGTGCAGTTGTAGAACCAAGTAGCATTTCTAAACTACATTTTATATCGCTCAGGATAACACCGGGAAATATCCGTCTCAAAACACCTAGGTTGTTGCAGTGTTGTCCTTTTGAGGCTGTTGTCCTCTTTCCTCCCTCCTCTTGAGTTTTGCTTCCACTCAACTGCTTATAGGAAATTTAGAGAAAGAAGCCCAAAGTAAATGGTCCTACTGTGTTATAATGGACTAAACTTATTATTACTATGCAATGCTTTAGAAATGCAAAAGCCCAGGAAAAGCTCTACTACTACCAACTCAGTGAGCACACTGATTTCTGTCCACTTCTGCAGAGGACAGTTCAGAAAAAGAAAAAACTTAGACCACCTGTTTAATGGCAAAAAGACTTTCTTGTGGGGCACTAACCATCCACAGATAACAAACTGTAAAAAAAACCAATGTGTAGCAATGTTCCTTACAAAACAGTAATGGGCATCATTAACTTTCACTCTATAGATTACCCAACATACTGTCAGGTGTGAGCCCTTACCAACCTATCTGGATTCACAATTAAAGCTATAACAATACCTAAATTTGTCTTACAGGTGTAGAAATCAGCTGACATGAAAACTAATCCTTTGCTTTGCAAAAATTGTATGCGCATGTCTTTGAAATTATTTTCATTTTTATCAAGAGAGTGGAACTTCTAAAACTGCTTGTGCTTCAATTTCCAGTAATCAAAACCACAATTGTTTTAGGTTTGTCAGCAACAGCTAAGCATTTAAATCTATATGTGCAGACAAATTCCAGTATTTCCTTTTAAATATATGCATTTATTATAAACTTAAACTCTATACTCCGAAACCATAAGCTAAATGCTTTCAGTTCAGTTAAAAAAACTTGTGAAAACCAACAGAGGTCTAATTTAAAAGCATCAGATATAATCTCTTCCCAGACTTTAACAAGATACTGACATCATCTATCAAAAATGAAAAGGATTAAATCAAGAGAGAACACATGCCCAGGATCAGACATAATTATTTTTAAAAATTCTGGATTGTTCTTACCAGTAATAAAATTCTGGCATACCCCAAGTTCCCTAGAAATTCAATTTACTGTATAATTAGAGAAGGGCCAATCATGCTTCCAGTGCAGATTGTAACAGACTGTCCTACACACTATATGAGAGAATGAAATATTCCTCATAGTGGGAATGATAGAGTGTCTATCAATGATCATGTCAACATGATTTCATGCGTTTGACTCCTTGGTTTAATGGTAAGCACTGCTGGAACATTTCACAAAGGCTGAAATTAAATCAGTTAATTAATGAGGTTAATCTATAGGCTCCAGGTGAAAAAGCTCTACAACTTCAGACAAACTCTTTTCTTCTATAGTCACTTTTCCCATGTTATAGTAAGGATGCTCCGGACTACCTGTTTCAGTGCCATAAACAACAAAAGTTAAAATATCTGAAGATATCTGAAAAATATCATCTCAAATGGAAAAAAATATATATTCGTGTTTTAATATCTAAACATGTTCTATAACAGAACACTTCTATTTGAAAAGTATTTTGTTGCCTATACAGCTGATCAGAAGATACTGAAAATATTTCATATCATGCAATAAATTTTAAATAGTGGAGGCAAAATGCAAGGGTAATTATCTTGTGTTAGGCCAGCAGATACAGCAGCCAAACCAGACAAAATGTTGCAATTGGTGCTCTGTCATAAATTCATACAAAAAGCAGAACAATACAGCCCGAGTACAGTTTCAGGATGTGTAATATAATTACTTAAATCAATTGGACCACTAGAGAGAGTTAGTTAACCTTTGTCAACAGAGACAAGAAGGAGGAGCTGTTACCGCTTGTGTGAAAGAAGAGACAGCACAGAAACAGCTAAGAGCAAGAAAACCACTACCTCTGTCCAGTTCAAAACTTTAAGTATCTTAGTTATGAATTCATGTTCTAAGATTGGCTTTTTGAACCTTTCAACCCCCCTGCAAGTTTTTCCTGATTTATATCCTTGGACTATCAGAGAGGGAGATGACAGCACTACTGTTTTAAATTGGTAGTTCTGCAATAAGAAACTTAACACTCACCTTTAGTACAGACAGATTAATAAAAGACCAAATACCCCGGTGGGAAAAGAATGGATGCTACCACATGCTATGATGACAACAAGAGATGAAGTGCAAAATCATTTGGTTATCCAAACAGAGAAGTCAGTCTAAATGGCAAGAACACCTCATCAGTTCACAAAATATAAAGGTCGTTATATGAAAAGATCCTATGAGCTTCATCACAGGGGGGCAGAAAATCAGAAGTATTCATGTAGTAGAATATCTGCAGCTATTTTATAACACTTCATTAGTTATGCCTGCTTGAAGACAAATCAAGCAACTCAATGAAATCACTTTATCATATTGCGTGACAAAAAGACAGAACCAGACAGAAAAGCCGAGAGGTAGCCAAACTCAAAACACTAAGCTAAAGCAAAAGCCATGGCCATGAATCAAACAGGTTAAGGAAACAGAAGACATTTTCCTTGTGAAAATGAACAGAACAGAAAAATTCTCCAGACCAAGTTTAAAAAAAAACCAGAGTTGGCATGCTATTTTACAGTAAAGACACAGTTCAAGCCAGTCAGATGAGCAAATTCTTTCACCAGAACCAGAAGACACTCTCCAGTTAGCCCCATGACCTTGGCCAAGAGGCAAAGCACCTTGTTCAACAGAAGGTAAAGCTCAATAATATGCTCAATACATCTCTATATATAAGAATATAGAAGGCCAGGTGTCATTGTTTGGCTGAGTCCTCCTCCCTTCTTTTCTTGTCTTTTATTGATTGTTAAATAATGAGAACTCGCTACTAGTGTTCTTTTAACTATTTTTAAGCCCTATCATCAAAGTGCTATAAGATCTGGAAAGAAAATATGGCTCCATAATGCCAGAGCTAACATCCTAATTGAGCTCATGATCTACTTTGGAATCCAGACAAAGCAAGGAGGCACAGCTAATCGGAAAAAAAACACTTTTTCCTTACATGTATTATTTAGCCCAATAATGAGTAAATTATGATAACTATTCACAGATTTAGCACACCTCAATAAAGGCCTGCTGAACTACTTGTGTGTATTTTAATAACACATTGCTGATTGCATAAAGCGTACTTTGAGTTAAATTACACTTAAATAATCTCATTAATCTTGACATTATTTCTAGAGAAATGAAATAAAAAAAAAAATAATCTGTCTCTTTATACCAAAGATTTGCAGCAAGAAGACAGCCTAAGGCTTTTCTAGAGAAATTACTTTTGAGTGTGTGGCCAAGAGAATGAACAACACCTTGCTAGTGAAAGAAAGCAGCTTTGTAACTTAGCATAGTCATGCCACTATCTTAACAGCTTTTGCTAGCAAAGCATTAGAAATATTCCCTGGAAAAATAAATAAATTAATAAATATTTTTCATCTATAAATATATATCTGTCCAGAAAACTAGAAACCTGTGGAAGGTATCATCTTATTTATTCTTTTGATCTAATTCAAGATATTTGCATTCATACAAATAGCACAATGTGGGCAAACACCACCTTGTCATAACACTGCATCTAAACTAAACATTTTGACTTATTTGAAAGAAAAATCAATTCAATAAAATAAAGAATTACTTCCAAGGATTAATTGTCCTGTATTGGTCGTTATATAATCAGTCCTTTGAAAATAAAGAAATTCAGATGCTGAGGAAAAGCAGCTTTTAAATCCTGGGTAAATGAGGAGTTTCTACTCTCCTCAACTAGAGCAAGAAACGCTTGAGGGAAAAACACGAACATTTTAGTGTAATAGAAATTTTGAAATACTTCATCTTCACAAAGCATCAAGATCAACTTCAAGATTTTCTTTCTCAATTGTTTAAATATTTTTTCATACTATCATACAAATTCTGAAATACACAACTGACTTTAGCTGCTATACTTTTCAGCAACAATTCTGAGAAATTTTCTGCCAGAGTTGAATGATAATCAGAGCTTTTTATGTTGGAGCTATATTAATAAAAAAACCTCAACTGTAAGTAGAGGAAACTACTCCAGCTATGGAAGCAGCTGTACAAGTTTGTGAGGGCAAAACAGTGGGAATGAGGCAGTCAGGACGTGAGGCATCACGGGACCAGACCAGAAGACGCACTTGACCCTTTCTGATAGCAGTGCAAGCTCATGCTTGGAAATTTTTAAAATAAGCTTTGTGACACACAATATTTTAAAAGTGTTCTTGTCGCTTCAGGTATGGGACTGTAACATCAGTGAGTAACATCAGCCACCATTTAAAAAACAGAGAGAGCTTTTTAGTTTCACACTGACAGCGATTTGAAGTTCTCTGATATCAAAAGTCATGTAAAATCAATTATTTTTAAAATTACTTTTGACAGACAGTTCATGTTTTCTGGGCATTTTTGTTTACATTGTCACCAGAAATGTCCTTGAATTCAGGTCTTGCCTCTTTCTTGCTGAATAACTTGAGCTAATTTGGCCAGTGAGCTGAAATGTTAGGCTAGTCCATAACCTCTTACCCTCTAAGGCTTCTAAAATCTTAACACAAGAATGCATCAAAAGAAATGTATGAAGTGCAGTGGCTGAACCTGGACTTTCTATGTACTTTGATACATCTTCAAGAGATTAAAAAAGGGGTGGGGGGAAGAGGCCAGCAATGGGGAACCCACCAAATCAACCTTTACAACTTCTGTACAATCTCAGGAAACCCTGAGGCTCCAGGACTGCAGCATCATTCTGCACCCACCTCTCAAGTTATTTTCATTCAGCAGGAGATGCCAAAACATCTGCTGAAACTGCTACCATACATTTGGCCACAAATGTCTTCATTTTCATCTGCCCATCATGTCTCTTTCAGATGTTCATAACCATACAGCTTCCTCAAACCCCATGTTAACTAGGAAAAGTTATCTGCATTAGGAAACACAAACCATCCCACATGCATTGAGATTTCAAGCACACAACTCATGCCTTGATTTCTGGAACAGAAGTGTTGAATCTTCAAAATGAGCTTTCTTAACCTATGATGTAATTTTAAAATTTTGAAACAACACTTGGAAGAAAATACCTTTCAGAGATTTTAACCAGCATTACCCAGTAATGTGGAAACTGAAAGGTAAAAGCACTAAAAATCACCTTTGGGACAAGTAAAAAAAATAAAACTGGCTTTACCCTCTTCTTAATGTGAGATAAATTAATCAAAGAATATAAGTTTGAGAGATATATGGCCAGTTTTGGAAGATCTGAATCTTTCTAGTTTTAAACAGCTTACATACAAGTCAAGATGGTTACGTATGCTTACATTACATCTGAATGTGTCTGCAGGGAGGACAGGGCAGAGTTGTTTCTCAAAGCAGAACTCAATTTCACACCTGTTCTTCTTGAAAGAAGACACACTCTTCATGTGTCATGAGCACACAGTTTGTTGAAAACTTCATACATAAATCAACCCTGGGGCGTATTATTTAGAGTGAAAGTATACAGCTAAGTCTAATGCCAAACAAACTCTTTAACTTGACATAAAAACGTCTTGAAAGCAAGAACACAAACAAAACGAAACCAAATTTTTTTCATAGCAACAATTCTTCTATGAAATTGAAACAGAAGTTCAGATTTACAAATAACGCCCATGTTTCAGGTCAGAAAAGTGATTTAACAGCATACAAAGCAGCATGCTTCAGGTGGTGACTGTTACAGATGCAGTTATTTTACACAGAGAGGGGCCAAAATTCAGTTTACCAGAGTGCTACTGAAAATCATAACCAGGAAAACTCTCCAAACTAAATGATAGTTTAGAAAGCCGACACTGGTCTACTGCAGCACTGGGTGCATGGGGGATCTTTTCTCCTAACATGCACACCAAGCTACTCAAGGGCACACATTATATAGCAGAGTACTTGCATATTCATAGAACATTACATATTCATTTTCATTCACACACAGGTTTGGTTGCAAGTTTCTGGCTTCTAATGCAAATTAGTGCTCATCCTCAGTTGAAAACTGCTGAAGTTTTTTACTAACTAGTATGCTCCCCAAGGCGGGGGTGGGGGGCACCATTTTTTTGGTGGGGGCAGGAGCAGAGGTGGAGAGCTCTTTGAGTTGAAGATCTTGATCTCCCATTACCACAATTACCTTTGTCCTACTGTCAACTAATATTCTGTGGATCGCAGAACCTTATCAGCTTGTCTGCTCTTGTGGCCAGAACTTTCTCACTTGAAGGCTTCTTTCTGCATAATTTAGAGAACAGTGTTCTTTTCCCCATCTGTTCTTTGTTTCCCAAGACTGACTCCCTTGGTGTTAGAAGTCCTTTCATTCATCAGTTTTGACAACTTGAGAGGGTGCGTAAGCTTGACCTAAACTTTGTGCACATACTTGTTTAACATATAGTTAAACAGTAAATTGGAATTAGATAATTTGGGAGTTTAGGCAACAAAAGAAAAAAAGTGATACAGACTTGCAGTAAGTACACAGGGAAGAGTGAGGAGAAACAAGATTCTTTACTTGAGAAGAACTATGCACCAGCCTTTGAACACACCCCTAGATCAAAAGAAACCCCAAACTATCAATGAGATAGTATTAAATTTACAGCTCTCTATAATGATGCAACTAAATGTCAGAAAAAAATGGAACTGTAAACTCAGAGCAACAGTTCCCATCATAAGTTGCTTGAACTTTTGCATTTCTGCTTCAGGTCTGAAAGGGTTTGTGTGCTCAAAAGCTTCTCTGCTTTCCCTCCAGTTATATCAGATACTGCTCTTCCAGTGGAGCTTCAACTTGCTACTCCCAGATCACATCTGCAACAGCCTTACTATCCTGAATCTGAAATTTTCTGAAGCATCCAGATTGCATCACAAAAAAAATATTTAGCAAATATGAAATTATATAAAGGCAAATGACATTGTATATGAACAGTACCACTCCACTTACAACACTTTTTCTTTGTTCTGCCTCTTTGCAAGCCTACTGCTAGCATTAAAACCCTAGAATATTAAACATGCTGCAGGATCAGCAATTATGACAGATATGATGCTCATGCAAGTTTCCCAAGGAACCTGATCATGAACTCCAGACCAGCTTTTCTAACAACTTGCTATGCTAAGATTGTGCAAGAATGGTATCAAAAATTGCATGAAATTCCTAATGTTTATAAGTTATTTGGGGATTATACTTCATAGAGCAATGGATAGACATGCAGAAAACATTACACCTTTGTGAAGCCTCAGTAAGCACTCTGTTGGTTTTCACAGCAGCCATGAAGAGGGTTAAACATCGGATGTAAGTTAAAAAGTACATATAGCTTTCCTTACATTAAACAAGATCACCTTATTCCCCTTAACAAGAACAACTGAGGCTGTAGTGCAATTACAATCCGATTTGAGATACAAATTAAGTACATCCTGCTGAGCACACAAATGAAGGTAATATAGAAATTAAATTGTCACACTCACTGCTACCTAGGTCACCCTGGGCAGTGAAACTCCCTAGCACCAGGCTACCTTCCTGCCTTAGTTTGCCCTCCTCTTTTGTGCTACCACATCCAGCCAGACAAGCTTCCAGTTAAACTAACTCAGACAGAAATCAACACACAGCTTTTTTATTGTGGCGAGTCATTTTTTTTCCAACAGAGCTTTTCTGAGCAGCTCCTGTTTGGAAGGCAACTTATACTTGCATTGAAGAAAACATGTGCTTCTGAGTGTCATAGGCACTTTTTGACATATTTTTGTCTTTATAAGTCAGTCTCCAGTACTTAAATTGGAACAAACATCGTTCCTTCCTCTGTCTTGTCAACTAAGGTTTTAATTTCCTGAGAGCAGTGACTTATGTGCATTTCCAAGCTTCCCTGCAGAGAGCTTTTGAATTCAGCTGAGGCCTCTGGATGCTGCTGCTGGGGCTCCGTGGAGGGTGGCAGGCACACAAAAGCACAGTGCAGGATCCAAAGCAGAAGTGAATCTTGTTGAACTAGAGCTCTTAAGACCTACTCATTAAAAAATTCCACAGTGGCTCTGCTTTACCATGCATGGCATTCCCTAAAGTACTTGCATAGCATCTGCCATCCAAAAATACTTAACTGTCTAAGAGTGAGGAAAGGTGCATGCAGTGTATTATATTGGTGTTTCTGCTATGTTCTGTTGTTAAAGGGATATGAAAAGGGTAAAAACACCAAGACAGATCAATTACTTCACCACACAAAAGCACAAGACAGCAAAGAATGTTTACATTTCAGCACTGACAGAGCAGGTGAACACAGCTACCATACAACAACACTGCAAGCTCTGAAATGATTTATATGTGAATGCATGTCCTAAACACCCTCAAAGCCTTCCTGCCAAAGCAAATTGTACTGGATTAACTGCAGCGGCAGTTTGTCAGAACTTTGTAGCCAAGCCCACAGTGCACATGTGGTTACACAAAGATGCTTGTGTAAACTGACATAAAGTCACACAAAGATAAGGGATTGTTACAGCAATGTAAATGCATCCACCCTAGCAAGACTGCTCTTGTTTAACAGAAAAATCACAGCCATAACTTGCTGTTCAGATAACAGATATGCTCAGACAGCCAACACAAGGCAAAGGTTCAGGGAAACAAGAGGCAAGGGGATTCTAAACAGAAGCAGCAGCTCACAGAAGATGAAAAAGAAGGGAGGCACTGAGTACAGCCTCACCTATGCAAAACTTGCCGTATTACCAACCAAATATTATTGCATTAAAGCTACAGGGTATCACAGAGTGGTCATTTTCAGCTGACATCTGCCAAAAAATATAGGAAAAAAATATAAGAACTTATGCACAGACCAGATCCTTACTGGAAAATAGAACACATGAAACCTTTCACTTACAGTGGTGAATAGCTTGATTATATACCAGAAGAAACAAAATTGGAAAACCAAGATACAGACTATACTCACAGTGAAAGAAAAGTGCTTGTGCTTAGTATGTTGGGAGCACTATCTCTCAGTAAACAGAACAAAGCAGCACAGCTGGAATTTGTAGTGAACCAGTTTATGGAAAGCTGCTTAATAGAGACAGTGCCATCTGGGCCAATTACAAATCACGTATCTTGGGCATGATGGAAAATGATTTCAAGTCACTATGTTGAAATTCGAGATAGTCTTCCCTTTGTTTTTCATTCTCTTTGCCTCATCACCCATATCTTTGCACTTTTCATCCTGCTTATCTGTTGCCTAAAAAACAAGCAACGGTACCAATGATTTCAGCTTAGCCTACACATACAATAAAGCTGGGGTAATTTCCTGTTTACAAAATTGAAGGGATTTGGATGCAAATGTTTATAAGGGAAGAAGCTAGCATTATTTTCTGAAAGTTTCATTGCAGAAAAAAAAAAAAAATAATCACTTGTTGGCATCCTATATACAAAGTACTCATTTTGGAAAAAACAGACCAGAACACACAAAAGAGTTAGTATACGCTGATCACATGGAAGAAATGAAAAGAAAATATGCTTTAATGCCAACAACTTACCATTACAATAAAGCCTATGCAATAAACCAGAATAAAATAGAACTTGAGGACATGAATATTATTACACTCCTGATGCCCAATTTGCCAACATTTTGTGTCAGTACAACTGATGTACAACTCAAGCCTTTTTATTTGGTTTTCCTCTAACAAATTCTACTTAGGCAAAATAAATCCATGTGAGACGTCCTTTGCACTCCCAGTAGGACTGTAATATGCAGTTTGTCCAATATAAAGCAATCTTTATTTAAGAAAAAAAATAATGTTTGTAGCCACCAGGTGACCTGTAAAGGAATTTGCTCTGGAACAAATCCTACATTCAGGGTCGCTCATTGGTTGTAAATAACTTTCTGAATATTCAGCAGTAAGAATTTCAGAGGGCTACATAAAGCTACTTTTTACCTTAACATCCTAAGGGTGAGTTATCCTGTCTACAGAGACTAGTAAGTTCTTGCCTTCATTCCTTGAGGAACACCGCAAAAGAACACTGAAGATAGCCCTTTAAATCCCAGTATTGCTGTCCTTGAGGGCTGGTCCTTTCTCACCCCTAGCAGAAGACACAGCAATAATATATGTGGTAGATATGTCCAGTAGATGTTCAAATAAGTACCAAAGTAGTATCACAATGAGTAAGTAACTCTGAGCCTTCCTGTTGTAAAATCGCCTCAGAAAAGTGCTTCACTCCAGTGCTTTGGTTTAAATTTGCAAGAACTCACTTGGCAAATGTAAAACTAGCAATGCTTAGCAGGGAGCTGCTACCATCTACCTTCAGTGATTGATTTTGTGAAATAATTGCTTCTTTCATTACTTCCGGGGGGGGGGGGGGGGGGGGGCGGGGAACTAACAAATATTGTCACCTCTGTTTTGTAGTAACTTGTATGCTTATATGTTAACAAATAAAATCTGTTTTTATCATACTGAATAAAGTTTGTATTGTGTACATTACGAGCAAATAAGCACATGCATTTCAAGAAGGGCTGCTGTTAAGGAAAAAAAAATAATCATTCAAAGTAACCTAGTGAAGTCTTAGGACACGTTGATCATTCACTGGGCAACAGAACAAAACAGAAATAAAATCTCCAAACAGACTGATAGAAACATTTCTGGAAGCAAGCATACATACTGAAAGATACTGTTTTACGGTACCAAGATATTTTCATCATCAGTACCATTAGATTTAGTTTTGCATCCTGAAATGAATATTCTAGTTGGATGTTGGCATACAGCTGAACTAAATGAAGCATGAAATTACAGGCAGATATTCTTATGCTATTTGCTACTTAAGTGCATCCGCATTTTTTCACTAGGAGTTCTCAAATTACTGTATAAATACCAATACACCATTTTACAGATGGGGAGATTAAGATGCTGAACAGCAAGGTTTCCTGTATAGGAATAACAAGCAGTTTCACAACGTCAATAGACATTTCACACCTAATGGGGCTTAATTCAGACAGTACTACCTCACCTTTCACATGAACCATGCTCACCTGGTTTGGCTATGCAAATAACTGCCGGTGGCAGGGGAGAAATTACTAGCCAAGATCACCAGCTCTTGCCGGTTTTTATTTCTCTGACAAATCCTCTCTCTGGATTTAGGTTGTCAAACAAAGAGCATTAGATTTCCTTTGTCCTAATAAGCAAGAAACTAGTGAAATGTTCTTGCAGAGTTCAAGCTAATCAAAAGGAGGTAGGTTTGTTTCTGTTTGGTTTTGTTTTTCTTCTCCGTTTTGTTTGAAAGGGTTAGATAGGTGATAATTTTCTTCTCCATTCTGTCCAGTGTCTGTTGTTCTTGTCCTTCACCCACTTTTATAGGAAGGGCATCAAAACAACCTCACCGTGGAAAGGACATAAAAAAGGATTAAAGAAGTTAGCTTCTTGGAGACCACACTGCAACAGTATCCCAAGCCACAATTTTGGTATCTAGACACCTAGACAGCTGGGGAAGATGGAAAGTCACGTGCAGAGTCCTCGTCCAGGGACTGTTTTCACTGAATTAATCATTTATAAAATACAGAAATAGCCCCTGGTACACAGGGCAGAATAAAACACTGCTTCTAACTTTCTGAATGTTTCATTTTTAATACAGAAAAAAATTTACACTTTTGAGCCTTTTTATGCTTTTTGAGGTCTGTAAAGATATATGTATATAACAGTAAAGGAAGTAAAAAGGTAATCCTCTACATCATAAGGCAGGAAAAAAATGCTAATTCTAAAAGTGTCCCAGCATTAATCAGTACTTTCAGAGCTGCATCTTTGCAGATAATTTTACAGTAAACTTAAAAGATGAAGCATCCAGTGGCATAGCATCCTAAAGGAGATATCTTGTTTGCTGTAATAAATAATGATAGTCAATTTGTGGAATAATTCATGATGATAGAAGAAACTATGCTCCCTAAGAAAACCTTCATGCCAAAATCATGTTAAATAAGGAAAACATTTGGAGAGATGGAACTACAGTGTCCATAGCAAGTAACAAGACTTTGACATGAGTAAAAAACCAGCTACTTCCACCAGCATACATTCTCAGAGATCATGAAAATTCACTAGCTGCTATGAAGTGCCAATAGAAGCCAAGAACAACAAAACCCACAAACATACATGCATACATAAATCCCAAAAACAACCCCAACAGATGTCTGCACCAAAGGGAAGTCTAGAAGAACAAATTTTGAGAGGGAATAGACTTTCAAAGATTTTTACATAATGAAATTACTGAATATCAAATCATTTGACAAAAAAAGGAAAGAATAAAAAAAAATTAAGATATAAATAATGTTTGCCACAGTCATTTTTGTGGGAAAAGTTAATGACAAAACCATGAGTTTAAGGTAGCAATATCTCTTTTCTAGCAGTATTGGTGCTTCAGACTATGAAAAAAAAAAAAACAACAAAGAAACAAAAGAAGTTTGGACTGACACAACACTTTTTTTTTTTTTGTAGCCTAAGTTACCACCAACTAAAAAATGAATCTCCAATGTCAATAAAAATCTTCAACCCATTCTATTTCCATCTACAGGTATTCTAGTTCCTGCATATTCCCCTTGTTTCTTTATATGAACCTCCTCCAAGAACAATTTCACATATTTCTAGCTGATGCCATTGCCGTTGTCAGAGATCAAGCAAAAAGCCAGAATCAGCAAAGGTCTGAGATCACACAGAATCTAGTGAAATGCCTTTTTTTCAGTCTGCATTGCAACTAGATGCAATATTTTAATTAAATGCTGAGACAGCCTCTAGTCATGAAAGCTTCGGGCACAGTCCCCATCAGAACAGTTACACAAAAATCTGAGTGACAGGACTATTAAGGACCAGACTGTTCAGACCATGTGAAGAGCTAAAATCAGAGGCAATATAGATCTGTATTAGCCAGGGCTATCATGAGATAAATCTGTCCAAAATCTTCAAGAACAGTTTGCAGTTTCCAGTACTCTTAAATTTGGGATGTCCAGCTGGAGACACATTCTACACCTTCAAGAAATGTTTGGGTCTTGTATGAAAAAAGAGTGAAAATCTTCCCCGAGTAAATCCTTATATCATCCTGAGTTGATATCATCAGGATTTCCTGGATCAGGAGAATGAGTGTCAATCTAAAGCTTTAAGATCCATGAATCTGGCCTTCTACCTGTGCATTCTTTCAGCTACTCTCCTGTGCCCTGTCAGTTACAGAATACCATATTTATTAACCCTTCCTCATAAATACTCTCTATAAAAGCAGGGACAAGATCAACCAGGAAAAACAAAAACAAAAAAACAAAAAAACAAACCACCAACTTTTTTCTTTTTAAATGAGAAAGCAATCAACTGTATCTTAAAAATCAGAATGCTCATTTCTCAAAAAATGGTGATACATTAAAAATAAAGTGTTGGTTTTTTTTTAAAGCAGAAGGAAGAAAAAATAAACAAATATAGATCTGTTTGCACTCCAAGACAGATATACAACAGAGGATAGAGGACTGCAGCAGTATTTACTTAAAGTGTGAGATAAAATGATATAATTTATATACAAAAAGCAGCCAGGTAATAAGATATATTCTGTGTTAAAGACAAAACAACAAATCTATAGCCAAGTATTATAGCTGTGGAGCACAGTGGTCAACTTGTGAATTCTTGAGATAAGATTGAGGAGATAAAGCAGCTTCAAAGTCAGGCATGTTTTCTCAGCTAGTCTTTTCACAGAAGGTCTTTCAGTACCAGGCTACTGATGAAATGCGAGTTTTATCTGCAGGCTGGACTCAATGATCCTTATAGGTTCCTTCCAACTTGAGGTATGACATGATTCTATGATTTATAAAAGAATTGTCTTTTTTTTTCAGTATTAGCTTCAGCAAGCTGCCCAAGAGATTTTTGACACTGATCTATCTTAACTTTCTACCTATATTTAGACCATGGCAAGCCCATGAACATTCAAAGGAAGAAAACCCCAGATTTCGCCTTCCAAGAAGGTTCTTAAATCAAAACAACCCTGAGCAGACACAGTTCTCCAGGGTGAAACAAAAGAAAAAAATAGGTTCTTTAATTAAGCCAGACAACTAGTTAATGCACTGTAATCATTTCATCATGGATTACTACTCAACACTCATCAGCCTGCCTTGTGTCTTACCAACACCCCATTTCATAGAATCATAGAATGGGTTGGGTTGGGAGGGACCTTCAAAGGTCACTGGGTTTTAACACACCTGCCAAAGGCAGGGACATCTACCGCCAAATCAGGTTGCTCAAAACCCTTTCCCACCTGACTTTCAACATGACCAGTGATGGAGCATTCACAACATCTCTAGGCAACCTGCTCCAGCATCTTACCACCCTCAATATAAAAAGTTTTCTTCTTATACCCAATCTAAACCTATTTTCTTTCAGTTTAAAACAGTTGCCTCTTGTCCTGTCACTACAGGCCTTTTTATAAAGTCTTTTGCCATCTTTCTTATAAGCCACCTTTAAATATTTAATGGCCACAATAAGGTCTCTTCAGAGTTTTCTCTTCTCTAGACAGAACAACCCCAACTGTCCCACCCTTTCTTCATGGGAGAGGCATTCCAGCTCTCTGATAATTTTCATGTCCATCCTTTAGACCGGCTCTAACAGGTCCATGTACATCTTGTGCTGGGAACCCCAGAGCTAGACATGGTACTCCAGGTGTGGTCACATGAGAGTGGACTAGCAGGGGGAGAATCCCCTCCCTTGACAAACCCCAGTAGAAGAAAGTCAGTAGAAAGCTGGAAAAAAAAATATCTATCTGAAGACAAGAGCATTTTAATTAAGATAAACAAAATCATGTTATTCAAATGGCCTTTAGGAAGCAAGAGAAAGGCTGCCCTTCTACTCCTATCCCATGAGCAGTTCTTCCACCAATTCCACCAGTAATTACAAGGGACTATGTCCAGCATGGAGTGGCAGAACACTTGAGCACTGGCAAGAACTTCCTTAGTTCTGTTCTCATGCGAATCCTGAGCTGTTCCTTTAAGTGAAGACAAGGCAGCATATGGCAGCACTATGCCTCTGACAGCATTGTCCTTGCCTTACTGGTGCATATTTCGCAGCAGTCTAAAGGCTGGAGACATACACTGAAATAAAAGACCTGCTTATTGATCTGCTGACACAGTCAGGTTTTTGATCTCTAGCTAGAACATATTTGGTAAAAGTAGCACATCATTTGACACCACAGATGCTCTCTTGAGACAGTCCAAAATTCCTATCTGCAAATGGCACATAAGGTTTAAGGAACACCTGGGAAAGGAGAAGGGAAGCACCTGCTGACCTGCTTTAGCCAAAACATAGATGATTTCATTCTTCTTAAGATGAAGAACCCATTGATATAATTTAGCAAGCAATCCCCTATTTTGTTATGGAGCCAACTGTCTCTACTAAATCAAACTATCTTGAAGTGCTTTCTGAAGCTGCAAACCTCAGTGCAGGCTGCAATCTGCTAAACTAAAACATTAAAATATGACTTAGAGGTTTTAACAGTAATCAGTATTTTATAAATGGGATAACAGTTTCCCCTGTAGCCAAATATCCATGCGAGACAACAAGCAAACACTTCTGTATTTTAAATATTAACTATCCTGTAGGCATACCTCATTAAAGATGGTTTCTTGGTAACATGCCAAGTCTCAAATAGGTGCACTATAAGAAAGAATATTGGGTCATATCCTCAGCTGCTGTACATCATTGACTTCAACAAAATAACTCAATGTGTATCAGCTATAGCTCTAGCACATGGTTTATTGCTGAACTTGCATAGATAGAAGTGCTTTGAAAAAGCACTGCATATAATGGCCCTGTCATTTGTTTTAGGATTTTATTTTCATGATGACTGGTGAAAGCTGGCTTTTCCTTTGTATTTTCCCTGCTTTATTGGTAGCAATTATGGCTGATTTCATGTCTGTTTATAGAAAGTTGTAATTGAAATAGGAAACATCCTTAATTGATCTGAATATTTGTTGTGCTGAGGACTTCATTGCTGACTCAGAAGTTGATTGAGAACACCGTTCCTAAATGACTGGCTTCATACCTCATAAATTTGAGACAATAGCAGAAAGTCTTTTTTGATTAATATTTACATTAAAAAAAATAAATCCAGAAAACAAATGCAGCACTGGAACAAACTCCCTGCCACTACCTGTTCTGTTTCTGTTCCTTTCTACTGCAGTAGTTGCAATACCCCTGAGTTCAGAGTAGCTCCAGCAGTTTTTAACAAAGGCTGGCTCTATGAAGTAGGTCACCTGGAGGCTTTGAACACCACTTCTATCCCAAAGTGTATCAGATGCCTGCAGTCCTTCAAGCATGTGCTAGTGTACACTAGGGAAGCATGGGAACACCATCTTCACCAGGTCAAGGATCCTAGCAGCATATTAGAAAAGCAAAGACCAGTTTGATCCCTGTGCCCTATACATGTGCCTTCCTTCTACCTCTACCATTTTTGTTCCAATACACAGGGAGACAGCATACTTCGATGTCACAACTGCAGGGAAAAATGACAGAAGGCTGTTGTTATGAAGCTAAACCCACAGGATGTCTCCCCACCTGTAACATCAGACTGTAACCAAGGTGACCATGCTTTTCCACAAAACATCCAGAACAAAAGGTATGCAAAACATTCAAACCCACCACATTTAGAGGTGCCTATAGCACAGAGGCATTAAACAAGGACATGTGACTCCACAGTGTCAACTTTCAGGCCATTTCTCTTCCTGTCTCCAGAGAAAAGCAGGAGTCCCTATCACTGATAGGATTCACCCCTCATTCAGTGTACACACCATTCCTTTCCTTCAGACAACTGAGTTGCTCCCTTGGAATTACTGCAAGCCTGTGCTTGCTCTGGGATCTAAGATAACTGCTCTAAAATAACTTGGATCAAAGGTACCACCTAAGAGCTTTATTTCTGCAGAGATGGTAGAAGCTTCCTTAGTCAACTGGAGAAGCAGCAGCCTGCAATAAGATCTGGAATCAGCACAAGAATACAGGTCTAACACATGCAAATGGCTTTGCATTGCCAGGAGGTCTTTAAAACATCTTCTTGCTCAGCTGCACTGTAAAAGACTAGGAACAAAGTCATGAACTTCATTCTGGAGCCACTGTTCACTACATCTGTATTGCTGAGGTATGAGAGTGATTCCCACCTGTGCTAATCCAGCAATAATATGTCCCTGAAGTAATTTGGCCGGGCAAATACCTATGCCTCCAGAGAAAATTAAGACAAAATGATGGAGCAGGTTTTCTTGGGAGTTTGCAGCACATAAATTTCCTGTTCTTTAACAACAAAAGTGGTTATAAATTTGTCATCAGAATGTGCCATTGCTTAAATATGTTATTGTAGAATGAATAATAAAATACTGGAAAAAATAATA
This sequence comes from Falco naumanni, assembly GCF_017639655.2. Taxonomy (NCBI): domain Eukaryota; kingdom Metazoa; phylum Chordata; class Aves; order Falconiformes; family Falconidae; genus Falco; species Falco naumanni. The sequence goes on from NC_054054.1 coordinate 63,664,091, forward strand.
AAACCAATGCACGATAAAAGTTCATAAATAAAAATTAAACATGATCTATAGCCACCTTGGTTTAAAAAAATAAAAAACAAACAAAAAAACATAACAAAAACACAACCATGAAAAATCCTTCCAAATTTCAAAGTGAGTTACTGAAATAAATTATCAGGAAAGCACTATCTATATGGTTATTTAGAAACTTTCTTCCAATGAAATGGCTAAGTACTTTTCACAGCACTTAGACAACATAACCAATCCACTCTGCTGAATTTTTAAAGACAGGTTTTGGAGGGCTTTTCGGCATTAAAAAAATCCAAACAAACCAAGAAACAAAAGCATTGTCTGCATACCACACAGTTTGGCACAGGCTTCAGAATTTAATGCAAGTTTCCTATCCTGAGTATCCCTGGAGCATCCACTGAAAATACCTGGAGGTAATTAAAAAAGCCCCAAAAACCCTAAAAGTTCCTTTCCAAGGCTCAGCTCAGAACCCCTCCCATGCTGCCTTTTTTCATATTGCACAAGTCCATCTGTTTTAACAGCAAAAGTAGGCATTCTGTCAGGCGGATGACATTCAAACAGACTGAGCATCTGAAAAATGTAATACTGTGAAGAAATCCTGCTTTAACACCAGGTCCTTTGCTGAGAATCTGCTGGAGGCAGATGGAAGCTCCCCTCTCAGTTGAGGGAAACCCTGTCTGCAATTACTACACTTAAATAGTACCCTGAAGGATTCTTCTCTAGCAACTCTTCTCAGACACAATTCTGCCAAAGCTGTGAAGGGAAACAAAACATGTTTTCTGTTTGTATGTCAGCTCCGTTCCATTCTCCTATTATCTTCTACATCTTCCTAGATGACCTCTTGAGTATCTAACAAGGTGTATGCCCTGTCTTTCCTCCTTTTTGGCCAGGGCTCAGATCTGTAAAATGCTGTCTGTCTTAGACTCTCAGATGCTCCTCAGTCTCCCCACC